>NC_092860.1:13731451-13867837 GCF_032062135.1 Pyxicephalus adspersus
CCGACATTTGTTTTTACATTTTTTCCCATTATTTTGCAGCTAGGAACATCATATTTACCTACTAGGTCAGTGACTATGAGCTCTATTTATAACATATCGCAATCCACTCTCTGTTGCACTGCAATAGACACACCATGATCTGTTCTATTTATAAAAGTTGGACCTTGATAAAGACCACAAAACTGCACAGGGTTATGTTTTTACTGAGTGGAGCAAAATGAGGTCAATGATTAGAGGAGAGCATCACTGGGTTCACTCGGCTAAAAATTTTAATAGGGACAACTCCTTGGGGCACCCAGATTTACTTTTTCCTATTGGGTTCCGCCAATCTGTCTCATCTTCAGAATCCCAAAGCTGGCCCAGCGCAGGTCACATTTGTTAAGCATATTGCCGATGTGCAGTTTTGTTTTGCAGTTGTGGTGCAGCTGTACGTATAAATGAGCCCCAAAGTATCCAAGTCAGATGGTGTATTTATTAGGTATCTGTATCCTAGTTGAAAACCCCCAAAGGTCCCAGGACCGCCCTCATTCTGTGATTTTAAAAGGTTAATCTGATTTCCTCCAAAAACTTCCAGTGGGACATAATAAAAAAAAATAATTATAAAATTCAGGAGGAATAACGGGTCTCCTTGGCATGGCCACACCAGGTATACAGACCCAGGAACTAAGTCACAAAGACAACACTCGACCTTTAAATGTATGTATAAAAATAAATCTATATTTTTCACATTGGATTCAATTAGAAAATATACAAGTAAAAGTTGATTGAAACATTTTCTATTGATACCAATATATAAACGTGTAAAACATTGGCTCGTCTGATGATGATTTTCTGCTGTCACATTCAGATGCTAGGGACGAAATTTGTCATTAACAACATGATAGCATGGATCCATCCTGTCCTGTGACAAGGGTTCATAGTGGTAGTGGTGTAATGGTGTGGTAGATATTTTCTTGGCACACTTTGAGCACCTTAGTACTAAGTGAGCACTATTTATAAATGTCACCAACCTACCCTGTGTGCAAGTCCAGCTCTCATATCTCTAACTTACCTACTAGTCAATGAGGCCAAAAATGATCAGCAGTTTACCTGATGCCCATTTGCAGCAACATCTTGCTCAAGTGACAAAAAACAGCACTAAAATCAAACCTGTTTTTTGGCTAACTTCACATAATATTATTAAACAGTATTCATAGGACCAACATATTATGCAGTGCTCTACATTACATAGGGGTTGCAAATGAGACACAGCCATGGTGCACAAATGCTTTTAATGGCACCCCAACATACCTAAGATTTAGTGCTGTGGTAAACAACAAAAGTTCCTGCCCAATCACCTAAATACTCCGGTGTGTTGGTAGACCATTTCATACGAATGGGGGTTTCCTTAATGCAACCCAACATGCCACGCAGTCTTCATAAAGCGCCCACTCTAGGGGAAATGTTGTATTCCCTTAACAGTTTAGAGTCAATATCTGTAATACCATTCAGTATATTATGGTGGAAGCAAAACAGGTAATCCTTACCGAGAAACTTTCTGCCAGGAAGCAGGTTGAATGATGGCTTGCCAATTGAAGCAAACTAAAACCACATGACCATGCAGTATAATTCATATAATAAAGCATCTATCCATTGCGATTGGCTAGGAATCATGTTTATTTCAGTTGTGATTGGCTGAGCATGTCCAGTTCATGGTGCCTGAAAAACATGATTGGTGCATTGCTCACATCATCTTCAGCCTCATGCCAGGCTTACTGAATGATACAGTTCTTGCACGTAGGTCATTGACACCAAGCATAGGACATGTGGGGTTCCTCAGTGTATAAAGTCAGTGGCAGCCAAGATTTCTTTGTATATTTAGCTTTTATTAAATATTTTTTTTTCTATATGTCCGATTCTTTTCCAGGGCAGTGGAGTCAGAGTTGGAAGCAATTGGGTAGCAAGGGTTGTCATCAAAAATGTTCCAACTTCCAACTCCAAATTCACAGCCCTGCACACACATAATAATTAATATCACACAAAATAATAATTAATATCCCCCCCCCCATTTACACACAGAGTTGCTTACAATGGTGACCAATGAAGACTGCCCTGTCCACAAAGTGAGGACACAGAAGTGATTTCACACCAAAAAGTTCAGTGTTTTTCATTAGAGTTCTACTGGCAGATAATAAATCTGTATTACGGGGAGGTTGTATTATAGAGGTCTTTTTTTTTTCTATCAGTAGTCCTTCACTCCCAAGGTACCCATTTTTTCTGGCATTGTAGTACCTAAAAAAACACACAACACACAATATTTAAATAATAATTTCCTTTAAAATTTATTTGACTAAATGTGTTACATTCAATATTTGATGATTTTGTCCTTTCAGAGAAAGGCAACTTGCATGAATAGAAACCATGTTTCGTGGCTTAACAGGAAAAAGGTTACAGGAAACCTGCTAGGCAGAGTCGTATCACTATTTACAGCGACTCCGCAGCTCTTGTGGCAACGCCCTATATACATAAAAAAAGAAAAATACAGTAACGGAGGAAAAAGTGCGTCTCGGAAACACGCTCCAAACTCTATGCTAAGCGCCCGTGACTGGCAATGGGAACGCTGATAAAACTGTGCATACAAAATCCACTTCTGTGGGCGCATATTAATCCGCTATAGTGTTGTTCCCAAAGAAAGAGGAGGAATTCATTAAAAAAATAAGAATGTTTATTTGTATTTAGCTATAAGTGGAAGAGTGCAAACAAGGGGGAAGTGCGGCTGCCTTCATGGGGTAATTTTCACAATACGCTTGTAGGATATATGTTGTAGGACAACATGTAGAATATGTTGTAGGACACTGCAATGAAATAATGGACTTTTGACACTATCAGACCCCCTTCAGAGCAATGCAATGCTGTAAATGGCAGGCAGCACAGTGCAATATTGCATTAGAATGGGGCCACCGATCAGTATTAAGAGCACTGTAGCACATCTCAATGTACCTGCACTGTTGCAAAAAAAGGTCCTATCATTTTTCCCCGTTAGGTGTGGACACATTATTATGAAAAACACCAAAATTTAAATGCACTGCAAATATCTGAAGGAGGCCTTACTGCTTCGTAGGTTTTTGTGAAGAATATTGTCTGTGCCCACATTGGATATATTCCCTTGTCCCAGAGATCCATTGGAAGTACAAATTTCAATCGCACCGAGGTCAGGGGACATAACTTTCTCTACTTTTGTTCTAGTTACAAGATTTTAAAGGTTTCTCCTGCAGTGACAATAAGAATAGCGAGGGCTGAACACTATCAGGACACAGACTGAAAAGCAATCACTGCAGAGAGCCCAGGTCTATTCAAACTATATCCTGCTTTTAATTACAATAATGCAGGCTTTTATAGTATTCATCAGGCCAATTGTTTTTTAATTTGCCCTGTTATGGGACAACAGTTTCGAGTGGTATGTTGTTTGCACATTACCCATTTTAGAGGTCTGGAGACAGCCATAGACCTTGGTAACACGAAGCAGCTTATTAATGGGTGCAGCAGGTTGTGTAACTGAGCAAAACCAGAAATGAATATAATTTACAAAGATTTTTATACCACTGCCCTGCTTTACTGTGTCAGATTTTCCCAAAAGCTGGAGTTGTGCTTTAATCTGCTAACAAGGCCAATCTTAAAACATGAAAGTGGTGCCAATGACTACCTGCTTCTGATCTGGTTGGCTGCTATGCACAACACCTCCTATTTTCCTGTTCTCCATCGTTGAAGAATACCCGTGTATATTAGCAATGCTGAAATGAATAAAAAGGGGAACAATTTAACATTTAAATGAAAACTTTACAAATCAGAGCAAGACTGTACACCCCACAAAAAGGCAAAAAGTGAAAGGTGTTTTAGATCAGTGAAAAAAAATATGCAAAGTTAATTCTGAACAGAAAAAAAGAGAAACCTATGTACAAAGATCTCTTAGTCTAATCTTCGATTGTCAGAGAGGAACCCGCCCCGCTGACTGTACGAGAACGAATCACGCTAGGACTTTCGGGAGTCTTCACGTGTATAATCTCACACACTCTGCAGTTCTTATGGTCTGAACATCTGTCAAGATCACATAATTGCAAAGAAATACAGCAATAGGTTGATATGAAAGACAACGTAAGAGGGATGGGAAAGGTGGCGTCCTACTGAGGTTGTTGGGAATTTCCTAAAGGTAAAAATAAAATTATTTACTGCTGAAGCATTCTAGATTGCAGAAAATAGGTGATATGCAAATCCTATGGTGGACTGGGAGAGGCGAATGACTCCATGAGCCATGACGGATATGGATGAGAATATGACCTGTAGTCAGTGACATGTGCTAAGCGGTATATGGCTACCTGTGATCACAGATCTGGCAGAGGGAAGTCTTCCAGCAGTGACTATCTTTGGGACCTCTGAGATGTCATGTGACCCCATACTAAGCATCACAAAAGAAATTTATTTTGGATAGATGTAAAAACGGGTGTTATTTAGAGCTGGTGTAGACAATTCTTTTGTTAGCTTTAAACAGGTTCTGTGTTTCCATACACGTCAATGGGAATCCAAAACCTGCAGGTCAGAAGGAAGTCCACATGTACAAATACCTCTCAGTGATTTCTGAATAAACAGCATAAAACTCAGCCTGAACCTTATTGGCGCACACCCTTAGGAATACCCACCATAGCATCAATGCGGTACTACAGCCCACCTTGGGCTCGTTTTAGTAAAGCTTTTCAAGCCTCTCCTAGAGGAGGATAGACTATCATTGGGGAAACAGGGTGAACGAGCAAACCTGGAATGGATTTCCTAAAGATCATTCGCCATTAGTTGGCTCCAGGTTTGCTTGATCACCCAGTTTCTCCTAAGATACTCAATCTTCTCTAGTCTTGGAGAGCTTTAATAAATACAGACCTTTGTCTAGTACTTACTTCTGCCCACTCCTTTCCGGCCTGTTAAAATCTCCTGTATGTACCAAAAATGCATGATGACCGTCATGTGATAAATGTCCTAACAAAAACCATTTTACTCTTTGCAACCAATCAGCTTGTCCCTTCACAGTTGCTAGAAGAAGTTACACAATATGAAAGGGAGGCAACTGGTTGTCACATGGGAAATCCAGATAATTGTTCAATTAGATACTGAATACAGGAGTACTTTATGTAATAGTGGACTATAAAAGAGGTGGTTTCCTAATGCCTGCTTTGTATTGAAGTAAAGCAGTGCTAGCTGCCCAAAATCCTACCTGATGCATCTACTTTATGCTGGATAGCACAGGCTCTTGGATTATCACTGACTTATGTGAACTCTGCCTTCACTGCTCTAATAATCCTACCTGTTATGCACAGTGCTTGGGCACAACCTGCTTTGTATGTATGAACTGGAAGAAGCTTGCTTCAGATATTATGGAGCACCATATTGATATCATTATCAGCACACATGGGAGGGTAGAAATGTCCATTTTCACCTAAAGAAGCACTGCAGTGTATAACAGAGTTTGGGATTTCTTGAGGTTGATGCTTAGAGGAGTCTGTACATGTGGAGAACCCTTATGAACTTTATGAAGCTACACAGGGATCAGTCAACCACTAATAGATATGTGCAGAGATACAGTGCTAATTATATATTGTACATAGTACAAGTATAATGCAAATCAGCATCTTAACACGGCACACATCAAAGAAAGACAGGAGGAACTATAACCCCACCACTGTAATCTTGTGACTACATGTGTCAGGTGTCCACCTTCCGCTCAATAGCACTGAATGTTAACATGCCTCAGCAATACAAAAATTCTGATTTCAAAAGGGGCAAACTCATCACATAAATGGGTTTTTACAAGCTGCAGTTGTGTAATAAAAAACAATAAATAAAAATAGTTGTGTAGTGACTAACTTTAGACTAGTAACAGGGGCCATATTTAATACGACTCTCTTGTAGGCTCTGCCTAGCTATGTATGGGTGTGATCCATGAGTACAATATTGGGACGCCATATTTAATGGATAATAATGCATTTCATTTGGTAGGGCCCTGGGACTGAAAGCATTAAAATATTATATATATATATATATATATATATATATACTCCACACTTTGCGTGTCCAAAGTCCTCAGGTGGCACAAAAACAGCTTATTTTTACAATTTGGTTTTATGGATAAAGTCTCTATTTGAAAAACTTGCTAAATAATGAATTTTCTATTATATTCCAACCAATCAGGTTTCTTCGTCATTCTAGGCTGCCACAACATGACCAAGGATAAGGCTTACAATCCTTCAATTAAATACTTCATACATAAAACCATAATGCAAAGAGCAGCAGTGCAGCCCATGGCAACAAATTAGGCATTAGTTCTGAATGCCTGGAATGCACATTTATGATTGGATGCCACAAGTTAGCGCACCCCAGTGTTTTATTAAATAAGCCCATGAAATACTAGAAAATAAAAACATTGCATACATCTAGTGAGGTTTATGTTTTGAACCTCCCTACTGACAGGACTGTGTCAGCATTAAGGCTACGGAACACGAGATACAAAGGTGACAATAGCCTTAAATCACCCTTTCTTATAAAAGAAGAGTCAATTCCAACTCGTGAAAGTGGTTTCAGGTTTGTTACGTGGAGTGGGATGACTAAACCGATATGGCTAATGCGCTGGCATTTGTCCATGGCGCTGTTCCGTCAAGCCTTGTTTTGCTCTTCAGGGTTGGTGCTCTAGTAGTGATGTGTGGACCCTTCCCGAAGATCTGTGTGCAGCTTGACAGTCTACAGAGTGGTCAGCAAAGTCTTTTGCTAGCATGAGCCTTAAATGGGATTCCTCAAGCTGGGCACTAAGTGGCAGGTTGCAGAGCCTCTTTTCATCCACATTCAGTGCACCAAGCTCGTATTTTTGGTTTCCAGGCCTTGCCAGAGCGGTCCCTATGACAGTCATGTGCCTGCGCGGGCCCTCCAAATAGGGACTTTGGTTTAGGGAGTGCAGCTCTTCAGGCCTACATCCTGAAAAAGGGAGGTGTAGAACTCGGGCTCCAGCTGCCTGTTCCTATACTTGTTTACTATGTCTGTGATCTTCTGCTTCCGGCGCACGTGTGGCGTATTGTATGAGTCGCTTTCTAGACGCTTTCTTCTACAGATGTTGATGACAGTTTGTCTCACTAAAAAGCCTGGAAAGGAGAAAAGGAGTTATGGGATTTTAGTAAAAGGACATACAACTATCTGAGAGGTAAAGTAGGAAAATCTAACATCACTTTGATACATTTTATTGTTTCTATATCACATTCTTCAACTGTGAGTTTCCTGGCAAGCATGTTTACCTTCTTCCTTTAACATTTGGTGTACCGAATTTGGAACAAGTAAGCAAATAAGGATGTCAAACTTAACAAGTATAGGTCTACTATAACCTCAGCAAGTAATAAAGCAGAGCTCAATGCAAAGCTGGCAGCAAGCTGTAAAACTCCAATCATTCCAATACAAATTGTCTCTTTACATGAGGCCATTAATCAACTGCTGGCACACAGCAATGCAATGCTGAAAAGGAGCACAGAGACATATTGAGTAACAGATTTACGATGGTTACAGTTTGATTTAAAAAAAAAACACTTTCAGTAGTTCTCAAGCAGCACTGCAACTGAATGAAACCTGACCAGGGATCACAACAACATAAGGAAGCTCCCATGACTTTGAAGAAACAGCCTTGACTTGTGTGTAATCGCTAATGCACTTGGGTGAATGTTGCGCGATTCTTGTGTAAAAAGTGCAGATTATGCTTTACGTTGTCACAGAACTGTAGCCAAAGTATAAACTAGTCCAGTGAATATATCCCAATGAAAGCATGATAATATTGCCATTATGGTGTAGCAGGACTTGTGTAGACATAACTCAGATCTTAAAACAGAATGGGCAACTATATCCCTACCAACATGTTGTAACTAGATGTTTAAAAACATTTGTGTCCTGCCATTCAATACGCAATCTGGCATGAAAAGTGTTTTTCTTTCTTCTTCCATTGCTTACCAAGTGCTCGTCTGCTGACCACCATTCCATCCACCAAGGGAATAACCATGTTGAATTTCCCGGAAGCCCCATGGACTTTTACCCGGAACAAACCAGTGTATAATGGGTGAATAAATATTACTGGGACCTCCTTGTCAGGCATGCTGTTCCTGTAAGAAGGGAAAACATACAGATTTATTCTGCAGTTTGTCACAGGCGAGGACAAGCTTTACCATCCAGGAAATTGCATTACCTGAGAGACGTACTGCTGTTTGTAGTGGTCTCAATACCAGTGCTGGTCTCGGCTGCCAAGTCTGCCAGAGGGAAGTTCTCTGTATGGAAGAGAAAACTTTAATTAAACCATTCTTGTGTGGTGTGGAAAGTGCTTCTAGTTACAGTGAGACAGCAACTAATACAACTCTGTGACAAATGATAGAGTGGTAAAAGCTCATGTAAATACCACTAAATGCATTGATGCTGGCATAACACTGACAAATAGTAGAGGTAAATAAAGATTATAGATTGAGGTTCTTTATGTGCACACTTCTAAATTATAGCTGTTGGTTTATAAAGAAGTTGAAAGCTAAAGAGACCCTGTCTCCAGATCAAAATATAAAGCAGTGCGCGGGAACAGACCTTTCAGTGGATAAATTGAATTGTTGACTTTTGCCTGTATTTAGGTTAGTGAAAGGGTCTTATTAAATTATGCTGATCTTCAAAGTCTCTGTGTACAAGCCATAGTAAAGAATGATAGAGAATACACTGAAATAAAAAAACTGATTATTGACAAATGCTTTTAAAAGGCTGGGTATTTGGGAAATCTAAGACAGCAACAAAATGAAAAAGAAACCATACTTTGCAAGACATGCAGGATGCCATTAGGAAAATCTCCTCGGCTGCCATACTGATACTGGAGTACTTTCCAAATTTAAGAATATGGAGATCAGGTATAAGGTGTCTGTCCACACATACACTGCTATACCTATCTAATCAGGAAAATTTCTCACTATCTGATGTTGTAACTCACCAGGCTCGTTAATATCCCTATTGGCCAATGCAGCAGCTCATTGAAGTTTTGGACCAATATAACTGCACTTAGGTGTTGTAGCTTTTCCATTTAGGACAGCATGCCATTCAGAACTCACAAGCTATATACCACATGTCCAAACATCACAATGTGCCTCATCCTCACACCAGATAGAGTGATTTCGGCTACGTACACACATGCAATGGTTCTTGTCCAATAATTGGCTCAGAGCTGATATCGGACGAGAATCTTGTGCACGTACAGCGCTCGTCGTCCATCATCCAAACAACTGTCTTGGCGGATCCATGGACGACGAACGATCGTAATAAAGTGAAGGGGGAGAGAGCGCAGTGGGGTACTGCTCTATTCTTCTCCCTCTCCCCTCCCCATAGAGCAGAAAGGTGCTGTATGTACAGCACTCGTTCATACATTGTGCAGTCATTAGTCATTGGAAAGGATTGTGAAAGATCCTTTCCAATGACAATTATTGCATGTGTGTACATAGCCTTAGAGCTAGTGTACATGGACAGTTGTGAAGTGAACTATTATTGCCTATGAACGCTGCTATTTTCAACCAGTTGGCAGTGGTAGGCTAGCTCACCGACTACCCAATAACCATTAGCGTGCCTAACTTTACTTTTCCTTATTAGCATTGTTCTAAGTCCATATTTCAGAATGTTTTGACACCTAATAAAACTAGTCATCTAGCATTTCCCTTATCATATCATATCTATCATATTTCTCCATGTACAGATTTTCTTTAGGGGTAACAGAAGTGCAGAAGAGGAATTTCACAAGTAGTAGACACTGTAAAACTATAATAGAAAATCATACAATCCGGGAAACAAAAAAACATACCCAAATCATCATACTGCTCTAGCCACACAACAGCCACCTTAGTCTCTGGTCCTAGTGGTGGGACAGTTCTTCCATGTGGAAGCTTCTTTGTACGTGATGTTGGACTAAGCTAGAAAAGAAACACAAAAACATTACAAGTCTATCAGTAAATTACAGTTTTTTAGTTGTATTGTGCAGAGCAGAATTCTCCCAATTATCCAGATTCCCTTCATTCATGTCATCCCTTAAAAGCTTTCTAATATGGCAAAATGTGTGGACAACCCTAAAAAATATTGAGTGAAGGTGTGTTCAGTGAAATTATGTTAGTACTTTAGAATATTTATATTTACCTAAAAGAAAATATCAGTTTTACTTGGATCTTAGGTCTATTCCATTCCAGGTATTACATATTTACATGCATTTTAGCATTACCAATTACCATCATTAAGAAGTGTCATGTTAAGAAATGCACCAGTGCAATGCAATTGCAGTGCAATTCTACACAGGGATGTAAATCACAACCACTGATCTAAGGATAATTGGAACTTACTATAGAATTACCTGTAGTGAGGGGGGAGCAGTTTACTGCAGGTAAGTAGGGGTGTGAATTAACTCATAGCTGATCAAAGGCAATACATTTTGATCATATGATTATACTGCATGCATGTTATACTGAAACACATGCATTGCTGTCCATCAAGAAGCTGGTCCCATTTGTTACATTGAGCGTCACAGTGCAGAGAAAGCAACAAATGCATGCAGCAGTAATTGTAGAAAAACTACACTGCATTTTATATAGTGACAATGTCAAACATTGCTTTCTATGCAATGTCTGAGGTTCCTGCATATCACATGCTCTGGAAGGTGCAATGTAACCAAACGCATAGCGTAAAGAAGCCCTAAAAGAGAGTTGGCATGTGCAGGCATGATCTAACTCTTTCAATAAGTCTAAAGCTGGACAGGGATATTTTTTCAGTTGATGGAGCAGTCCATTTGATTATTTTATAAATTGACCATAAACTGGTTTTGAATCAGATTGACCAAAATTAATCAATAACAATGTGTTAATATTGCAAATTAGTACATTGAACAACCCCATGTTACATGCTGAAAAGTGCATACAACACTGCTAATGCAAAATTATATCAGAGGACCCCGCATTTTAACAAGGTTTTTGTTCAAGATCAAGGTCAAAATATGGCAGAGGCACCAGGGAATAATTCAGGCCTTTACTGATCTTTTGCTAGTGGATAAATAACATAGTACTCACCTTTTGTGTGGAATTTAAGCTTTCTGTGTTATTAGGGAAAAGTTCCAACGTCAAAGGTTGTTTTAATATTCCAGGTAGCAGGTCCATATTGGAATCAGCTTCCTGTTCAGACACATTACTTTCAGAGGACTCCCCTAATAAGAGAAAAAATAATAATAAAAAAATAAAACCTTGTAATGAGTCACATTTTAACTAACGGTCCAAGCATTTTAATCCACTGATGGATCAGAACTTACTGAGAGCCTCTGTTACTGATGGCACCACAAAAGCAATTTCTGTAAGTGCATCGGCGTAATAGAGGACCTTATTCTGTCCGTTGAATATGCTTCCTCCTGAGTCCTCTGTGCTAGTGGTGTCATCTACAAGTAAACCAAAATTATTCACTATGTAATAATTGCAGGTGTTGAGCAAAGATGAATGGCACTTTTCTAAAACTGCTGGCCTCTATATATTATCATGCGTTAAGATCTCTTTACAGTGAATGGTGTCAAACAAATAAACAAAAAATCCAGGCTGACAAAAGTCTAAACCTTACAAAGTAAGAGTGCTAGTAAGATTCAGTATTTGTTGCTAAAACAATCAGCAGAAATATCTGAAAGCACAGTTATATAGTAATCAGCGGTGTTACAGTGGATAGGACTATGTACCAGCATTTCTGTCTATATACCCTTGATCGGGGCTAATGAGGAAGAATCCATACTGCCAGATTCAGTCTTCCTATACATACCCTGATCGTGCTGCTGCTCATTCTCACTGACACAGTTAATTGACCAGCTTGTAGACACATGACCTGTCCACCCTGGGTGCTTTCCTACATCCACAGGCCAGCCGAGAGATAGCAGGAACTCCAGGAAATGAGGCTGCACATTACTAGATGACTCAACATTCTTCAACACCTGTGAATGCATTGCATATTAAGTAATTTTAGAAATTATATCAGTACCTTCAATGAAACCCAAAATAATTAAAGTAAGTAGTTTAATAATCCAGTTTGTTAAATGCAATGTCGAAGAAAACTGTTACAAATAAAAGTGAATACTAAAAGCATACAACATGTTCTGTTAACTGCTTCTTTCATTCTTTTAGCTAACCTACCACTCTATTCCACAACTGAGAGCGGAAAGCCATCTGTTAAACTCTGGTTAAGGGAAGTATGCAATTCACTCCACCATGCTCCAATGTAATAGCACTGGTGCTTTGGCATTGGATACAGAGGCTCCTAGCACTATCACACAGATGAGGAGAGAGTAGCCATGTGTGAGTTCCAAGCTCCAGAAACTGCTGATCTTTTGCTGAAGCTTAGTGAGGATCATCAACTGAATGCCATTTCTGCTCTTCAGTAGAGATCACATGGCTGAATATCTATACATTTGGTTCTGTGATAAGCTTCTAAGGATCCCAGAGCAGAAGGTATTTCAAGGTTTCTGTTCTCTTTTAGGACTTAGAGCAACTAAAATAAAATGATACCAATGCAGTAATAAACTTTGACACAACCCAATAAAAATGCTGCAGAATTTTGTTCAGGTGTTTAGGTTAAGGTGGTAACAAAATCATTACAAAAACTGTACAATTTTATTGCTGAAATGTAAGTCAGGACGATAGTAATATATTTTGCCTAAATATTTCAAGATATAGATGTGTCTCACCTCTTGGCTTGTTTTCTGGCCAGCTTTCATGTAGAAAATGAAAACTGTATCAAAGGGACGACAAGGAAGTAAGTCCAGGTATCCGATATCATCAAAGAACCCGGGCATGTACGAGTCAAGGGCAATAAGGTGAGGAGGTAGACGACTGTTTACAGGTTCCTAAGAGAAGGTTTTTTTTTTTAATTTAAACTGGTAGGTATTAGTATAACAGACAAAGCACAGAATTAGGGATCCAGGCAGTCTTGGGAGGGATTATGTGCTCAACAAAATCACTAAGGGCGATAAAAGGTAATTTGAGGCAAATCAGTTTTGGTGCAATACACACTTTAATCAGTGCCCAGACTGCCACTACTCCTGGGGTATGTCATACAAATGTTACCTACTTTTAGTGCTTCAAGAGACAGAAAGCCTAAGTGTGATAAGAGCAGCCGGGCAGTCTGGAACTCCTGTGCTGGAAGGGGAGGCTTGCATTCTGTTACTGGGTCTGGATAACTCTTCTTCTTGAACTCTTCCTCTTTCTTCTGATCCAGTGTAGTCTCATATAATATCTGTTTGGCCATTCCAATCTTCAACTTTTCATGTCTTCGCTCCAACTACAGAGGAAAAAAGAAAAAAAAAAAGAATAACTAACAGAGAACAAGTAAATAAATACAATTTTCAGAAAGAACCACTACAGTCTACTACATTTCTGTTTATTAGCATGCAAGCACTATGCTGTGCTTTAAAAACTTTACAACTATGAAAAAGACTTAGAAAGCACTGCTCTAGAGAAGCAAGCCAATTCTTGGATATAATTTAGTTTGTTGATCAATTTTGACAATTGGCTGAAATTTCTGTACTAATGGGAAAAAAATAAAGCGTCCTCACATCATCAGTAACAATTTCATGCAGGTCAGGAATGCTGAGATCGGCCTTAACGAAGGGAATCTTATCCACCTCTTCCGGAAACGGTCGGTGCTTTACATTGTATTTTATACCCACGTCATTCTGGGGCTCCGGTCTTTGCTCAGGAATGAACATCTATAGAATGAAGAGAACCAGTCATTTAGGAATTAAAATCCCACATAAAGATTCCTACCATATGTGAGAAATATGATGGCTTTAGGAAATAAATGTAACAACAAAAAGAAAATTAATCTTCTGCACTGAAGTACATAAAGGGAACTCCCTAAAGTATAAATACACATAAAAGTGTGTATAAAATTGATTTAATAGTAAGGTTCTCGAATAGATACCCACAATACAATATGTATATGAAAAGCCCAGTGGGGACATTTCTAAAATATTACTCACTCGCTGGTTAGCTCTTGCTGCTCGAGGAAGGTGGCAAAGTTGCATAGACCATGCATGGCGACCAGACATGCCTCGGATTAATACAGTAATCGAGGGACTTGGATTACCTACAAATGAGAGGAAAAATAAAGAGTGACAAAAAAGTGAAATAAAATGTAAAAGCATTACTCATTCCAAAAATGCATAACTGATCCAGGAAGTGATATGATAACAGGAGAGCTTAGTTTGACTGACTCACTCTGCTCATTTCCCAGAGGCTGCTCCAGCATAGCCAGTATGACGCTGTTATCCAACACAAAGTAGCGGAAACTGTGTTTTCCAACAGTGGGCAAACGAGAGTAGGTGATCAGCGTCATCTCATTAACCAGACTGCAGGGAGAGGCCGGTCCACTCGGAGGGGGAAAAGCACCAAGTAGCTGCATAATACTGCAAGAAAGAAAACATCTTGGTCTCTACTCAGCAAAGATTCCACAAGCAGACTCCCCATACATTTTTATATTATGGTGTATATACTTGAAGATTCATAACATATGGACATGCCTCAATACAACATGAGTGACCCAATAACTAAAACTAAGATGTGAGAGTGTCCAGAGATTTTAGTTTCTTGGTTTGGTTTCTTCTTCCTTTTCATGTTCACATAAAAAAGAATGACAAAAAAAGTGAAAAAAAATAGGTGTGCTACCATGTTAAGGTGGCTTCTGCGGCATCTTTCACTCTCATGGAGGCTGGATTGTGCTCCTTGTCGCCTTTGTATCGAACCTCCTGCTGGTCAGGATTTCTGGACTTGCTGCCAGATATTCCCAGCTCTACAATTTCCAGAACCTCTTTTAGACAATCCTGGAGTTGGAGACAGGTTAGGAAATAAGATTGTCAATGGACTCTGCGTTAAGTAAATATGAAAGCAGGAAATAGAAATAACACAGTTATGGGACATTATCAGGCCGCCTAAAAAAAATCCCAGGTTCCTGCACAAGATAAAGCAACGTATTTATAACTCTTTTCAGGGTAACTCATGTCTACTACATTGCCTGTTCCAGTGCTGCAGCCTTTTTAGTTTTTGGCATTTGAAACTTTCCAGATTGGTAAATGCTTGTGCCCCCAACTGCATGCTGTGGTTTACTAGAGGACATAGCAGTGACACAGAGTTCGGCAGAGGAAGCAATAGTGAGCATGCTACCTATTCGGTCACAGGTACTGCAGTTTGATTTGTTTAGAGACCACTTTAAAGCAATCCTGGCATGCCCTAAAATCACTTATTAAAACTGAACACACTGGTTATAATATGTGTGTGATGAGGTCAATCACTGATATTGCTGCTTGTGTTTGGATTCATGGATGACTGCAGAATTGACCCAAATCATTCAGTTTTAGCCCATTGTTTTTACTGGTTACTATTACAACTGTCCCTGAAATGCTGAGGACAGCTCCACTGTTAAAGGAACACAGAGGTACACTTAAATTGGCTGGTGGTTGTCAGAGGCACTTCATTGGTGCCTATAACCACATAGGGTATGTTGAAAAGGGAATAAAGGAATCCAAAAGTGTCACCCAGTCTGATAAAAAAGGAGTGGCTTTTATGTCTATTGGGTATGTTAGTGTACTTAAGCAGCTTGATTATATATATTTACAGGCACAGACTGTAACCAATCAACACTAAATTAGAAAAATCTACAATTTGCAAGAAAGCACTGATATATTTTATTTTTTTCCCTTTCCAAAAACAGAAACTACTGCAGCATACTCATTAGACTAATAAAACACAAGTTGTTTAAAAGCAAAAAAAAGAAAAAATAGGATGGAATCAGGCTTAAGGAAAGAATTAGAAGTAAGGGAAGTATAAAATTACAAATAGGTAAAATATTGAACAATGTTTAAAGATAAAAAAAAGCAGGCCACCTTTTCATTTAACATGTCGGGGTGCTCGGTGAGCCAGACACTCAGGCACTGAAAAGCAGCCACAATCATGGAGTGGAGATCCCGGGAGTGATGTGGAGCTGGCCGCGAGCACTGATACACAATATATGAGCATATTGAGCTCACAGCCCTCTTCCTGTCTGCAGAGTCAATGTTCACCTTCACCTGGTAAAAGAGGAGTAAAATAATTTTACTGACATAAAACACCACACTATAAACAGAAAACCATGAATGTAAAGTGACCCTTGAACAAGCAAGGAAGCCGAGAAACTTAAGGCCCTAACCTGCCTCTTCATTTCAGGTCTTATTTCACCTAGGATAACAGTCTTAGCCTGATAAGAATATCAACAGTACCTAAACATAAAAACAAAATGTAATAAAAACTGGTACTTAGGTGTGATGGCTGCTTCAATATTCCATTTTCAAGCTAAGGCTAAGTACACATGTGCAATAAAGACTGTACGATGCATGAATGAGTGCTGTACATACAGCACCATTCTGCTCTATGGAGAGGGGAGGGGGAGAACAACGGAGCAGCACCCCGCTGCACTCTCTTCCCTTTACTTTCATTATGATTGTTCGTTTACCTGGATCCCCCACAGGATGGTCATTGGATCACCCAATAGGATGAGCACTGTACACACGCCAGATTCTCATCTGATATCAGCTCTGAGGCGAATAATGGACGAAAATCATCTGACGTGTGTACGTAGCCTTAGAACATTACTGCAAGTACAAAATAATTTGTCTTAATCTTACCCAGAATTGCAGTGTTCTCATCACTTCCTGTGAGCTTACAGCAGAAGTAAACTTAAGAAAAATTTGTGTTCAGGCAGGTTATTTATTGTAGAAGGGACAGGCGATACCTCTACGCAATAAATTAAGTTTGCAATCTTTTCTTCAATAATGCGGGAAACAAACTAACTGTCGTGCACCAGTGTGGAAGTTACTTGATTCCAGTCCAGCTATTCAAGATATACGAAGATACAAAACTGAGATGAAGAAGGTAAGTTTATTTTATTGCACAACTGACATTGCTTGTCATCTTTTTTTGGTAAACTAATTCTTTTAGCCCCACTGTAAAGGATGCATGTTTGAATTCCAGCCTTGGTGTCAACTATGGTCCCTGACATGGAGCAGCTTTAGTACCTACCGCTTTGCCCAAACACTAGGTTCTCAAAAATACTTATGCGTGTCTACTTCTTTCCAGAACATTGGCTAGTGAGGCTTTCCATCATAGTAACAGGCCAAAAAAAATGTTTACAGGTCATAAGAACTAGGCATGCTCTGACATTACAAGACGTGTCAGATTCTTTGCTTGTTGAATTGGATTCAGGAAAGCAGGGGGTGGCTGTAGAAAATGTACCTCTGAATAACTGCATTTCACATCTGTCAGCTACTTTTGGTTTTCCAATGTGCATTTATGTTGTAGTCATTGCAGATACTGACCTTGGCAAGTCCTGACAGCAACTCCAAGGCAGCCAATGAGATGCTCATGTCTGGCCTCCATTGTGCGTTGAGCCTCTGTGTGACCAGGTGGATGCTGCGCATGAGCAGACCGGCAGCTGTATCTGTATGAAGAGCTAGGATGTAACCGCAGAACCAGTGCAAAGCCAGGGAGGGAAAACAACCACTCGTTAGTAACAGTAAGCGGACAGCCCAGGGGCAGGGCGCAGCCACAGAGCACAAAGACAGATACAAACTGGGTACAATTAACACTTCCACTCCCCATTAGGTGAAACAAGCCAAGGTTAAATCAGTCCGCAATCAGGTATATAGGCATGTTAATTCACAGCAGGAACATTGGGAAGAGACGTAAAATATTAACTATGGTATCTTGTTCCCTATAGCCAATAATCTGATACAATCTGGCAGTGAAAACTACAGTTTGACTGTAAAGGTATTGACTTTGGGGGTATACTAAAAACTTGTCAGTAAACTTGTTTTTTTTGCTTCCTTTAACATGATAACATTGTTCTTCATGTAGAAATCACAGTAACATTTTTATTTTATATCGTTTCTGCAAAGGGTCACATTTCAAAACCCCAATATTCACCTTGCCTGCCTTTACTCATCCAGCAGCTAATTCCTCGTTAAAATTAGCACGTTGGCAATTCACTGAAGCGGTTACATCATAACCGTTACCATCTGTGTATATCTTCTGTGAAAGGATTGCTTGTTCTACCTGTAATTTGGCATAGTTTTCCACTTGTCCAATACTAATCTAATATATCTTGCAACTCTTTTTCTTTGTTGAAAAGACAAAAACTTCAAACACAAGTCTGCTGTTAATTAACATTTGTACATTATAACCAATGATGATAGAACACCATGCAAACATACATTCCAATACAATGATATACGAAAGAAATGGATTACATAGTAAATTAACTTCAGTGACCTGTGACTGTTAGTGGTTAATTTGTATCTTAAAATTATTGAGTGAATTGGGTGTAATAAGAAAAGAATTAAATGAATTACAATAATGATAGCTGGCTGGATTGGTACCTGGGTATCCTATAGGAAAGACAACAGTAAAAAGAACCAGAGTTATTTAATGCTTTAAAGGGACCTCATGATCAGCAAAATTTGATACCCTCCTTATAATGCACTTGGTAATTGTAATTCAGGCACATCCACGCAGAAGGTTTAGGGGGGGTTCCCAGTTCCAGAAGAAATTCCCATAACAAAATAAAAAGCCATAGGTTGCAGTCCTTAAGTAATGAAAAAGGGAAAGCTATCCCTGCTGCTGGTTTTTCTCAATTTATTTTGGAACTGAACGCATACAGCTTTGATTCAGAGGTTTTGTTTGAGAAAGAACAGAATGCAGAGACCTTAATGACTTGAGTGTGTTTTCATCTTTTTGGCAAACTGATTTTTGGACAACAAATTTTGGATTGTGCCTTATCCTGTCAAAAAGGGACAGGGAGAGTAAACCCCTTGGTGCAGGTCAGGTGAAGATACCAGCAGGGTTAATATTGAACAGGCCCATTATTAATGGAGAATGGAGTCCTGCAAGCATGCTAGGCAAAAGTGCCACGCGCATCAGGCTATATTTCAGAAATGCAAAAGCTATGATTTTTTTATTTTCTGGTCCATGTATTATGAATCTAAAAATGTGCATAACTACTGGACGAGACATTAAAGCATACACAGCACTGATACATTAAACACTACAACACATCCATGCTATGTTATTTCCAACTATGCAAACCAATACATGGTACCATGCAACTACCTATCAGCAAAGCAGATGCCCATGTATGATGCAACTGACACATAATAGGATTACCTTTATTTTAGAATAAACTTAGTTACCTATGAAGAATATTGCTGCCTATACATCACAGGCTATGCCTTGCTACATTAGGTCTTCTATATTTTCCTGTTAGGCTTGTGTCAGCATTTGTCTAGGCAAGACTCGTCCTATTCTTTATAAAGCTGACCACACACACACCAGTTGGTCATGAATGTTGCACATTTGGGTGTGTAAAGATCTCACTTTTTAGCTTGGCTGGAGTACCCTTTCTCATACATTTATTTGGGGACAGATTTCTGCAGGCACTTAGCGCAGAGTAAATTGGCTTTATGGTAAGAGTGAAGTTGTGTAATGTAACAAGCTTATCGAATCCATAAAGAATCTGATCTTCGAACTGTGCCATTTAGGTTCCACTAGGACAGCTGTTATGTAGAAAAACACCAAAGAATGAGGTGATGCATGAGGTGTTAAATACATCTTAGTTTAAGATCTACACAAAAAAGAGAAGCCACTGATTTCCTTTTTAAACTGTGCAGTCAAAAGAACGTGGACATCTTTTCAAATGAACAATTCCATTTTTGTTCTAGGAACTGAAAACTACAACATATAGTTGGAAGTTAATACAATTGTGCACTTCCAACCTTCTGACAACGGTTCAGAGAAGGCCATTTGTGCTCCAGTATGACTATGTCCCTGTGTACAAAGCCAGCTCCATAAAGACAAGTGGCGAGTAATTTTAAGAAACTCCAGTTGTCGGCGCAGAGCCCTGGCCTAGGTGCTCTTCTAACATCAGAAATGTTCTGTTGGTTGAATGAAAACAATGTCTCACAGACACACTTTAAATCTTGTTTAAATCCTTCTCAGAAACAGAGTTGGATATAACCCAAATTGGGTGGCAACTCTATATTATTAATGCTCAGGGTTTTGGAATGGGATGTTCAAAAAGCTCATAGAGGAGTAATGTTTAGGTGTGCACAAATTGTTTGCTATTTAGTGTACATACAGCAGGTGCACAAACTTAGTAGTGATTACTCCTAGAATAGTAGATTTTAAGCTCTTCTGGGTAGGGTCAGGACCACACTATAGTGATTCTAATATTCTGACCTCTTAGAGTATAATGTATGTAACTAAATTATGCAAGCTCTGTTGTCATTCTTTTTACTTGACTACCCTATACTATCATATAATCATTTACAACCCAAAAGGTCACCTACATCTATAGGAGCATGGACAGCTGCTGAGCGGACAGGACTGAAACATACATAATGTAGACAAGTTGCCCTTGCATGATACTTTTGTCACTGAAATGTATATATCATTCTTCATTCCCCTCTAAAAGAGACAGTCTTACCGTAATCACGCATGAGTGCCTGGGCAGGCCTTTCACTGTCTGGTGTCGTGGGCTCAGTGCTTCCTCCGCTGGCTGTGCTGATGCCGCTGTTTGTTCTGCTGTGGCTTTTCATCTGATTGTTTTCAATCTATAAGCCGTAAGTAAAAGTTACCAATAACCCCCAAATCAATGTAGCATTTATGAGAAATACCAATTATTTTCAATTACTGCCATTGCTGACTTTTTTTTTTAAAAGGTGCATGCTCCCAAGCCCTAGTACTGATCATAGATACTGCAAGGAAGTTGATGACACAGAAAAGGCCATGAGTCAGAACTCCTCTCAGCATATTTTGTTTCAGGTCATATTTGGTTCAAGTAATGGAACAAAGATAATGGGGCAGCTGCCATGTTCCTATTCTGACAGGATCTGGTCCTCTCAGCATACATACATCTATTACTTTTACAGAGTTAGAAAACGAATCAAGAAACAAGTTAAAGCATATGATAATATATACACAAAGCTTTCTTACCATCTCCACCTGATTTCCAGTGGCTTCTAGAAATGCACTGTCTTGGACAATGTTCAGCATTGCACCTGAAGCAAAATTGTCACCAATTAGGTTAATTAAAAAAATAATTCAAATATTAATAACACTTTACAATAATCAAAAATAAAAGTTCTAGTGGACATGGTAATTCACTTTTCTGTCACACCAAAAAGAAAGACCAAAAGTAATCCTTTATACCAGTGGAAGGCCAAAAAAAAAAAAAATCAGACACCCACGTTTTATCATTCTAGTCAACCTTTAGGCAAGCAGTGGATGTTAATGATGCGCAGGGGCTGTAATAGCGGAGATCTTAGGCTGTGTACACATGTCAGATGATTCTCAGCTGATATGAACTGCAGGGCTCATCTCGAACGAGAACCTGACTTGTGTACAGCAGCCGTCCGATGCTGTTCATGGATTTGTCCTGGGGGATCCATGAAAGACAGAAGACAAATAACTGTATTAGAAATGAAGTGAGGAGAGCCAGGAGGGTACTGCTCGCTTATTCTACCCCCTCCCGTCTTCATAAAACAGAACAGCGCTGTATGTACAACGCTCATTCATTCATCCTTCAATCTTTTTTCATTGGAAACAATTGTGAAAGATAGTTTCCAACGACAAAAATCTAGCATGTGTATGCACCCTTGGTCTTTGGCCATCACCTGTAGAATATGCCCAGTTAAATTTTCATATCAAAATGTATAATGAATAATAAATAGTATTTCCTGTTAAGAGTTGAACTTCACCCATTTAGTTAGTTGACCATCATTTTGAATCATGAAAACCACAGAACCACAACTCACCTAAAATCATCTGTGTGTTGTTGGGATCTGTCTCGGTTTGCAGGGCTCCTATTAAGATATTGACCAGCCTGAGTTTTAGTGACAGGAAGGTAACAGGTTTGTCACTGTTACTGCCAGAGTCATCATTACTAAATTTGCCTTCTAACAAAACCTGTGTATGAAATGTGAAGGTTTTCCGTTATTTGCTGCTTGACAGGATTCACAAGAATGACAACAGACAACCTATAAAAAGACCGTACAAAAACAAGATACCACAATAACTAATTACCTCTGATTTCAGAGTTCCAAAATGGTGTGGCAAAGGCAGCAGGGAGAGTAGGATGTGAATACTAGATCTCCTTAGTTCTGTGGGATTTACATAGCTTTTAAACTTTGACAGCTCCCTAAAAAAAAACCAAACAAACAAAAAAAAAAAAATCAGATAAATGATAAATAGATCTGATCACACAAACAGGTAATGCAAGGTGGTGTTGCAAGGAGGCGATTGAGGCCTGCAGAGCTGAACAGGAACCCTGGCTTTTAAAGGTAATCAAAACAAGTTCTCCTTAAGCGAAACCTGAGGGCTAGCAGATATAGACACTAGATGCACAGTACAGTGCTCAGGTTTTACATCTGTATCTCAAAAGTCATTGTTCTACCCCAAATGAGGGTTTGCTGTTCCCGTGATCTTCCACTAAAACAAAAGATTCCATAAGAGTACAAAAATAATTCTTCGCACTGCCACTACTGGAAAAAATATTCAGTATCTCGGACTTCCAGATGTGTTTGATCCCTGCATTCGCACACTGTGGTTCCACATACACTAGTGATGTAGCAATTGGTAGGTGGACCACAGCTAAGAAATGTTGGATGCTAACCTCTGCAGTGGGCGATTTAGCTCTGCAGGCGAGCCTCAGATTTTTTTATTATTTAAGGCTGCCTTTCTGAGTTTTTGCGAATTCATCCAATTGCTGGAGGAATATACAGGTACTTGGAGAATCCATTACGGAAACAAGAAAACAACTACAATTTGCTTGTTTCCAATAAAGAATCAGATACATCCTGTACTAAGGCTTCCCACTGTGCATAAGAAAAGGGACTCCATCTGGTAAAAATTAAGGAGGCTGCTATTGTTGAAGCCTTGAAAAATGCTGTTTTACTGGCATGCTCATCCTAGTACATAAGTACATAAGTAAGACACTGCCAGGCAAATAGAGTGTTCTTTAAAAAGACAGAAAAAGCCCCCCCCCCCATACCTCCTTCAATATACCTTTAAGGGGCAAGACAAGGCCTGAAGTAATTCATTTAATAAGAAGTATTCTATCAGACATTTTTTCTTTTTTTTTTTCAGTGTGGGAAAAAAGGTTCAGAACAGATTTTCTTCGCTGTCCATGTCCCCAATTAAAAGACCCCCACCATCACCATTTCTAGTCCACCTGACTCCAGGGCAAACGCTGAGTGAGAAATAGGATGCTAAATCTCAATAGAATGCAGCCATAATAATGTCTTGACACATGAAGTCTTAGAAGAAGCTCACCTGTCAGGCAGAATAATCTCCAATGCAGAAATAAAATAGGGAACAACAACATTGATCCCTTTAAGATCACAGCAGAAAAGGGGAGCGGAGTTCAGGATAATGCTGGCAAGTACAGGGTGGCAGATAAACTCCCCAATCTGTAACCCTTGCACCAAGACCATATAAAACCTGTGGAGAAAGGAATACTAGGTTAGAAATAATTACCTAAAGGCTCCTGTATGGCAGTCTAAACTTGTACCAAATTCAGTTATGACTTAGGGGGTCACATACACGCTAATTTGTGTCTCTCGTTCACAACCTTTAAGACACAGTATATCATAGTAATAATATTTTGCCAATATAGGCAGGACAAGGTGAAGCCAGGTGCTAACTGACAAGCAGAACTTACTATGATGAAATCCACATCCCAGATATATATATAATTTAAGTCAATGGAGAAGAGTGTGGGGTGCTGCTTGCTCGCTCTCCTCTCTCCATGGAACAAAACAGAGCTGTGTGTACAGTGCTCATTTCTTTATCGGTCATTTTTGTCACTGAAAATAATCAGAAAAGATTGTTTCCAGTGACAAATATTGAATGTTTTTACACTGCCAAAATTGTAAATATATAAAAATATTTTGTATTTTCCTACTCAATTATCTTATTGTCCAGAGTCTCCTCTCCTGCAACGTAAAAGCACAAGTTAACAATATTTGCCACCATCAGCTATTATACAGCTCAACAGCCCAAAGTTGGTAATTTTCTGCACATGTGAAGTGAACAATGTATGTTTATATCAGCTGTTATTTAAGACATTCACTTCTAACCATAATTGGGACATTTAATGGTAAAGTATGAAAAATTTTATATAATTTTAGCTGAAATATGATGTATTGGTCCTACTTTTCCTGAAGAAGAAGATTCTGAGAAACGTGTCAAAACTAACAAGACTTAATATGCTTGCTGAAATGTGTGCTTACTTTTTAATGATTGAATAAATTATGCTTGTAAAACTCTTAAAATTATATTGTAGTCGTAAAAAAATTCTAGCAGGATAGCCAAAGCCTGGAAATCAAAAACCATTACCTTTGTGGTCTTATACACCAAGCTCATTTGGATTATGATTAACAACAAAATGTTTTTAAAATTACATGGGAGCTTTGGATTTCATATTGCAACCTGGACAGACTCATTTTTGAAATCGTGAGCCCTTACTTATTCCCCATTCCTTTCGCCCATCTCATCTGTGGACCACTACCATAGTTATTCATCATTTTAAGCCTTTGGCTGATTTGTTTCATTGCCTCAATGTTATTTTGATATTTATAATGTTTTTGGTACTGTATTATCTCTGTACCCTATTCCTAAAAATTTTATAAAAAATAAAAACATTGAAATATAAAAAAATCTAGCAGGTGCCTTTAAAGCCCATTTTTTTAATAAATTTTTCATGTAAAAAGTTTCATGTAAAAAAAATACAGAGTGACGTTAAAGTAACTCTCAGCACAAGAATTTTCATTCAACTCTTAGTAGACTCAACCGATATGAATCCAAAACCATGTACACCATATGCCTTTGCATAGCTAGTTATGACCTAGGAAAAGTTGCAGTAACCTATAATAAAAAATAAGAAGAGATCAGGAACCACATACAGTAGGTACAATACCATACCTGGAGAGATAGGCAGACAATATTTCCTCCCCGGTTTTCTTGCTGCAGAAAATCCTACATAAGGTTCCACAGGCTTCGGCCCGTCCGGCCTCGTAATTGTCAGGAATTTCGTTGGCATCATACACAGTGCTCGATCCCATAGTGTCTGTTGACATCTGGGAACCTTTACGCCGCAACTCGACAGTGGCCTGTGTAGCTATTGCTGCAGAAAGTGAGGAAAGAGCGTTTGATTGGATGTTGTTAACACACAGCATGTGACTCGGCTCATGGGAAAGAAGGACACAAAGATTTCACAGCGCACACACACGAGGCGATACAGAAATCAGTGCTAGTAGTAGACTATAGTCCAGTGAGAATAAGGCGAGTGATCTGCTGGAAGTGAATGTATGCCAGATCTTTAAGGAACTCCGTAACATGTTTTTTCAAAGGGAAAAAATGCTTTGAACAGTTATATACCTGTCTGACCTAATATATAGTATAACGCTCCGAATTTCATATACACTGTATTATATGTGGGGGCAGACGCCAATCTATGGATGTAAGGGGCGACAGCTGGGGGCAGCCACCAATCTACGGGGTGACAGCCGCGAAATCTACGGGGTGACAGCTAGGGGCAGCCTACCAATCTACAGGTGAAAGCCAAGGGTGGCATCCAATAATGGGCGACAGCTAGGGAACAAATGTTGTTGCATTTTTTTTTCAAGGGAAAAATAAAATAAATAAACAGCAAAACATATCTCTGACCTAATAGTGTATAAACCTGACAATTTTCTAGTCCCTGTATTATATGTAGCTGCAGCCACCAATCTATGGATCTACGGGTGACAGTTAGGGGCAGCCACCAATTTACAGGATCTAAGGGACCACAGCTAGGGACAGCTGCCACATCTACGGATTTATGGGGTGACAGCTAGGGGCAGCAGCCAAATAATGAATCTAAGGGGTGACAGCTAGGGAGAGCCACCAATCTACGGATTTACAGGGTGACAGCTAGGGACAGCCGCCAATCTACGGATTTACAGGGTGACAGCTAGGGACAGCCGCCAATCTACGGATTTACGGGGTGACAGCTAGGGACAGCCGCCAATCTAAATAATTAAAATTTCCATTACTTCGAAACCAGAAGCTGCCTTCCATGAAAAGAAAACGAATCTATCTGCATATGAATCCCATACATTGAAAAGTGTTAGATCTTTTACCCTATTTCATGTGTGCTGTGGAGCTCTGCCCAACGCATTGTTTAGACAATAGGCTCATATCATTATGCTATATAAACTAACATGCAACCTCAATGATAATGTAAAAAGATTGGAATAAGTTATCCCTTAACGCATGTATTTTAATTTTGGTGAATTCAACCTATTGTAGAGGGGCTTCTAGTGGACAGGAAGTCTGTTGTGCATAAGATATAATATTCCTCCAAGAGTGGGTTTTGAAACGAAGCTGAATAATTTCCAGCAACCATGGTGTTTTAAAAACATTAGATACATTGCCACATCTCATAAAAATGCTCCTGTATTTAAAGTTCATATAAACCAAAGCTGATGAAAAATACATGGATTCAGAAACTGCTGCCTGTCTTATGGAGGGTTTCTTGTTAGAGACAACAGTGAATGTGTGCAAAGTGTCTCAGCACAACTGTTTGTGTCCCATAGTGAAAATGGAGGAAAACAATAAGAGACAGGGAGCTAAACCATATAATTGTATCACACAGCCCTAATCTGCCTAAATTATTGGCATGATATGAACCAAAATCCAAACCCTTGTGGAGTTTTATACAAAATCAAACGGAGAGCCATCAGCCAGTAACTAAGGTGTCTGAACAAGGACTTTCATGGCAGGATCACTTATTTATGTATAAAAATTCACTGTTCAGCCTGGCATTCCCAGTACTCAAAGTGAAAACAAGATCAGTGGGGTACTAGAAGAGACTTGGCTGGGTCAATCCAATGCTTCAGTTTTAGTATGGCCAGGCACTTCCCAATTTTCAACTCTACTGGGAAGTTGCTCTAATCAGTGTTCACCCCATACATTTTTTTAAGCTTGGTGGGAAGAAGCTGTAGGTGGGTGGTGGCCCCTGTATTGTAATCCCTCTCATAAGTAACCAGCCAAAAACAGCCGGGTGATTACTGAAAAATGCTGGGTGGTGCGCCCAACCAAGAGAGGCTGGGTAGGGGGGGGTGGACACTACTAATTATGGGAAGATGGTGGTTTCCAAAACCTAATGCTTGATGAAGAAACTAAGTGTACACAGAGAAATCAAGCGACTAAAAAATAATACACAAGCTAGGCATAATGCAACGTAACATGCATAAAGCATTTGAAGCTCTCAAAATCAAGCAAGAAAACATGCATGGATTAGTATTAGTAGACACAATCACTTATGCAGCAATCTTCCTGCCCTGCATGTTCGTAAAAAAATCACTACTGCAACACAAAACCTGTACAAGGGTTGTCTTTATAGCCTGACCATAAAAACAAAATTGTAGGACCTTGTAAAAATTGCATTTTAGTCTTGCATACTTTATCGAAATTGACAAAAATGTTAACATCCTGAATCTTTTTTTTTTTTATTTTAAAGAAAGGGATGTTACCAAAGGACATTCATGAGAATAAGAAGGGAACATTAGGGGAAGGTTCACCTGCTTAGAGCACAGATGAAAAAAAAAAATGGGCATCTAAATTTTTAAGGTGAACCAGCACCAAAGATGAACCAATCAAATTGGTTAAAAAACTATGAATTGCACAACGTGAAATATTCCAGTGAAAAAACGAGAAGCTGATGTTTCTCAAAGCAAATCTCACAAAATTAAATCTTCTTTTCCTTTTCACCAGTCACTAATAAAGTGTAAGCAAACTACTTTACTACAAAGAATGTTGGCCACCAATAGAACCTCCATGGTGCTGACCAACCATAAGACTTTCCTGACACTGTACACACATGTAGAGTACATGAGATTCCTTCCTTCATCTGTATAACAGCATGAACGATCTGAATCTAACCCCGGGAGGGTCCTAAAATCTCTGTGCAATAGTAAGTACCTGTTACTACCTGATCGTTTAGGAAATACTCAAGTGAAAACACATTGAGGCATTAGTGCTGAATTTCGGCACAGGAGCATAGTTATGTTGACAGAAAAGGGGATTTTCCAACCGCATTTCTTTGTCTGTATTAACAGTACCCTTTATAAGAAACAACTGAACTCAATCATTTAGAGGGATGTGAACATAATTTGTGCTATACAGTGTACTGAATCTCTTGCAAAATGTATCAATGTGATACAGATTTTATAAAGCATTGAAACAATTATCAATGTTTTAAAAAAACAAAAAAAAAAACACTCAGATAAAAAAAGTTCTGCAGCACATTTTAGTGCCACTAATCACCTGGACAAAAAAAAAAATACAAAATTTGTGTAATAGGAAAAATCTTTATGCATTATTTCCCATGAGCCTCCACTTTGGATGCAGGTTATTCCAACATACTACATCAAGATATCTATTGAAATCAAAGGAACTACATGCACATAGATCAAACAGTACATCCAGAGAGAAGATAAAAAAAAACTTAAAACAAAAACAAAAAAGAACCATGGTTAGTGCAAATTCCTCAAATTCATGACATGAAACAAATGGGGAAGATTGGAAACAGATTGGTTTTGTTTCTGTACCAATACTCATTCCCATTCAGGCTGACGGGATCAAGGAATGAAATGTTTTGTTTTTTTACCCCCACAGAGCAACAGAGAATAATGGATACTCAGCAAAATAAACAAAAATAATAAAGAGGGGGAATAAATGAAAAAAGCAACAAGACCACGACAATGTTAGGAAGAAAGCAAGCGGTTATCGGGACATAAAAATAAAACTGAGAATAAAGATGATTGCAATTGAGGATAAGCTACAGATTCCTACTTACAAGATTTATAAGAAAGGAGAATTTGGATAAAAGATGCTGCAAGATAACAGAAATAAAATGGAAAGAAATCAAAAGGACAGAAGTAGTTACAAGAAAGTACTTTAAATTATGGTGTGAAGTTCAATTTTAAGAAGGAATGCTTACTCTCATTGTTTCCTTTAAAAGAAAAAAAAAAAGAAAAGAAAAAATAAGGAATGGGAGGGTTTGTGTGACGTGTGAGTTTGGGGGACACGGGGCACAAAAATGGAAAAATAATCACAAAATGGAGGATGGCTTCTACCTAATAGGGTTTAACTGATCTAATGAAATGAACTGGTCACTTCCCAGCCATATCCATACCAGGTTGTTTAGTCCAGAAAACTCAGAGCTGAAAGAATAGAACAAGGAACAAAACCTTACGGTAGCTTTAAAAGACAATTGTACTTGTACACTGAACCCCTACTAACCTCTACCTTCATTTCTCCCGAACCTACACTATTACCCCCACTACAGCTTATTCTTATAGCAGAGCAGCACCCTGGCAATGTTTACTGCTATTCAGGCAACTCCACCCTGGACATGGAGCTGCATCCTGACAGGGACCTATACAAGTCTATGGGGACTCAAAAGTGCAAAGGCCAGGCCAGTGTCAAAATAAAATACTGCTGATCTGTTGCCATCTATATATTATTTTGGAGGGACAGTTAGTGACAGAAAGCGTTGTGTAATAAATCAGCGCTATATAAAAATTGGCTAAAAATGGAGAGAAAATGGAGTGGAGTTGGGGTGTCCCAACACATCACCTTCAGGAACCGACAATTCACCAACTGTAAGATATCCTGACATTCGACAAGTGCATTGTTCAAGATGAATCAAAGTCATTCAGTGGTCCTAATATGTTGGCTGATCAGTGTCTATCCGGTTATGCAGTTCTCACCAATCTCACATTAATGCTGCAAATTTTAAAAGCTAGCTCTAAGATTTTGCAAGATTTATTGAGACTTGCAGTAAAAATTGTCTATTCAACCTATTGTACCATGACCTTGTAATAAGGGACAACCTAAAGAGTTTAGTTTATACAACCAGTATTTACTATATTTACCAAATTGTCTGACTTCGCTAATGGCTGAAACATTACTGGTTTATCTGTATAAATACATTTTAAACAGATAACCGAGTGGATGTATATAAAGATGAGCAGTATATAAATAAATATATTTTAGGTAATCGTTCATGGATATAGCTGAGAAGAGCAACACATGATTCATTTCATCTATGCAGGTAGGATGAATAAAGTCACAGATGCATCTACGTCCATCCCTCCCTCACCTGCTCATTCACTAGCAGTTTAACCTTGCAGGTAGGAAGTATGGTAAGTTCTGAGAGGAGACAATGAACGAAAGGTAGTATGTGTTGGCGTACCTGTCATACTACTGTCTCGATTGACCCCATTCTGCAGCTTGCATTGAACCAGAGCAGCATCAAACAGCCAGGAACTGAACAGATTTAAGATACTGTTGACTTTGGGTCTTGTAGGAGCTGGCAAGGGACGTGGCTCAGAGTTTGTTTGGTTCGGGCTAGACAGTGGGGACGTGGAAGATGGCTGCTGTTGAACCTTTGTGCTGTGCGTTGTGTTAACCTGTAATAACAGAAATATGTTCAAAAAACAAAACAAAAATCCTATTGCAGACACAAAAATAATATTATAAAAATATTAATAAAAAATAATATTAATATTCATAATAATGTGATGCCTTTAAACGAAAATCATTTTAAACGTTTTAAAGGAAACCTTTGGTGCAACAAACATGACTTTTGACTGACTGATGACTTTATTCTGTTCCAATGTGGTCATACAGTAGTGACTTTCCTGGAGTAACAGTTTTAAGTCACTGACTCAAGCTTCAGCTTTTGTCTTGTTTCCTTCCATGTTTCAAGTCTCTCACTCCAAATACCTAAAACCTAGTTGAACTACCCTAATATTTTTTTTATTGGAATGCAGTCAGGCTGCATATAAAATCAGCTCTTTGGTGTGTTAGAGCCACAGCCCAACAGTGCAGCCAATAGAGTTTTTTATTTGTAACAAAAGAATTGTGTATATACAGTTTGACTGCATTATAGCAATTATTAAAAAATCCAATTAGACTTTAACCCAGGTAGTATGTCTTCTTTAAAAATAGTAACTTGCTCTGCCAGTTAAATAACTCCTAATAAAGGTATTAGAGGTGTATGTATATGGAGTTAATTAATACAGCATTACAGCACTGGTGAGGAAGAGGGAACATTTTAAGTGTATTAAAATTCACTTTCCAAATAGTGGAATATGGGTGCAGGCACTTATTGTAATCTAGGGCAGTGGTCTCCAACCCCTGGGCCGCGAACCAGTGCTGGTCTGTGGCTGGTGAGTTGGGGGCTGCTAATGACAGGAGGCAGAAGCGCCGATAACAAGTTTTAAAACTAGTGACAGTGACACAGCAGGAGCGCAACCAGCGGGAGCGTCTCTCCTCACACAGGAGCTGCTGGGAATCACAGAGCAATGAATGCAAGGCTCTGCCACCTGACAGCACCCCAGCTCTCTTACACTACTCGGCCATTCTCAGCTAGTGTGCTGACAGGAGGGGGAGCTGCTGAGAATAGCAGAGCAGTGTAAGTTGTATACCAGGCTGTGGCAAAATGTTATTCTATGTTACTGGGCCCTGCTTTCAGAAAGGTTGGGGACCACTGATTTAGGGTACTGATACACCTAGATAAAACCAGTTGGATAAATCAGTTTTCAATTGTCCTAAATCAAATCAAAACATCAAATGTCTGTGGATCATTTTTTTTTTTTTTTTTTAACAAAAACAGACATCATTCCACATTTTTCTAGAACAAATCAAATTAGTGAACTCTCCTTCAAACTGACTTACGCTGGATTTAATAGTGGTTTTGTTAACAGTGACAGCTCGATGTCTCCGACTGTGTGGAGGTGTGGTATTGGTTGCCGTATTCTGTGGCATGCTTAGCCGGTTCACAGGTGTGGGTGGAGCACTGTCAGCCCTGGGGCGGGAGATACCTAGCGGGAGGTAAACAAAATGCTATGAGAGTGGCAACATAGTCACAGGTTATGAATGCGAGGAGATTACCACCAACACACTAGGATCACATTATGATTGCCAGGACAACATTCAGTCTTTATTAGGGCAAAGACAAGTGTACAGACTCATGGTTAGGTGCAGTAACCTATAGCATTCCAACAATTCATCATCCAGAATGTTTTTTTCTATTTTATCCCAGTTAAAAGGGATTTCAACCAAAAGAGAAGCTGTAAAACCCAGGTATGGTTAAATAGATCCCAATTTCATGAGACTCCCACTTGATTGTTTTTGGTTCATGTGGCTAATCCTAGCAATGGCAGAAAAGGTAGTGGACCTGACCTCATCTGCAACATTCTGGGCCTCAAGTGAGAATAAAAGTATTGTATTTATTTTATTCCTGCTATGGGGAAATTTGTCTCCGATGGCCATCTTCTGCTACTTTAATGTTTAAAACTTGGTAAGAAAATCTTTTCACAAATATTGCTCATCTAAAGTTGTTTTGTTTTTTTTATGCTGTAAGTGTATGATGCATATATATATATATATATGTGTGTATATATATATATATATATATATATATATATTACAATCTGCAGTAATATATATGGCACAGTTGAGTAACCAAGTAGGTGGTCCCAGTCTAGTACTGTGATAGAAAAGGGGTCATGTCTGATTAGGTTTGTTTGATGAAGTGGTGAAACTGGGGTGCCTCTTGGAGAGCAAAGTTATGTAGACACATTGGTCTTGATTTTCCTAAGGAATGTAGGCTATTCACATCAAGGGGGCAGCCTGGGCACAAGAGGAAGCAAAGTTCTGCCTATACCAAGTTGGCCAGCTCCATGCAGAAGAAGATATAAGTTAGGAATTGGGGAAAGATCATTGGCAGGAAAACCACAACCGGCAATATTGGCAACTATTCCTTTGTGTTCTGCCCCTCTGTTTTGCAGTACAGGTCTTATTTAGCATTACTCATCCTGGAACTACATCTCATTACAGCTCAACTCTGAACAAAGCTAATTCTCAAGGCAGTCAAGCAGATAAATTAAATTTTTGATATTGCACTTGGAATTGAACTGGAATTTAAAATGAAATAGACATTTAAAATGTAGCTGTGCAGCTACAAGACACCCAAAACCTCTAATATTCTGTTGTGAACAGAATGAAATGTTCTATTTGCTCACCACCTACTTCCTTTTACAACTGGGGGATTTTAGAGAAAATTTGAGGTGGTGTAGTGTGCAAGTACAACTGGCTCATAAGACATTCTGTCCACCACAGTATGTATTCCTGGAACCCAATTGCAATTAGAATAGGGCTTGTTCACTTTTGGGTTTGGTTGGATTTTAAGTATCCTATTCCTAGCAGATCAAAAAAACAAAAAACAAAACAAACGCACAAAGCAGCCTTTTTTTAAGTGTATGTCTGAATTTGACAAATTGCTACAATGAAGAAAAAAGGTATTTAAACATTTAATCTATTTAGTGCATTTTATCTTTTAGAACATTCTTTATTTAAAAACACAATGCACATAGTACTGATGTGCAATTATCAAAATTTTTTGAGAAGTTTTCAGACAAATTTGCTGCTAAACCCTGTGCAGGATATACTGTTTTCTGCATTTTCTGTGAGATATTTTATAGCATAAAACAAATGAACTCATGGTTTAACTGAAGTGTCGCGCTCTCTCCTTTTGGATAGGTACAGAATGCTACATACACACTATAATTATATTAACTTTACCATATAAAGTTATCATCATCTACTGCAAAATGTACCCATCACCATTTACACCAGAAATCTTAAATGTTCAGATTTAGGAATCATGCTGAACGATTAGGCCCTCCTACAGAAATCAGTCACCAATTTTCTTCTATTCCCAATGGAAATTGGAAAGTGCAGTATTCTATATCTTTAAAGTCAATGCGGTCTTCCAAAAGGTACTGATAGAAGTACTAAAAGAAAAATGGATGCTGCCATTGCTTTGCTTTAAATGTTAGTTACCTGGCTGTTGATGGTTCACTATTTTGAAACACAGAACAGACAAAAAAAAACAGTGTTCTCCCCGGCCCCTTTAAGCCAGGTGGACTGCCCCGGGCACTTTTCAGTAACCACCGGCTGTTTTTTGTGTGGTTACTAAAAAGTTTGCTCACAATGTAGGGGCTGCCATCCGCCTACAGCTTCTTCCCACCAGGCCTTTCCCAAATTTCTGAGGAGAATACTGAAGGAAACAGCAATTTAAATTTAGGTGTTGAATGAAGCCAGGGACAAGAAAGCCAAGCAAGGGGCAATCTTTGAAGGTAAGATCAACGATGACAGCCTACATCTTCTGTACAGGTTTAAAATTATAAACAAACCACTGGAGGAAAAAAAGAAGAATCTAAAGGAAACTGAACTACCCCTTTGTTTAGAAAGTTTGAAGGCCCCTGTGCCAGAGCATGGATTATAAACTCCCCATAGAAATGGAGTGTTACTAGGCACTAAGCAGGGCAGACTGAGAAGCTTCCTGTCTTGTTTTGTAAAATATGAAACATGTGGCTTACATTAGATCAGGTTTCTCAATCAGGGTTCAGTGGAGCCCTGGGGTTCCTCCAGAGGTTGCTAGGGGGTTCCTCAAGCAACAAGCATTTTGTGCCCTAAGGCCAATTTAAGTGACACCAACGTTCTTTTTGGCTATCAGTAAGGGTGACATTCCTCCCAATGGCTACCAATGTAGGAGGCATTCTTCTCAATGATCACCACACTATGGACTGTGAGCTGTGGATATAGAAATTATAGTAGGGATTCCCTGAAAACCCGAAAAAAAGAGACCAATTCCTAAATGGAAAAAGGAAATAAATGTGTAATATATAATATAATAAAAAACAAACAAACAAGACTTGCAAAACACAGAATACTGCAACTTGTTGGTCAGTAGTTCCCTCATGGACATAACAGAATCATACGTTAATAACCATTTCCTGTAGCCAAGATTTTGAGACCAAACTGAGTGCAAGTAACGTAGCAAGGTTAGATACCATATCTGGGTAATCTTTCCAACCCCATGTTCTTAAAGACTGCAACTCCTGAAGAAGAAACATACGAGTTTGCAACAGTTATTAGACAGATTGTATAAATCCTGAAAAAAATCCTGTGCTTGCAATGGCTGCTGCGGCTATCAGATCCACTCCAATGAATGTTCATCTAAAGCAGGGGTGCCCACACTTTTTTTTGGCTTGCAAGCTACTTTTAAAATGACTAAGTCAAAATGATCTACCAACAATAAAAATGCTAAACATATATTTGTTAATAAATATACAGAGTATGATACAGAAGTGACTGAAGCTAATGAGACATTGAATGGCAGAACATTGCAGACATTGCACTACAAGACTATAGTGACAGGAAAGCTACAGTTAACTTGTCATAGGAGAATGACGTGCCGCACAAGAAAAAGAACTGGTGATCCGTACAAAGGAATCTCGGTAACTGAACCGACACAGAGCCTGAACGGACTTGGCTGCCCAGCACTGCTCACCTCACACTGTCCTCATGCCCTCTCTGCCTCCCTCCCCACTTTTACACGAGCCTTGGACAAAGTTCCTGGTGTTGTCTGAGGAAAGACATCCCCAGCATCCCTACAGACCTACAGCAGGGCTGCTGGTAAACAGCAGGGCAGGTTAAGGGAGGGCTCCGCAATCCACTCACGTTGCCTTTGCGATTGACCAGTAGATCGCAATCGATGTGTTGGGCACCCCTGATCTAAATGCCACTTACCTACATGGATCAGTCAGAAAACTTCCACCACCCTGGAAGACTAATTTTAACAACCAATTACAATCTCTAATGCTTTCCATACACTTTGTGATTTCTGATCGATTAGGAATAGGGAAATGCATACAAGTGAATTTTAATCAATTTGATCAACTTTGTTGCACTGAATGATAACATGGACTTGTAGTCACTATAAATGAGGCTTAATCATTCTGTCGTTTGCTACTACATTATCTTTCAAAAGGAAAAAAAATTGCCTTGCCTGTAAAAGAAAAGAACTGCAATTTTGTACAGACATTGTTGTGTTTCCCATAGATTTTCTACACAAAAACAGCAACAGGGGTAGACCTACTAATGCTTCGCTCAACTTTACAGTTCTGGCTTTCCTACTCCAACAGACAAATGTTGGAAGCTGAATCATTGTACAATACTTAGGCTGAAGATAGATGGGTGGCATTTAAAGGTGTAAAGCTGAAATAGCAAATAAGTGTTTGCCTGAGCATGCAGTGTAGTGGAGGTATGCAAACCACATCATCAACTGAACAGTACAGCGGCCCACTGGAGGTGCACTGTGTGTAACTACACAGTAATGGTATACTTTGGATACAATGTTAAATTATTCAACATTTCCAAACACTTTCCAGTTTTCATAACCCCCCCTCCAACAGCTGAAATTAAGCTAAAGTCCTATGAACAAAAAAACAATCCACTCCTCTTATCCCTATTGTCTTATGGTTTGTAAAAAGCAAAATAATGCTTTAATAATGGGGGAAGAACAGTGATAACTTTTTATTTTGACAAAAAGTAGGGAGCAGGTTCATTGACTTCATTAAAATGCCAGCATTACCTAGAAAAGCATCCACAAGGCAGCTGACACCCCGCATGGCCCGGAAGAAGATCTGGGGAAGCTGTTTGAGACATGAGTACTGGTTCACCTCTTGAGGCATTCCACTCACATTCAGGAATTGCTCCTGAAACTTGGGTGTTGTGCCTATGATGCTTGGGTTGCTCAAATCCACAGGATTACTGGAACAGAAACAAGATTGCTGATTAGCATGGAATAACATACATTACATATGAAGATTTCTATTACTGGGCATCACATCACACTAAAAGTTCTTAGAAAGACTCATAACTATGGCTACAGCACAATCTCCCAGCTATCCAATTACAAGACTTCCTCCTCCGACGTCCAGCGGCGAAGTGCAGAGACATCCTAAAGGGTTTCCCGGTGACGTTGGTGCAGCTGGCACTTAGCAGCGGGAAATTCAAATAGTTTTGTATTGGATTCAATAAAAAATAGCTGTATTAAGTGCAATACAAGGACATTTTCATATATATATATATATATATATATATATATATATATATATATATATATATATATTGCATTATTTTTTATTTTTATAACAGATTGTTGTGTTTTTTTTAAAGTTTATTATTACATTTATTAACTATTAGACATGTGTCGGTAAGTTATGCCTAAGAATTATAGGTCTACAATGTAAAATAAATTTCCATGCAAGAAAATTGTACTGCTTTTTGCATGGAAATACGTCCAGAATCAAACCGTTAGGCGGGTTAAAGAACTCTTTCCTAAAAATGACATGGAAGATGTCATTCATGACTCCTAATTCTGCAATCACTGATATGCTAGCATAGTACATTATGCTAGCATAGGCACCAGAAGCACTTCCTTAAGCCAGGTCAGGGTAATTTCTAAAAAGGTGCCACTTTAATGAATGTACTGATCTTCACTCTTTTAAAGAGCAAAGTCTGTTGAAAAATCTTCTGAATCAGACACACTTCTGGGTGTGCAAGATGCCTGACCCACATCAGCAGTTGGGTTTCAACCTTGATGCTGTGGTGACATCAGTAGTCAGCAGGAGGAACTAGAGAACACACAGGGGTAGGACAGGTAAATATGTATAATTCTCTTTACATTAAGTGCAAAAAAAGGCAACAGAATTGCTTTAAAAAAAGACAATTAGAACCGAAATGAAACCCAGGCACTTTTTCAGGCTTGTTATGGTGTAACAAAAAACATCTGGAAGTCTCAAAAAACAAAAAAACAAAACACCAACATTTTTACCTTACATAGAGGGGTTGTCTACCCTTCTATGTAAGATAAAAATGTTGAGTTTAGGTCCGTTTTAGGAGTGCTTAATAGAACCCCAGTAACAGACTGACAATGAATGACAACATTAACAGATTGACAAGGATTACATCTATCATTCAATATTCACCTGAGCATGTGAAGAAACCGAAACCAAGTTTGTGTTACACATTCATTATTCATTTCAGAAGGAATCAAACTGGCATCATCCTCGGGAACCTTAAAAGGAGGAAATGAGGGCCCATAGGTAAACCGAAGCAACCTGAAAAAATGAAAGGACAGTAGTTCAGAATTAAGTAAACCTGTTACTAGGGTGAAAAAAAACCTGTAGATGCAGATAAACACTATTAAAGCCATTTCTAGACTGCTCTGTTCATAGAAGGCATCTGTAAAGAACAAGTACTGATGTCCATGGGTTTTGAGTAGACAATAGCTGACAAAAAGAAAATGCAAAAAATGCACTTTGCCATGCACAATGATAATTTAGGTTGAAAGGAAGGGTGCACTAAAATTTTACTTTTCTTTAAAACAAATTTTTTGTATTTCATCCTAAGGAAAAAACAACTTGTTTTCAAGTATAAATACTGTGCATTTCTTTTGCTTTAAATACTATTAATCACAGAAAATCTATGGTGCCCCACAAAACCCATATACGGGTCCACTAATTCTACCACCTCAAATTTGTACGGGTAAAGCTAGTTGGTTGCTAAAGAACAAAAGATGTTAAGACAATTCTTCTTCTTCCTGTACACATTTCCATGAAATGTAGTATTTTAGGGAGGATGTTTGGTTCCTCACTGACAATATCTTAAAGTATTCGGGCCAATATTGTGGTACAGTTGGATGTAAAATTAAAAGTATTATTACTCAGAAGTTGAAGCGTAGTGAGTATGCTGGGTTTTTTTTCCCCAACATCAGTTTCAGGGGGAGAGAGTACAAAGGTAAACAGAAGTCTTTGATTTTAGGATGCAAGTTTTTGCTTTAAAAAAAATAAAAAATAAAAAAAATCTTTAAACTGGAGTTACACTTTGTTAGCATTCAGAACTTTATTTTCATATCATTTATTGCTTTTAATATTCTTTCACAGTGATAGTCCCACTGCCGTTACAGACTCTCACCTAGATGTTAATGCACAAATTGCTTTACTCCACTGCTCGACCACGGCAGGGTGGTGTCTCCAATTAGCCACCATTTCCTTGGCTGTCTTCCAGTAGGGTGGGGTTGGGAAGCAGCGTGAACATGCCAGGAACCAGACTTCAAATAGAACACCAATTAGTTTGTCAGCCAAGCTTTCGGCTATACCTCCTGGGGAAAAAGTAAAACAAGGAACTTGGTAGGATATTATGTAAAAATGCAATGCGTGTTGCGCTAAAATGGCCGAAATCCCTGAAATTAGCAAACATATATCATCCTTTTCTGCAACCATACCCTAATACACACAAGCATATGAGCTACCTGTGACAGTATTAGATATAATAACCGGCTCAGATTATTATTACATAGTATTTATATAGCACCGACATATAAAAAAAAATAGTCATGTCACTAGCTGTCTCTTAAAGGGGCTCACAATCTAATGTCCCTAGCATAGTCATATGTCATTATTACATTCTAAGCTCAATTTTAGGAGGAAGCCAAATAACCTAACTGTATGTATTGGAAAAAACCCACGCAGACACAGGAAGAACTTGCAAACTCCATGCAGATAGTGTCCTGGCCGAGATTCAATCCTGGAGTCAAGTCACTTTCACTAATGTCAAAGTTTAATAACGGCTTTACTGTATGTGCATCGACATATATAGTCATCCAACAAGCTTATCTGTTAATTACTCAGCAAGTGAAAATAAGCTTACTTTACATTAGGAGTGTGAGAGTAGCCATGTAACTAATTGTTACCACATTTCAGAAACACCTTTGCTGATCACAATTTCTATGAAGCCCCATCTACCCTGTGAGACTTTAAATTGGAATTTGTCACTTAGCTTTCCGTACCATTTAAGTTTTAGAATTGTTACCATTATATACACTGAATACCAGAAAGATCTGTCCACCATGACTAACCTGTGACCGTTGGAGCTGCCAGTAGGGTGTCATTTATCTGCAACAGGAAGAGTAGCAGGACCTCCCAGGTCTCACGAGCTATATTGGTAGAATCCCTGGACAGCTTCTGGACAGCACGTAACACTTGAAGACAAAGGCGAATTTGGTTTCCTATCTGCTCCTGCCTGCAAAAAAAAAAAAAAAAAAATGGGAAGCAGCTTTAATGGGAACAGTGCTGACAACATTTTTACATTACATTTTACAATTTTTTCTATTATAAAGAACTTTCGTAAACAAGAACTATAAAAATATGGATGTTTATTCTCTTCTCAATGTACTAAAAATGTTTTCATTATGTTGCAATTAGAAGGGAAACTATATTAATTTTTGGTTCAATACTTGTAAATAAGTGTGTTGGTAAATATACAATACTATCACATACTATATTTTGATGTAAAATTTAAAGAGCCAACCAATCTCACAAGTGAATCCAATCAGCTATCCCCTAACGCTTATAGCAAACTTTGCAAATGTTCTTTAAATAAGGACTTGATCCACCTTACACTGCGTTCTGTGTAGCACGCTTTTACAAGGTATAGGAGAGCTTCTCACATTAAAGGTGGGCTCATCTGCTGCCTAAAACCTGTGCAGTGTTATATTCCTTATACTCTGCATGATCTGACCAGTATCAAACTTCCAGGGTAGCTTATAATCAGACAGGTAGCCAAGAGTCATGCAAGCCCTGATACCTGGATATGAGACAGCAAAGATCTTGCACTAGGTGTATTTGGGAACAGGCCTCCTGTATGACAAACAGGGAAGCAAAATGGTGTTCCCAAAAGAACAACAAAGAGTAGGACAGCTAAACAGGTCGGCTGTGTTCCTGTGTAGTCTTTAAAGCAGCCCTCAACTAAAATTTTTACTTTACATAAAATGATAGTTAACCTTTTATGTAAGGGTAAAAAAAAATAAGTTGCTCCAATTAGAAGTCTATGGAGCTACAAAATTTATGTGCATTATGCTGCAATGAAAACATTTGCCATTCTCCTTTGAGGAAAACAAAGGCATTCCCTCCATGTTATGGAGATAAATGGGGCTTTGCAACTCTGCTCCTAAGATACAGAAAGCAACGTCACCTTAGAAGAGGACATTTGTTCCTGGGAGCACCACCAGATGAAATAAGCCTAAAAAAAGAAAACTATTGCAGCTAAAGAACTGGTAATCTGCAATAAAGAATGTACTTGTTATTGGGTTTAGATAAATTATAATTTCTTTATGATCGTCAGATATTTTTCTGCTAGGCAGTAACGTCATGCACATCCTCCTATACTAGAATGCCAGACACTTAAGTGGTTGTAGTGCGTATTTTGTTTTTGATGGTTACAGCCATTAACAGGCAACCAATCTTTTCACGTTAGACAAGAAAAAGACATTTATTTAAATAAAAAGCGAAGTAATTTTAAAACAAACTTTCCTCTCGAAAATAGTTTATATTAGGATAGATAATGTGTATGGTATGCAAGGATGGAGCGCCAGGAGCTATGTAGCGTAATCCTTTTCTAAACTGTTATTGCACTTCCAGACTGTTCTTGGATTAGTTGTTTTTCCACTCATTTGTCAATGTAAAAAAATGGCAATGCATCCCCCCCTATTCTATTCCACCAGATGTACGGATATACAAAAGTGACAACAGAAAACTCCTCTTTGGTTTACATTGAGCGAGCGTCTACTCCACAGATATGGGAGATGTACAAACCCAGATTCATCTACATAAATTTCATCTCACAGTGAACCAGGCTTTTTGGGGAAATGACAGCTGAGGAGGGTGTGAAGAAATTACAACATTTGAGCAGAAGCAGCCAATCCATTATGAAAAGATAGGAGATGGGTTACAATCCGACACAAGAATTGGTGGCTGGGTCTCAGCTGCAGTATTTCCCTTTTAAGGGTTCAACTCCACTCCTTGAATAGAATAATTATTTTAAAACTTTTTTCATGTTTTTCATTTTTTTCAAAATGTATTTATAAAATACATTAAAAAGGGTCTGCGAAAGACAGATATAATGACACAGAAGGAGAGGACCCTGCTCAAAAAGACTTACAATCTAAGAGGTGGGGGAAGAAGTACACAATAGGAGGGGATATGGAATGGTTGTTAAGTAGTGAGGATTTAGAAGATGGGTTGGCAAGTATGAAAAGATGGGTTTTCTGGGATATTTTAAAGTGCAGAAAGTGGGAGCAAGCCAAATAGGACAAGGAAAAGAGTTTCCATGACTCGGGGGAGCTCTGGAGAAGTTTTGGAGTTGCACATGTGAGGAGGTTATGAGAGAGGAAGTCATTAGTAGGACATTGGAGGAGCAAAGAGAGAAGTTAGGGGTGTATTTTTGTATCAGGTCAGAAATATAAATCCTAAAATTGTATGCAGATTCTAACAGACACCACCACATATAATATGGTTTATAAAGAAGTCAGAAGACAACCAAAATAAGATGGTGAGGGTCAGCTCTATATGAGGGAAAACAATCACAAGAGTCCGCCATAATTGTGCATACTAGCTATACTATACTTTCCCTTTAAAAAGAAAACATGGTGCCCCCTTTTGCTGGTTTCCATGCTTGTTTCAGCACTAGGTTAGGTATGCATAGTTTTAAATAAACTGACTTTTTAGTAGCTAAGAAAATATTAAAGCTGCTGGATTGACCTGACCGGCAGCTAGAGTTTTCAGAAACAATTCAGAAATGGTGGAAAGAAATCACTGAATTGTACTTACAGGTAATCAATAATACTTCTGTGTAAGGTTCTGTTAGCAAATTTTACATCAATCTTTCCATTTGAGGTAATGCATTTTAAGTCCCATTAGAGATTTGTATTTACTTTCTCTTTACAGAGCGTGGTGTCTCCTGTTCTCATTAATGGTAAGTGCACTTGAACGGTTTAAAGCCTTGCAGCACAAATCCAGACAGGAATTCCTGCCTACAAGAATGGACATTCTATTAATGCCTTGCATCCTTCATCTCATTGTTTCATTACTAGCCTAAAGGCCTAACAGAACAGGCTAGAGATCATTCCTCTAATGTGACAACACTTGTCCTCTAGAATGGTGTCATGTGAATACGCTGGTCTACCTAAGCATGGATCGACATACTCAATCACCACATATATTTCAGGTTTAAATTATAGATGATCTACTAGATTGTAAGCTCTTCATGGCAGGGTCCTCTCCTCCTGTATCACTGTCTGTATTAGTCTGTCATTTGCAATCCCTATTTAATGTACAGTGCTGCGTAATATGTTGGCGCTATATAAATCCTGTTTATTAATAATAATATTAATAATGGTGCAGCCATTATTATTATGAACACAAATATCTTTCCTTTTTTTTTTTTTTTTTATATTTAAAAGGTCCAAAATAGCAGCTGATGCTCTGTCCCTCTGACTTCTATTTGGTTTCATGTCAGTCCTGCAAATTCTGGGACTGTGGAGAAATAAATACACCCAGCACATGTGCTGTGCTATATACACAGAGCTATTGGGTGGCCACTGAGGTTGTAACTCCAATGTTTTTACACAGCAATCTCTTCTTTACAAATACCCAGCTACATCAGTGTTCTACCTAGGCCCTTTTAGCTGGGTGCACCACACAAGGGTGTTTTTGGATGGTTACTGAAAAGTTGGTCCACAATACAATTCTTGCTGTCTTAAAGCTTGTAGGCACGTCCATAAGCACACATGGTACATAAGCTGTGCTCATACAGAATAAAAATAGCTGGAGAAAAGTATAGAGTAGTTCTGCTTTAAACAGATAGTGTAAGTACATGTACTCTGAGAATCCGAAAAACATAAGTAGAATGGCTTGCTTTCTCCCAAATCTGTCCTCGATAGGCTGCATAGACACGTTCAAAAATTGTCGTTGGCAAGGATCTTTCATGATCTTTTCCAACGACAAAAGACTGAAAGATGAATGAAGGAACATTGTACATACAGCACCGTTCTGCTCTATGGAAAGGGGAGAGAACGATGAAGCAGCATTCCACTGCACTTTATTTCCCTCCATTTGTATTATGATCGGTTGTTGTTTGTGGATCCGCCAGGACGGATCCATCAAGTGTAGGCATCGGAAATTTAGGATATAAAAATTACTAAGATCTTGATTGTTAAGCCCCATTCACCTGTGAAATAAAAGTACCTAATTGTTTAGTAAGGATACTTTTACTGGATAGGGGACACGACAGTGGGCATGTGCAAGAGAAACCCAAGGGCTGGGAACCTGGTGAAACATTCTTCCTAATGTGCCTTTCCCTATACTGGTAATCTGTGAATTTATTTTGCTTACCTGTTAGTGTTCAGTGTGCATAATACTGAACTCCTGCACTACATTTTGTTGTTGTCACACAAAGAGAAAGCCTTAAATATTAGTTCTAAAAAACTCCTCTGAGCCACTATTTAGATTCAAAGTCACCATCAAAAGTTGAATCTGACTGGGGATGCAACATGAAAAGTGTGGGATTTGCATAGCACAAGCTTAATCAGGTGAACTGTGTTTCAGAATAAATGAGATCTGAAAACTGCCCACAATGGACGGAGGAGATTATGTGGGCTATAGTACCGGAGAAGGTTTTCAGGATAGCTGTTCCTCCAAAGGAATTACTTTGTTGCCTGTATTTAACACAACCTAGGCCTCTCATTAACGGCCTTACCTGGGCACGAAGACATTCTGAAGGTGTTTCAGAATGATCTGGGTGTACATATTGGGCTCTCTGATAACTGGTTGGGGAATGGAATCCTTTGGAGCCACCAGGGCCATGATCCAATCGGTGTACACATCCACACAGTGTTTCACCGTGTCTCCTTCTAGTGGCAGCGTCAGTCCGTAACAAATGACCTCCATGGTCCATTTCACCTGGAATGCAAGAAATAGCACATTTTAGAGTATCATTAACAAGCCTTAGTGAATGCCTTACAGAAAGCCTCACAGCTAATGAACTGACTTACTCACAATGCAGCAAGGTAAAAAATTTTTTTATTGCTTTAAAAAAAAAAAGGTGACTATTTAAAAAGTTACATAAGGTTGTATACAGTAAATGACTATCACATGTGCTGGCTGAAAGCTCAAAAGGTAACATCAGTTGGGCAAGTTAGGAAACCTCTGCCATCACCGATCACTATTATTAAAAAGTATTTATATAGCGCCAACATTTATATACAGCGCTGTACATTAAATAGGGGTAGCAGATACAAAGAGAGACACACGAGGAGAGGAGGACCCTGCCCATAGGAGCTTCCAATCTACTATTCCCTTTTCGCCTCTACCAGTTCAGCAGAGCTATCCTTCCAGCAACATCGAGAAATCCACACCACGGAGATGTACCGACATGATGGTAGGTAAATCATGTCTGCACATCCATCCACATTCTGAAATCTAGGTTGACTGTGCTACTAATTAAGACAATATATTGCTGCACAAAGCAATCTATTGCACAAATTAATGCACTGTGCTACCATTACTGTTCCCTATGTGTAGCGATCGCGTGGGACGATAACAATTTGACTTGCATAAGTTGTCTAACTGCTAACCCAACACTGCGATCCTTGCATAATGCCAACAGCTGGCATCATTAATGTAAGAACAACATAAAGTGCATGTAAAGACAAAATTATAAAATAACATTATGTACATCTTAACCCTTGAAATAACAAGGACAAAACATAACTGCTGAATCCAGAAATACAGTGTGCTCCTGCTGCTTTCCTCTCTGACATGACTACACTGTGTATTGTTGGCTTTATATTCCAATGCACGTGGTGTCAGCTCTGCCAACATCCTTTGTAATGAATTACAGAGAACTCCTTTCCCAAATACCTCCCCACAACTTTCACAATCCCTCCATGTGCACAGGAAGTTATCAGCTAATAAAGTATTTCTTGCACCTATCTAACATATCTACCAAGGCACTTTCAATGGTTTGCTTAGAGGACAGAGCAGGTAAGGAAAATCCTTTTTAGGGTATATTTGAATGATTAGAACATTTAGAATGGTATACAAACACAGTATTCTCCCCAGAAATGTATTTAGGCTAGATGGAAAGAAATTGTAGGCAGGTGGTGGCCCCCGTATTGTGACCCAATTTTTAAGTAACCACCCAAAGCAGCCAGGCAGTTACTAAAAAGTGCTGGGCGGTGCGCCGGCTAATAGAGGCTGGGGAAAACACGGAAACATCCTTTTTTATCATTTCCTTTTACACAAGCACTTATTATTATTATTAATAATATTAGAGCTTGGAGTCAGTTGCCTGTTGGTGAATAAATTTCTGTATATATTATCATAACAATTTCCAAACACAGGACAGGAGGCTGGCACTATTTATATCTAAGCAGTGCCGCTGAATGGAGGCGATCTTACCTCTTTATCAGTTTTCAGTATGCTCTCGCTTCCAGCCGTGGAAGGAGAATTGAGGGCCTGTCCCAAAGGACGTACCACAGCATTTGCGACTTCGCGACCCACATTTTCAGGGTAGCTGTGCAGCACACTGGTGTGACCTTGGTCGTTCTTGATAACGAGGTGCAGCGTCCGCCACTCCGAGTACATGTTGAACGCTTTTCAGATCCCACTGCCTGTGAGGATAGAAATCAAATGTATGTTAGACACCTAAATCTCTGAAGTATATTCACACATATAATATAATATATATACACATACATACATATACTATATATATATATATATATATATATATATATATATATATATATATATATATATTCAATAAAAGGAAACAAACACCTTTATAGCCTTATACTTTGCAGAACTTCCAGCATCTTAGAAAGTACAAATATGTCAGGTCCAGCCAACAGCCTTCCAAGTACAGCGCCAACCAGGAAGCAGACAGGACACTTGCACTGAACAATGCACTTTTCCTTTAAAGAACAATAGCCCCGGTATGAAAGTCTAAACAAGTACCAAAACAAGCTTGATGCACAAGACACCAAGTAAATGAAAAACTTTCTTTACCTTCCGAGTGAAATCCTCCATTTGTGTCCCATGCACTCCCCCTCCCAGACAGTGCAGCTCACAAATAAAAGGCACAGTAAAATCCAATGGAATCACCATTACAGAATCCAATGGACAGGATTTGTGTGAGCTAAAGGTTGGCGAACCCTCAGCGACAATACGATAGCCATGCCAATGTAATGCAGGCAGTAAAAACAGAAGATATGTCTTCCTAGTAGCTTTGTATATAATCCACTGCAGAATATAAACACAAAGAATGGACCAAACTTAGGTGCCAGTCCAGGTTCTATTGCACTGCAGTGCGGTCAGTTATACCTTGGAGGCTGCCAAGGTAGAGTACTATGACGACCTTAGAAATGCAACTACTATGGTCTGATCTGCAGACAGTGTAGGGTAGTGTAGGGACAGTGCAAAGTGTGTAGGGTGTCAGAACTTTAGTAGATGAAACGCTTTCCCCTACAGTCACCAGCAGAAGATCTGAGGATGCAGATTTATTTATTTTTATGGTTTGTTTGAACTCGATAAACAAGACTCTATGGAAGTTGGTCAATCTCATTATGGGTTGGGACATTGTGCATATTTTGATCTTTGTGTGGAGCACACAATTCAAAGAACAGACAGACACAGAAGGGTGCTGGTGTCATTTCTCTTTATTATGCAGTTGGCAGCGTGAATGTTAACTGCCTAGGCAGGAGCCGGTTAGGTGGTTGAGTCATGTGCCAGTCATGTGCAATACCGCTGTGATAAGGAGTTCAGAATCTTAAGACATGGTCAAATGACCCAGACAAGAACTAAACAGGGAGCCAAACTTCTAAGCCTAAGAGTCACTGAATAGCATTTTCTAAAGTGGTGTTGTTGCAGTTAACACTTGTTTTTTTTTTCTCCATTTGCTTGCGGTAGCTTTGTCACATGGTTTTTCAGCATATAGGATCGGGCAACTGCTCCAACTGCTTACAAAAACTATGCAATTCCATTTACAAGTAAAATCTGCAAGCAATCATCCGCACAGGCATTTGCCAGCGACTAGCAGTTACCACTAAGTTCCTGGGAGAAGTTAACACCACAGTTTTAAGCACCGGTCTGAATTTAGCTCTAACTTACACAGCTTATCTCTTCTTCTCCAGTAAATGAATCAATGCCAGGGTAACAATTGAAGGGCAACTGTAAGCTGCTGGGAGAAGGGCATTAAAGTGAACCTGTTGCTTTGCTCAGCATAGCCAGACAACATGTGTAGACAACATTTCTTATTCAGAAAACACAGTTGCACCGACCTCTGGCATTGATATGCTGACCCAGAACACGCAGGTAAGAACAGTCATGGTTTGGTATACCTGTTCGAGATCACTGACTCAAAGTATTTCAGCATGACAACCCTGCAGATAGTATTTTCAGCAATGGAAGTCCTATGTTCTCTAAAGAAAAGTTTATTTTATAGAAAGTCATCAGGGGGCAGTCGATCATCCTGAAATGGAGATTAGGTGGCCACATAACATATCAGAAGATCAAATCACAGAATAACATGATATATGTAAGTTAAAGCTGAACTCCAGGCAGACACAAATTAATACAATTCTGTATTCAGTGCATGACTGACATTACAAATACTTTATTGCTTTGTATAATGTCCTGGAGATAAACAGGAATTTTGACACATGGGATATTATCTGATAGTATTGTATGTTCCCTCATCCTATGTGATATGAAAACTTCAGTATCTGAACACCTTCTCAACATACCTGAAACCTGCTGAACTGCGACATGTTGAATAGAACCGATGGACTGCACAAAATTTCTAGCAGCCAGATGCACAAAAACATTGTGAAGTTTCTGTACTGTTCTGGGTGCACTGAAGTTTTCTAAAATATTAACAGAAATTTAGGCATGGTGGTTTTATGTAACACCAATCTGCTCTGGATATGAAGCATATGATGGAAAAGACATTAAATCACTATTATTGCTCAGGAATGTGTCTGCCCAAGGTAACCTTCAACAGGTTTCCTTCAGGAGTAGAATGCAAAACAAGGACGATCCAGCAAGTATAGGAAATCAGCTCTGTTGTTGCCAAACTTGTGTTCATGTTTTGGCTCATGAACAAACATGATAAACATCTAGAATGTGTAACTCGCACACGCCATTACTTCAACTGCTCCTCACTGCTGAGTAATATACAGGGCTGGACATATATCATGTCACTGCAATGATTAAATAATCAGACTTGGTAAGCGGTCTTATTTCTGTAATAACTGGCATTGATTCCAGCAAGTAACTGTTGCCTGCCCTTCCTATAAAGAAATGTAAAAGAGTAGAAGGAAAACTTCTAAAATATTGTGAGCTTTTCAGGGCAGGGTCCTCTGCTCCTCTTGTGTCACTGTCTGGTATTTGCAACCCTTATTTAATGTACAGCGCTGCGTAATATGTTGGTGCTAGATAAGTACTGTTTTTTATTACTATTTATAATAATAATAATATGAACCGGTAACCATTACAGCCAATACTATGGTCAAGCTTAGGAGTAACAACACCAAAAACCCACTCTTGTTAGGGAGTGATCACCACAGCATTACTAGTACAGCTAGGAAGGAAACATCAACCAAAAGCCTATTGTAAGGCCACCTTTACAAATACATTTTACAATCTTCAGCACAGCATATCCTACAAGCTAATCTATTTGCCTTGTATAGGACAATATAGGACCTTTGCAGTACTTTGTATATCTGGGCAAAATTACCATCCCACCCCTCACCGGAGAAGAATGTATATGTGTCTAAAGAAGCCATTCCCAGCCAGTTTCTTCAAAAGTTGCTTGGGGTTCCTAAAGTAATTTGAGTAGTTTGAGCTTAACCCCCAATATAAAAAACATTTTTGTCACAGACCACCAAAAAACAGGAGCCCTTACTAGTAAATCAGTGTTCAGCCTAGGGTGGGAGGAAGTTGTAGGTTGTGGCAGCCCCTGTATTGTGACCCAACTACACGACTGTTTTTGGGTGGATACTGAAAAGTGCTCGGTGGTATGCCCAGCTAAAAGGGGCCGGGGAGAACACTGTAAAAATGTTTGCAGTTTCCATTTGTTTCCCAGTTGATATTATTGATTGGTTTTATTATACTTTGTATAAATAATTGTCATGTAGATGAGCACCTCAAATACCTGAAGTACTCTAATTTACTCAGCTCACACTAATATACCATGAGCTATAGATATAGTATGTGAAGTTCTCCTACCTACAACTTCTTCCCACTCAGCTGAGACAAAATTTTAGGGAGAACCCCGATAATAATAGCATGCTTTTCCTAAGACCTGAGCATAGTTTTGTGGCTCTCCAAAAATATTCAAATAAGGTTTAAAAGCTCACAACTGTTTAAAATGACCTTGTGGGTTGTAGTTTTACCAGTACCAATCATTAGAAAACTCCTGTACAGGTGTTTTCTACAATTTTTAATCTGCAGTTTAGTTCTTCTCAAACTACATAAATGCAAGTAAAGAAACCTGGAGGCAAAGGCCAGACAGACAGTTTGGGAACCCACTCTGATGAAGCAGATGAAGAGACATCATGGTCATCAGGAAAAAAACGACAGAAAACACACTGGCCCACCTACCCAGAAGTACCTGGTACCAGTGACATATGCATTGCTGCAGGACACAGAAGAAAGAATTATCTGCATTCCAAAAAGGCAATTATAAAATATGATCTTCTACAGAGGGCTATTTTGTGATCTTGGTCATGTGATCACTTTGGAAAGTTAAGTAAACTTCAGAAGTGAAAGATGTTTTGGGCCCCCAGGAGCCGTATCCTTTAATGTGTATGTACGCCAGTGATATCTGCAGTCCTCTAGGCTGCTGGCACTTCCGTCACCCAGGCTTGTTCCAGGCTGGAAGTCTTCAGACATTTTTACTGTCTAGATCTGGATGATAAAACTCCCATGGCATGGGAATTGAAAGGGCTGAGACTTCCATTGTTGTGCATGCACAGCCAATGTACAATGTTAGGAGAAAACACTGAAAGGCTGCAAGAATCCCTCTATTATTGTGATCTAAGGAACTGAGGTTGGATCTGACAGACATCAGTCAATTACAGTTTGAGCTTATCTACTTCAGATTATAATACCAACAGAAAGATCTGTAACGTTAGGCTAATTACACACGTGAGACTTTAACGATCCTTTCCAATGACAAAAGACTTAAAGATAAATCAACAAGCGTTGTACATTCAGCGTCGTTCTGTTCTTTGAAGAGGGGAGGAGGAGAATGAGCAAGCACCTTCTCCCCTTCACTTGTATTACGGTCGGTCGTGGATCCGCCAGGACGGATCCATGAACGACGTCTGACAGCCGCTGTACACACGTCAGATTCTCGTTCGATACCAGCCCTGAGGCTATAATCAGACGAGAATCATCCGACATGTATACATTGCCTTACTTTTCAATGTTTTGTTTATTGAACATGTAAGGGTGAATCTCTCTTGGCCAGTTTTAGATAGACGGAGGATGCCCGGCTAGAGCTGGTACCTCCGGTTGTACCTCTGTCTGTTAGTATTACTTTCCTGTCTTACCCTGTTTGTGATATTACTCTCAGTAGTCCTTCCAGTCTGTCATGGTCCTGGCAAGGAGATAAAATGTCCCCAGGCTATGCTGTCTGTACATTTCCATTGTTTTTAAACTGTCAGGTTTAGAACAAGAAAAACACACAAAATATTTATACATAGCAACAATAGAATCTCCTGGAAAAAATGGCTGTAGATTATTCAGAGGAGAAATGTCCAAGCAAACTAGACGACCACCAGTTTCAGCAGAGCAGATTTTGTCAAGCTTGGGTATGGGACTGTCTAGATATTCTGGATTATTTCTGCAGAGTAGACCTTCAGTGGAGAGGCTCTAAGTAATAATGAATAGCAGCTACTACAAAATTCATTATGTAACTCGAGCACCAACTTCACCTGGACGGTCACTGCCTGAGGCATCTCTACCCAGGCAACCAGAGTTATGTGACAACTGGGACAACTTTTACATGTCACGTACCATGGTAACCCCAGCAACAAGCTATGCCCGCGCCATACCTGTGCAACCTCATACATCGGGGACCCTGGGATATTCTCAGCTACAAGTTGTATGAATTTCTCCAGGCACCACCAGTTCCTCCTCCTAACTGTTGTAGGTTATATATGGCCCAATAACCATTCGATTTGAAATCAATCAGGCTGGCTCCAGCTCTGATCGAAAGCTGGTTGTACAATTGAGTAGACCAGCTGTGGCTGGGTGAACTGCATGGCACAGGAACTTTACGACATCTCGCCTTGATACTTGATGTATTTTTTTTATTGAAAGTAATAGCCTTGTCCTTTTCTTTGATTGTTCAATTGTCTGTGCTTTCCTGGATCCTTTACTGCTCTCCTAAATAAATGTTTATGTAGCTTGTGCAGAAAGAGAAACACAAGCATTAAAGCAACCTGTAGTAATGCACAAGACACACATTGGTGCCCTGTGTAGCTCTTTAGTCTTGGTACCCCAAACAAACCATGCCAAGCCACTGCTGCCATACCCCCAACTCAACCAATATCAATAAAACACAACCATCTAAACCAGGGGTGCCCAACAGGTGGATCACGATCTACCGGTAGATAGCAAAGGCAATGCGAGTAGATCGCAGAGCCCTGCCTTTCAAAATAAACTCTACCACGCACAGGAGTTATTAAGTCCAAGTTTTTATTGTTGGTAGATGATTTTGACTTTTTCATTTTAAAAGTAGCTCTCAAGCCAAAAAAGTGTGGGCACCCCTGATATAAACTCCCACCTCTTCCTCAATCAAGATCAGCTAAACCGTGCCATTATAACTCTTTCTCCTCCCACCCTTCCAGACCCTCACCCCTTCCTCAATCACAATCAGTAAAATGAAGCCACACAAACTCTAACCCCCTCCAACCTATCAGTCCATTACCCCATCCACACCCTACACCTCTTCCTCTAATAAAATCAGCAAAACCAGAAAATCCAACCTTTACCTCTTTCCTAATCAGGATCAGCTAATCCAGGCCATCTAAACGCCTTCCCCTTTCACCCTTCCAGACCCTTACCTGCTGAACACCCTATCCCCTTATTTAACCAAACTCAGTTAAACCAGAACATCCAAACCTTTACTCCTTCCACAAACAAAACCAGTGAGGCCATACAAACTCTAATCCCTCATCCCTTCCAAAATCTTACCTTTTCTGAACCCCAACTTTTAGTAAAACAAGATCCAGACCTTTACCCTTTCCAAGCCCTAACCCCTTTTTTTTTTAAGATCAGCTGAACCAAGCCATCTAAACACCTACCCCTTCCAACTCTCCATACCCTTACCACTTACCTCCTAACCCCTTCCTCAATCACAAACAGGACATGAGGCCAAACAAACCCTAACCCCCCTCCAGACCCTTCCTCAATCAATATTCGTGAACACCCAAACAATTTCCTGTCCAGATCCTTACACCTTTCTCCATTTAAATCTGTTAAACAACAACATCCAAACCTTTACCCCTTCCAGACCCTTAGCTTTTACTCAATCAAATTTCAATAAACCCGACCATCCAAGACCCTTACATCTTTCAAATTCTTACCCTTTTTCAAGTAAGATGAGTTGAACCAGGCCATCTAAATTCCCACCATCTTTCTATACCCTTACCCCTTCTTAAATAAAAATCAGTTAGGTAAGGCCATACAAACTCTAACCCCTTCTCCAAACCCTTATGCCTTCTGAACCCTAACCCCTCTTTAGTCAAAAACCAAATCCTTATCCTTACCTCAATCAAATCAGTTTATTGAGGTCATAAAAAACTCTAACCCCTATCCCTTGCAGACTCTAACTTTTCTGTACCCCAACATCTTCCTCAATCAAAATCATGTAACAGCATCCAAACCTTTACCCCTTCCTCAATCATGATCAGCTAAACCAGGCCATCTACTCCTACCCCTTCCATCTCCCTGTACTATTACCCCTTCTAAATCCTAACACCCCATCTCCAATCAAAATCAGTTAAATGAGGCCATACAATCCCCCCTAACCCTTCCAGACCCGTACCCCTTCCTCAATCAAAATCAGTAAAACCTGCCCATCCCAGACCTGTAGCCCTTCCGCTCTTCAAAATCAGTAAAACAAAGACCATACAATCATCACTAAATCTAAATTGATTGAAACATTCAACCCATTACACATTACCCCTTCCTCAGTCTAAACCAATTATACCCCGACCATCCCAGACTCCTTTCAAATGTTTGCCCCTTTCTCAAGGAAGAGGAGTTGAACCAGGCCATCTCATTCCTACCCCCTCCATCTCTCCATAACCTGACCCCATTCCTCAATCAAAAATCATGTAAACTGGGACATCCATACCCTTATACCTTCCAAACCTTAACCCGTTCTACAATCTAAATCAGCTGAACCCTTATACCTCTCACCCTTCCGGACCCTTACCCCTTCCTCAATCAAGATCAGTAAAACCAGAACATCCCAAATTCTAACCCTCATTCAAATCCTTTCACCCTTCCTCAATCAAAATCAATAAACCAGAACATCCAAACCCTTTCCACGCCCTTCCCTAATCAAAATCCGTAAAACCAGTGATAAACCCAGGCGTTATTATAAGCCGGGTGGGAAGAGTGGCAGGGTATTGTGACTCAGCTCTTCCATAACCTTGTAAAAACTGCCGGGTGGTGCACCCACCTAAAAGCAGCCGGGGTAAACACTGTAAACCATTTGATCCCAGACCCTTACTCCTTTCTCAACCAAGATCGGCTAAACCATGCCATCTTAATTTCTACCCTTCCATCTGTTTACATCCTTACCCCTTCCTCTATCAAAAGCCATGTAAACTGGGACATCCATACCCTCACCTCTTTCAAATTCTAACCCCCTACATGTTAAGGTTTTCTCCGTTCCCCTTTTCATGTGACAGGGGGAGGGGCACACCACTCTGAATTCATGCAGGGAGGAAGGAAAGATGAATTCTGATTGGCTGCTGATGCTTCCTGATGGCCATACACTGAAATCTGATTGGGCGATCACCTATACGTTTACCGAAGCTGAGACAGGAAGGAAAACCTAAACAATCCATCTTATAATAGATGTGAGCGGCTCTCCCTTGTAAGGAGATTGTACAATCAGATTATATAGTGTATGCTCAGCCTCACTGATATATGTCAGGGCATGCTGGGCTTTGCAGTCCTCCTGGAGATAAGTCTCTGGGTAAATAGGACAAGCAGGCATGCTGGGACTTGTAGTCCACACCGTCAGGCCGCCTCTTAGAACTTCAGACCCTCAATATACACAAGTGTCATAGGAAGCCTCCCAGCGCCGTCCTCCCTCACCTTATCCAGTGCAGGCTGCGACTCTCCTCGCTCCTTTCGTCCTACATCAGTCGTACTGACCCTCCCAGCACTCGGCAGGCCCGGCCGGGTCACCGCTTCCGCAACCTGCAGGGCGGAACATCCACAGACCGCCGCAAGATGTCCGTCCTCTCGCTCCGGTCATGTGACGTCGACCTTCCGCATCAGCTATTGGTCAGAAACAGTTTCAGTGGTTGCAGCGTCCAATAAGAGTCTAGCTATGCCTTGACGGAACCAGGAAGAAGGCGGGGTCTCTTGGTTTCCACAGAGAGGCTTGGAACGCGGCTTGTTGACAGTGACAGGTCCTAGGAAGCTGCGCATGCGCAGACACATGGTAGGGAGTTCTGATCGCTTCTTGAACATAAGCAAGGGTTTACCCTGCTTTATTGTCTGCAATTCTTCTTTGAAAGTACAGTTTAAAGTAGTTGTGTATTCCTTTAAGAGAATATTTTACATGCAGCTGGCATAGGTACCACATTTTGTCCTGATATCAGCTGCTTATTATCTTAAGACGGTGTGGGACAATCAGGCTGCGCATGTGCAAATGCAGGGTACAGAACTAAGTTTGTGCATAATCATTGTATTGCTCTTCCTTACTTATCCAAAGAAGTGTTTAAATATTCTCAACGCATTCCTTATTTTCTTTACATAGAACTGCATATTCTTAATACCTGTGGCTACAACTCATACTCCATCCAGAATGTATTCATTTGTAGCCACCCCATTGTGCTGTACAGGGCTGGAACTACAAGTGTGACTCCCCCATTCAATGTACACAATGCAAGGAATTATGGGACATGTAGTTTTTTCTGGTTTATAAACAGGCAACTGAAACTGCCATCTTTCCGCTGCCCTCTAGTGTTCACTCTGAAATATTGAAAACCACCAGCAGCCTCTGCACAGATAGATGGCATAAATTACCTTGTGTTTGAAGCAGGAGAGTACGTATACAAATTATATACATATTATTATATAAAATTATATTAATAATAAATTATATCCAAAGGATTGTGTGTTTCTTTCTCTTTAATAATTCCTAATGTGAGGAATTGAACTTAGATTGCTGGCAATAGTGGAGTGGCAAACCGCACTGCAGATCAACATATTTGCACATGTCCAGAAGCAACATGTCACTTTAAAGAACTGTACTGCAACCCTACCTTAAAGCGTACCTAAACTCAGAATTTTCACTTTACATAAAAGGGTAGACAACCCTTTTTTTTAAAAAAGTAAAGTAAAATTATGGTGGGCCTGATTTATTAAAGCTCTTCAAGTCTGGAGAAGATAGACTGTCATGGGAGAACTTAGGTGATCCAGCAATCCTGGAATGGAATGAATGGACGTGTAGGCAATTGAAGAGAAAGAAATTGTGTACAGCTGATGAGGCCATTATTAAAGTGGACCTTTTGCAGGCCAATTGGGAGTGGCTATTTTTGAAGTGGACCCATGGCCTCCCATACTTGTTCTTCCTTCTACAAAGTGTTACAAAATACTTGTTGATTGCCAATAAAATCCACCTAATGCAGCTTCAAGTGATGGTATGCTGCAGTTCTCCTGAATTCAGAGCAAGGGGACATCATTTATGGTGGGCAAAATGATGAGTAAAATTCAAAGAGCCCCCTGGAGGCATGATGCCTGCTCCCAACCTCTGGCGGCGACATAGGGACGGGACCTTGTTCCTTCAACCAATCTCCCAAGGGGGTTATAGGGAATATTCCAACACTCAGGGAATCTGTCCTTTAATAATAGTAGTCTGAGAGTAAATATTGGAACCAATGACATGGTCACCACTTGTGATTGAAGTAGGTCTTGTGTTTTTATTTAATGAAGAATATTTGGTGTTTGGAAGTCTGCTTCTGATGTCTAGTGGCCCCAGCATTTGGCAATTGGGCTTTATAGTGCACCCTCCCGTGCCATGGAGTTTGCGGATAGAAATGGAATTACTCCTCAAGGCAGGTTAGACATGAATTGTGGTTTGAATGGGTGATTAAGGCTGAGGCCACAGGTTTCCAGGAGCTCAAATCCACCACTTGTAGGTGCTAGATAAAGGTAGTCCCAAGGTTACATACGAGATAGGGACTGTAGGAATGTTCTTTAGTTGAATTTGTATGTAAGTTGAACAGGTACATTATTTTAATAAATGTAATTAGGACAGATGTTTGTCTCAACATATTATTAGGCAGCATGGTGTCAGGTACTGTATAAAATCCTCACTGTGAGTTAATCACAAACAAAGGAAAAAAAAAAAGTCTTTATGGAGCCCAGACATTTGTTAACTTCTGGAGCAAGCTGTGCTTTGATATGCAAAAAGAAATAACTGAAGGGTTTGTCCTGGTTATTAAAATAGTTACAAGATGTTACAGATCAACTCAGCTCTTAAGATCACCCACAACATCAGCTGTGTTTAGCAAAAGATTTCTTCTAGTCATGCAAACCGCCCCTCCCCCCTCCAAGCCTCCACCCTGCACATGAGGGAGCAGGGAAGCCCTGTTCGTATCTAGGAGTCATCTGTATGTCGGATGTCCTTAACCCGGGGACTACCTGCATTTGTATGTCACCTGATATATCTCATGTCAGTATGAGATGCAACAAATATGAATTTGTATCCAATCTATGATGGGTGCCAGTTCTTCCATATTTAAAAAAAAACTTTTCTTTTACTCTTTAGAAGAGCCATTGTACTGTGAAGTTTCTTCTGACTGCAGATGCTGGATTTTCATTGAGCAAAAAGGTTTGTGATCTTCTTGGGAAGAACTCTAGCATCAGTACAACCTTCCCCTGACAATGTTTAGCAATTTGCTGTGTCAGATTGCTATATGACCACCCATGATTGACTTCTATTGTTTGTTATTGGGGACAACACACAAGGGTGACCCACCTCCTCTTTGCATCTTCCTTTAGAACTAGTATGAATGGGCTTTTAATTGCCTCAAGTGGGGTTTCTATTTCCAGATACTTTAATGCATAATACTTGAAGCCAATTAAGTACAGGTCAAAAGGAGGTCAACTACACATGTGTCTTGCCAATAAGAAACTAGGCTCCTAGGAAATCAATGACCTATGACCATGTACCTAAAAGAATTAGTTAGGTCTTTAGCAGCGACCAAGGATCCTTGCCATAAGAGCCCTAATCACCCACTCTAAAAATTGTAGGTAAAAGCATAGAGACATCGAATTGGCTTAGTTGCTGAGTATTGGCTTCAACTTTGGCGAGCCAATTCCCTCTCGTAGCCACCTCCACCCTTGGATGTCACAGCCTCCTCTTCTTGAAATCTCTAATTATTTCTGTGCTGGTTGAGCTCCACCACCCCTCACCTTACTAATACTATAGATTGTCACTTGAGTTAAAACTTGAAGTCTGCTGGGGCTACAGACATTAATCCAAGATGGTGGCAACCAACAGCAGTCTCAGGGCTCTACCTTTGGAGGTCTATGACTTGATTGTCTGCAAAATGGCCAAAATTTGGCAAATACAGGTAGTCCCCGGGTTACATACAAGAGAGGGACTGTAGGTTTGTTCTTAAGTGGAATTTGTATGTAAGTCGGTACAGGTACTTGATTCCAATAAATGCAGTTAGGACAGATGTTTGTCTCATCATATTATTGGGCAGCATGGTGTCAGTTACTGTATAAAATCCTCACTGTGAGTTACACACAATCACAAACAAAGCAAAAAAAAACTTTATGGAGCCTAGACATTCATTAACTTCTGGAGCAAGCTGTGCTTTGATATGCAAAAAGAAACAACTGCAGAGTTTGTCTTGGTCATTATAGAGTTACAAGATGTTGCAGAAAGCTCAGTATCAGCTGTGTTTACCAAAAGATTTCTTCTGCAAGACATGCAAACCGCCCCTTCCCCCTTTCAAGCCTCTGTCCTGCACACATAAGAGCAGGGAAGCCCCGTTTGTATCTAGGAGCCGTTAGTCTGTATGTGGGATGTCCTTAACTCAGGGTCTACCTGTAGTCACCTGATCGTCTTTAAAGATTGTTGTTAAAATGAATGGTCTGGTGACAGAGTCTCTATAAGTGTGAGTGATGTAAAGAAGAACACGGAAGAGTGAAAATAGAAGATGGCTGCGTTTGCTGTTCCGTCAAGCACTGAAAAGAAGAGGGATGCCAAGAGGGCGCAGGACTTGCTGGACTAGTTTTTTGTGAAAGTTCCACTTTAAGAAGTAGGCCAAAATTGGCTTTTCTCATTAAACCACAATCCCTATCAAAATTAAAATAAATCCAGATCAAGTTTTGTGCAATAGAAGTTTCCCACAGCCTGTGTCTTCCACGTTCCATCCTCTGACCTCTATGTCATTAGACTGATTTAGCAAGGGTCTAAGAATAAAGTCAAGGTATATAGTTATTGGAAGGTTCTATCCAACCAGCAGATGGCGCTCTGCTCTCCATTTTCCCATGTTTTGCTATTACAGATTTTATCAATGCTGAAGTAAGCTAGTTATTAAAGTGGAACTAAACCCAAATGTGCTGTAAAACATGCAAGGAAACAAGATTTTATTGTAGAAAGGACACCTGATGTCTTTTTTAACTTTGAGAACCCTTTGCCATAAGTAAATGTTTATTTGTGAAAATGGGTGTATATACAGCACATGATATAAAACAAGACTTGTAAGAGTCAAAATCTATGGCCCAGAAAAACAGCTAAAATAAACCTTACCCAAATCTATTATAAACATAAATCACAATAAAACCACTACATCACAAATGATATTGAGTAGAAAAGGCAAGTGCATGGTTGGTAATTGATATCTGACTCTTTGTGCCGCCATGATATAGAAACAAATTTACCTTGAGATGCTGAACAGCCCACTCCAGGGAAATCTAAATAAGTTGAAAATTACAGACCGAGCAGATAGCGAGTTTCACTTTGGAGAGAAGACGGCATATTGCTGCAGGTACGAGATAAAGTCTATCTTTCCCCTCCCTGTGTTTCACCTTCTGTTTACTGTCTCCGAGTACAATACAATGGACTTGGACGTTTTCTACTAGATTTTGGATTTTTTTAAATTTTAAAGAGACAATTTGTACCTACAGCTCTCCATATTATTATTACTTTTAATTTAACCTGCTTCATATCTCCACAACACTGCAGCTTAGCTAGGACTCTCGCTGCTATTACAATTACTCATTAGTTGTTCCAGAATCATGTTATGCAATGCAAACCTTAAAGCAGAACTAAACTGAAAACAAAAACATGACACTTACCTTTAATCCTGCAAGTCTCTTGATGCCACCATCTTCATTCTTCACTTTCTTCTTCTTCCTAGGTCTTCTTGGCACGTCACCCACCGCAAGTGTGAGAATAGGTGATATAGCCGCTGTAAAGGGAAAAAAAAGAGAGCCGATCTCAATGCGCTTGCCAATCTCATGGCATCTTTTTCCCTTAGTAGAAAAAATGTCACGCATACCGGGAGGCTCTGGGTGCTCCTTCTGTGCATGCCCTAATCTCGGACATGCGCAGAAGGAGCACGCAGAGCCTCCCGGTATGGGTGACGTAGGTATCCTGGGGGCCTCTGCACCAAGGCAATCAAGACTGAAAAAATGGGGGGCTGCACTTTTTTAAATAAAAAAAAAGTGCCCTGCACTTAAAAAAAGGGGTGTCTACCCTTTATGTAATGACAAAATGTTGAGTTTAGGTCCACTTTAATAAATAACTTCTCTTAGTTGTTCTGTTAAATATGCCATTGAAAGTATATTTTTCAAATATTGACATACCAGATTGCCTTTCTAGAAATCCAATAAACATGGAACTTCCTGAGCAATCTATCTGTGCTGCAGCGTTATCAGTTACATTGTTTCCAGTTCCTTCTTTACCTTCTTCTTCTTTCCCCATCCAAAGCAGGGGCTCAGTCATGGCTGTGACTATTGCAAATCCAAAACTAACCACTTGCACCACTATGGCTATTGCAGACTCATAACTGACTATTTGCACCACTTGATGGTAACAGTGGCTCTTCAGATTACTACACAACCCTGGTGTGTGCAGGACCTTTTAGGAAACAGATTTGGGTGTAATGTAAAGTTATTTTTTTTTGATTGGTTAGCACAATAAATGCATTTTTTTATGGAAAATGCAGCTAGCAAGTTGCACTTCTTCAGCAACCTGCTCTGTTTTGGAGGAAGAACTAGGTAGGACTTTTACATTAATATCCTAGTCTCTATCAGATTTATACCAATAGAGAAATACATACATACAAATACAGGTTACATACGAGATAGGGACTGTAGGTTTGTTCTTAAGTTGAATTTGTATGTAAGTCGAACATGTACATTATTTTAATAAATGCAATTAGGACAGATGTTTGTCTCAACATAATTTTAAGCAGCGTGGTGTCAGTCACTGTGTAAAATCCTCACTGTGAGCTAATTACAAACAAAGCAAAAAAAAAAAAAACAACTTTATGGAGCCTAGACATTCACTAACTTCTGGAGCAAGCTGTGCTTTGGTTTGCAAAAAGAAACAACTGCAGAATTTGCCTTGGTCATTAGAGACTTACAAGAGGCTGCAGAAAGATATCAGTTCTTAAGATCACCCACACCTCAGCTGTGTTTAGCAAAAGATTTCTTCTGCAAGTCATGCAAACCGTCCCCCTCCAAGCCTCCGTCCTGCACAGAGTGAGCAGGGAAGCCCTGTTTGTACCTAGGAGTCGTCCGAATGTCGGATGTCCTTAACCCAGGGACTACCTGTAAACATCAGAAATACATTTTTTGAAACTGATCGTGCTAATAAAACAGAAACTCTCTTATAATACATGTTTATGCAATAAAAGTTCATATTAAAGTATATCATGGGTTTGGCTGAATTCTTTACAATGACTGATCCAAATTTCCTACGCGTTTCGCAAAAAAGCTTCCTCAGGTGATATATGAAAATTTTTCTATTTTCTTCCCATTGGCTCCCTCTGCTATAGCTTAGTAAATGGATTCATTAAAGAGCTTGTGTCCTAATTAAAATCCATGATACATTTTTTAAAATCCTGTACTTGCAAAATTGATTACTTAAAGTTTTTTGCTATAGGTCCATATTTTCACACATAAGCTCTTTAGTCGTAAAGCGAGGATAAAGATGACAGCTTTGGAGCTTAAACTTCTAAAATCAGTTCTGCAGTTCCATGTACCATACGCCTTTTCTATCAGGCTTCCTTAAAAAATGCAAACAAACCTTTCCTTCAATGCCAGACATCTGTGCCTATTCATAAAAGGATTGACATATACCATAAATACTTATGGAGCGTGTCCATTTTTTCAACATTTAGCAGATATTTTTATGATGATGCTTTTCCTTTAGTATTACAGGCTATCATAATAACAGACAACGGTTTCAACAAAAGGCGCTGATTACATCTAAAGTGTGTGGCCTATTAACAGATAGCCTAGCTGCCAGTTTAATGATCGCTCTTAACCCTAGCATACCACCTGGGGGCACTGTTGTACTGCATTTGCCACCATGAGGACCCCATTATATAGTGGAATACTTCTAGCAGCATTTCTAAATAAAAAGAAGGAAAGAAATAAAAAATAAAATCTAGAATCATTTCTACATATTGTTCATTTGCTGAAGTTGTAATTTCACTTTCCAAGGCCATTTATCATAAAACTGTCTGTTTTACCATTCCATCGCTCAAGGCTGCATGTTATATTTCACTGTGCTCCACTGAGAGCCCAAAAAAATATAAAAAAACTAGTCTCGATTTGGAGGAAACAACTCTCAGTGTATTACCAGAGTACATTTTATTAAAGTTGCTTCTCTGGACTTGAAATTGAAGAGTGTGGCATTCCAAAGTAATTTATTACCTGACGCTGGAACAACAATCTCTCTCTTTTGATGCAGAGCTATTGAGATGGTGAAGTTAACCCAAGTATTTGGAAACTGATTCGTTGCTTCCCTCAAAGTGCATTAAGAAGCAGCTGCTCCGCCAAAGAAGCTGAAGCCTATTGATGTTAAAAACCCAGCAAAGCCTAACTATGGGAGCCTTTCGAAAGGATTAGACTTTAAAGAAAGGATGCACAATTTTATTCGGTACTCAGGCTGAGATTGAAATGTTAAAGGCGAACTCCCGACTCATAATAAAGTGATAGAAAATAAATACAATTGTCATGCCAGTAAATTAAAGGGGACTAGGGGAACAAAAAAAAAAAAAATACAAAAAGTCACTAGAAGTAGAACTAATTGACAAAACAGACATGCATAGAAACTTTTGCCAAAAAAAGTCCTGGCTCCTGGGGGGTTTTTGTTTAATCCCCACACTGCATAGCCAGCCACCAGGCCAATGTAACTCCTGGCCATCCAATAGCTAAAGAGGATTGTTGAGCACCTTGGAAGTCCGCTGTAAATATGACAGCTTTCTGGGGTGCAACAGTGACAAGTTCCTGGACCTGCCATTGTTTCAGGGCACCTGCACTCAAGCTCACCACCCACTGATGAGTATAATTCTGCTTTAAAATAATATTGCTGCTGTGAAAAAGAAAAAAAAAATCTGCAAAAAAACCCCTCAGGGGTCATAGTGAACTATTCAACAGAAAGTACTTTTTTATTTGTTGAACCTAATTTAATAAAGTTCTCCAAGACTGGAGAAGACTATCATGGATAACCTGGGTGATCCAGCAAACCTGGAATAGATTTCTTATAAAGCATTTGCTATTAGATGGCAAATGTGTGCAATCCCAAACCAGATCTATTCCACGTTTGCTAGATTCTCAATCATAGTCTATGTTCTCCAGCCTTGGAGAGCTTTATTAAATCAGGCCCATTGAGTGCTAACTGAGCCGGGTGAATGTACTCAAAAGCGTACTAGTAAATGCACTATAATGTTTAGATTCTGGGTATATCTATATGTAATTTGTTGTATTGTATAATATTGAGGGGTTGCATGGTGGTTCATTGGATAACCCTTTACAGCTCCATGTTTAAACCTTGGCCAGGGCACAATCTGCGTGGAGTTGGTTCTTACATTGTTTGCATGGTTTCCTCCCACATCCCAAAAATTGATAGCTTCTCCTCATATTGGCCTTAAACTTAGGCTAGTTACACACGTGCAATAATTATCGTTCGAAAACGAATGATCCACGATTATTCCCAATTATTTTGAACCATCGCAGTCTGCACAATTCTGTACATGATGTAACAGTACAATCCTTCAAATATAATCCACCAATAATGTACACACTAGGAACGTTCGTTTGAACAATCGTTTAAACGATGCAGGAAGTGACATGTAAAGAAGAGAGTGTATCACAGAACAATCCACGATCACTGAAAAACTGTACACACAATAGATTACGAACGATCGTCAGCCAATCAGATCCGCCGGAATAGTCGTTCGTTTCCAGCAAGATTCCCTGATCGTCTGCGTCGTTGACCAGCCGTTGTGCACTTTTTTTGTTAACAATTATTGAACGATCTTTCATGGATCGTTCGTTTCCAACGACAATTATTGTACGTGTGTACGCAGCCTTAGTCAATGGTGGGCAGAAAAGATTATGAGCCCCTCTAAGAGATGTACATTGACTTCACTAACACAGAGTTTTCAACTTTTATTCCAGCTCCATGTGACAGAACTGGCCAAACAAGAGGCCTTAGTGTTGTTAGATGAGATCCATGAAATGAGTTACATGTATACCCATAATAACATTTACTACACTTCTAAGGGCTGAAATGAGTGGGGACAATAAAGGGGGCTATATGTTGCTGGAAAGTTGTATGAATGGCTAAATAGAATTACCAGGACCTTGTAGGTAGGGAAATCAAAGTGAAACAAAACCAGCCTGCAAAATGTGATTACTTATACCAGAGGTCGGCAAACTCCGGCCTTTAGGCCAGATAGAGCCTAGCCGGTAGTTTGTCCTGGCCTAACGCCCCCTGGCTGATCCGGCATAATCCCGGCCGGCAACCGAAGCTGCGGGTTGCCGACCGGATCAGCCAGGGGGCGTTAGGCTGGAACAAACAACCGGAGCCAGCAGAGCTCTTGAGCCTCCTCTCCCCTGAAGGGAAATTCCTCTCCTCCGCAATGCATTTCAGGGGACGTTCCTGGTGGGGACGGAGTCATTAGGGTGGGACTCGAGAGAGTCCAGCCTAGTGTGCTCCTGCCCACCCCTGAAATGGCCCAGAGGCCAAAAAAGTTTGCTGACCCCTGACTTATACCTTGTAGGTGGGAAATGACTCCAGAATTCCCCCTGCTGCAAAGCTAAGGTTGGCCCACTGTGCACAGAGTATTATTATTATTGAACAGTATTTATATAGCACCAACATATTCTGCAGTGCTTTACAAAGTCCCTAGTTGTCCCTCAAAGGGGGCTCAAAATGTCCCTACCATGGTCATATGCCTTTCTTATAGTTTAAGGTCAATTCTTGTTTTGGGCAGGCATTTAACATAACTGCATTATTTTTTTTTGGGAATGTGAGTGGAAACTAGAGTACCTGGAGGAAACACACATACATGGGGAGAACCTGCAAACTCCATGCAGATAGTGTTCTGGCTGAGATTCAAACCTGGGACCCAGCACTGCAAAGGCCAGAATGCTAACCTCTGAGTCACTGTGGTGCCCATTACCTATTTGCCTTTCTCCAGAAGCTACATAAAAATGTTTGCAGGGAGGGAAGAGACTAAAAAAAATGCTCTGACATGCAAAGACTTTGTTGCTGAAGGAAAAAAAACAATATAGTTGTGGCAGATTACTATGAGTTTGATTACTTTCAGACTCTCTCTCCTATTATTTTTTTCTATAGAACCCAATAGGTAGCAAGGGATGGGTTCATTACTCTATTTCACTGACTATTTAATCAGTGTGTATAAGTTGCAGCATAAGCTATTGAGCTCTGTGACCACTAGGCTTTTTTTCCCCAGCAAGCCAGGTTAGAAAACTGGAAAAGGAGAATAGCTTTTGCGAAAAAGGAGGAATGGCTGTTCCAGTGATTTGACTCTGGGGGTAATCAATTTTTAACTCGAACAAATATGGAAAGAAATACTTGATATTTGTATGCTTCTACTTACATTTTTTGTTGACTGGTTCCCTTTTTAGCCTAAATATGCATTGTTAGAAAATTCTTGTTTACTATAAATGAAGGGTTAATATGCAGCCTTGCTCTTATTAGGAAAATAATTGCTTGGGGTGCAAATTCTGTTCTGACAGTGTACGTTTAAACAGAGGATGTATGTAAATCGGAACAGCTCTGCCATATCTATAATTCACGAGATAATGCAGGAAAGCTTTTCACAAAAGCTTTTTTTTTTTCTGAGTAGCAGAAAAATCCAGCAAGTATTCTGAAAGAGGAGGACAAAAAAATCCACTTACAGCCTACCATCAATTCTTAATTTTAGCACCAAGGAAAAAAAAATTGATGGAAAGTAAGATTGATTTGAGTGAACAAAAAAAAAAAAAAGAATGAGTTTTCTTCATTTCATATTTCAGCACAGAATTACATATTTCTAAATTGCCATTTATAAGCTGGGAATTGATTTTATTTTCTCGCAGGACAAAGTGAAAAGTGGGAGAAATTGGATGCTTTTTCTTTTGCATCAATAGAAATATCTTGCTTGCCGAGTCTTTTCAGAGATCAGCTACACAGATACTATAGATACAATTAGATTGTACGCTCTTCAGAATCAGATTCAGTCATTACGGTAATGCACACTTCAGCAGAGACTTTTGCTTTTTGCGCTCTTTCAGGGTTTTTAATGACTGTGTTTGCGTGGAAAAAAAAAGTGGCAAAACAATGGCTGTTTTATAGGTGAAAAGTGTATTTAAGTGGTTTATACAGATTCAGACCTGTAACATGTTGTATAAAGTGGATGCTAAATTGAGTTTGATAACTTTGTTACACAGCACCAGGCTGCTAGCTTCAATTACTGGGACTGTACATGGAAAAATAAAGTGTATTGGAAAACCTCAGGTTTCATTTATTGAAGTTATGAAAGCTTTGTGCCCAAAACTCTAATGGCTTAAAGTACATGTTCATGTTTGAATAAATACTCCATTTCCCCTTCTAGCCCCCTCAACACACACATCTGGTCCACTCCATAGAACTGTACATACCTCCTCCAAAGATTCTGGCCGCATGCACAGGCTACAACGGTCTTTATTGACCTTCTGTACATTGGGGAACCCTTGGGTATTCAGGGAACCCCCTTCTAGTATTACTATACCACAGGTCATAGTACAGGTAGTCCCCGGGTTACATACAAGATAGGGACTGTAGGTTTGTTCTTAAGTTGAATTTGTATGTAAGTTGGAACAGGTACATTATTTTAATAAATTCAATTAGGACAGATGTTTGTCTCCACATATAATTAGGTAGCATGGTGTCAGTTACTGTATAAAATCCTCACTGTTAGGTAATCACAAACAAAGCAAAAAAAAAATCTTTGTGGAGCCTAGACATTTGTTAACTTCTGGAGCAAGCTGTGCTTTGATATGGAAAAAGAAACAACTGCAGAGTTTGTCTTGGACAAAAAGCCATCTTGTAAAAGCGTTACAAGATGTCTGCTTGTACAAGATACCCGTTGTCTGTATGTCCTTACCTCGGGGACTACCTGTACATTAGTATGGTGGTCGGTTGGAACAATTGCTGGCCTTCCGGAAGAATTTCGGAAGAATTCCGTAAACTGACATAAGAGGCTCAAATTGCTTAAGGAACCCCTAGCAACTTCTGGAGTAACCCTGGCTTCTCAACATTGGTCTACGACTTGGCTAGTAAAAAGTCTACTACCCATGCAAACTTCAGTCCCATGTGTTTGGATAGAACCTACCAGTATGGCAAACCCATTCTAGTCTATGAGACACTAGTGGGCAGGTGCAGTAGCATGGTAAGACATTTTTACAGGCTGGGCCGCAGACAGCACCAAAGGCCACAGTCAACAGATGGGGTACGTACAGTCCCATGGGGGAAAGCATGTTAGAGGACCCTTCTGTGTGTTTTGAGGGCTACCTGTATAAGTTACACACAGTACATATATATAAGCAATGTTTTCTGCCAAGGATTGATAACACCACTTTTGTGATTCATACAGGTAGCACTGCCAACATCTCAGAATATACTCCAATTAAATTGTATCTAAAGTTGATTTGTGGAGAGTGGTTTAGAACCTCTTTTAATAGATCCACTATTTGTACTGGCGATCATTGGAAATGTGCAAAAGTCTGAAAAGTTTGATTGGTTGTTGATCTGCAAAACCTTTGATTGATCTTCTGAAAAGTATCTTTCTTTCTTTCAGAAATTAACCTTCAAAGGCAATTGACATTGGTTATAGAGAAGCTGAAAGTGCTGGGGACTACAAAACTGCTAGTAGCGCTCAGGAGGTCAAGGAGAAAGCGTTGTGTGCATGATGACCATTGCGAGAGCCACTGGTTGAACGCTGATGAACTCATAGTCTGGTTTTGTCCTGTCTCAGAAAGAGAAAGGAAAACATTTATTCAGGTACACACCTAGAAATTTGTAAAAACCATCTAGGCAATTGAAGGGAAGATGCTTTTGGAGAACAAATTCTGCAGTGGTGCAGTTGCCTCTAGAGCAGCGGTCGCCAACCTCACAGACCAACCTCGGACCTCACAGACCAACCTCGGACCTCACAGACCAACCTCGGACCTCACAGACCAACCTCGGACCTCACAGACCACTATATTCATAAAAAGATAAATACATTTGTAAAATAATTATCTTCCTAATGGTGCTGACAAGGACTGTGGCGGCTCTGATTCATTGATCAGCTCACGGTTAAGTGAAGTATTACTATTGTTACTATTATCATTAGTTGCATTATCTTTGGTATTACTAAAGAAATTCTAATTTTTTATTTGCTTTTTCTCACTCATTATGGGTTTATTTAATTTCTAAGACCAAACAAGAAATGATAGTTATCAAACTATTTGATGCCATTAAATATAACAGGTAAAGAAAATACACAGTTAAGGTCATACTTACCTAAAAGAGCAACTGAGAATTAACAAATAAAATAAAACAATGGGATGAGAATTGGTATTGGTGGAGCGGGGTGACTGTTGTAATGGTGGAAACAATACTGAAGCGTACGGCTCGGCAACAGTTCCCTTATACGACTTTAAACTACAATGATGACAAGCTGTGCCTCCCTTGTTTTTCTGTCTCTAGTACAGTTCGTAAATTTAGTGCAATATAAAGGTGAAAATTGTCATTCAGAATATAAGAATATATTAGAATATTATTTTTGTTTTATTATTAAAAAAAACTTAAAAATTGCAAATAATGTCCACATTTTTCTGTGGACCGTCAACATTTTCTGCTTGGCGACCACTTCTCTAGAGGGAACATTCCCTGTGCTGTACATCCAGGCCCAATAAACCACAGAATCACGGGAAGACCTCAGCACATTACCATTTTTGCCATGAGGATTTAAGCAGCACAAGTCTGTTAAATAGCAAAAAATGTTAAAAAAGTAGTAAAGCAGAGGAAAAAGTATGAACCAAACATTCGTCACTTGACCCCATCTCTGCCATGTCCACCTAAATATCAATTCTAGTGCTCTGTGTTATCTCTGTCTAATGAGGGCTGCCATTTTGTCATCTGAAAATATTTAAGCTAATCTAAAAAGTTTTCTGATTCTAAAATTTTAAATTTTTCCCCTAACCCCACGGGGAACAAAAACATTTATTTATTCTTACTGTAACCTTCCCATGTAATGTAATGCAACTCTGATGATGACAATTTGACAATGACACCAGTGTGGCCATAAGGTGCAGCATTGTTTTTTTAAGCAAACTCACGTATTGGGGCTGATTTATGAAAGCTCTCCGAGGCTGGAGAGGATACACTTTCATCAGTGAACCTGGGTGATCCAGCAAAGGAATGGATTTTTTTTTTAGTCATTTTCTATTTGTTAGCAAATGTTTTCAATTCTTGACAAACTCCATTCCAGGTTTGCTGGATCACCCAGGTTCACTAATGAAAGTGTAATTTCTCCAGACTTTGAGAGCTTAAAAAAATCAGGCCTATAGTGTTTGCAAAAGCATTCCTGAGGTTAGGTACACTTTTTTTTTTTTTTTAAAAAGCTTCAAATTAAGTTAAAAAAAAGAGAAAAAGAAGAAGATAAATTGCAACTTAAGCCAAGGTGTCAGAAAGGACAATTTCAAAGGACTTCTGAAAACTGAAAGAAAAAGGGTTGGCATACCAAAAGCTCGTAGTAGAAAACTTCAAGCTATAGGTATAACAATAAGAAAGCCATTGCTAAATATTCAAAATACAGCTTGCCTGGGCCAGGAACCACAGCAGTAGACTACTAAAGGCTAGAAAATGGTCTTGTGAAAAGATTTTGTACAATCAAATCATTGTGCGTGGCTTTGTATGCTGGTAAGTATGCAAAGTATACATTTCCCCAATGTGTGATGCCAACAATCCTACATGGACGATAAGGCATAATACTTTTTTTGGACTGGTACACTGGGCAATATCATCTACCAGAAGCAGTATCATGGGATATTCAATTGCTCATTTTATGCTTTCATTTCATTCTGTTGCATACTTTCATTGAGATGTTATGTGGAAGAACAAGAAGGATATATATAATAAAAAAATTGTAATAAGAGGATACCTGCTGTTTAAACATGGAATTTAGTCTAAAATAAATGGCGAATCATTGAGCTGTGAGGGCAATTGTTTTCAGACTATTGTCAAATCTTTCTTCCTCATTCATCAGCTTATTCGTGATGATTTTTAGAAGAGAAAATAAAAAGCAAAGTTCAGCTTCTGGAACAACAAGCCTGCGGTTATTTTTGCCAAAGAAACAGAATTTCTTGTGATTTCTTTCTTCTTTCAGAACACAAAAAAGACCTTTTTTTAGAGCCTCCCATTTGTATTTTTAGCAAACTTGCTGCTTTAACGTTTCTATTTTTAGTTCATATCGAAGCATAGAAATGTCAGCTGTCTGTTTTAGCAGGGGAAGGGTGCTGGCAGATTTTGTTTAATCAGTTTCGTTTATCAGCAAGAGACCTTTGATTGTCATTTGAATATCGTCAGTTATTTTCTGAAACAGAGAAGTGCAAGCGGAGTCATCTCTGTAGGATAAAGATTGTACTTGTTTGGTCTCTAACCCACTCTGAGAGTTATTGAACATCAATTAAAGCTGAACTCAAAGTAAATGGCTAAATACTCAATTAAAAGATATGGGAATTTTTTACCTGTTAGATAATTTGTATTTTTGTCTAGCCAGTTCTACCAGACAACACTGTCAGAAAACATGACTTTTATTCTGCTGCAGTTAAGCAACACAGCTAGGCCACCTTTTTGCCTTTAGGCTGTGATTGGACAGTAAAGGGGCGGCAGAAAAATGAGGAGGTCATCCCTTTGCTCATTCTACTCTTTCTACCTGTTAGCATGTTCTTTGTCAGTACACATTAACATAGCATACCTAATTGGTTTCCCAATTCTTCCATTCCCCTTTTCAGAGATTTACCATACTAAGACCAAACCTAATTCAGCTGCTTGCATTGGTTTTATGTAGAAATAGATTTATTATTTTAATGAATTCATATTTTCATTTATTGGTGTTTCCTCAAGTTTAAAGTTAGTGTTTAAAACATATATGGCATATAATGTATATACTCAAATATTAAACCAATCTGATTATAAACCAAGGTACCTTAAAAATACAAGAAAATGCTTTGACTTGTGTATAAACCTAGGGCATACTGTAAAATGTGGCTGTCACTGCTAACATTTAAATCAGGAATCAAAAGGAATGTCAGTTAAATTAATGGCATTTTAACTTTTAAACATTTATTTTAAAGGGGTAAAACCTAAATTACACAGGCTTAGTCTGTTTATCTTTTTTTACTCTATTTACAGGTTAGAATTTTTATGTAGTTTTGAGTGGTTTATGATGGGTCACTTCCTCTAAAATGATCTTTGGTGGATTATTGTTGGCCACCACTAGAGGGTGTTGTGTCCTCATGTAAACTCTGTAACAAACTCTAATAATGTCTCAGGCCGCAAGAGCACCATCTAGTGGTGTGACCTGAGTATAAACTCGGATTCTTTTTCTAATGGCATTTTCAGGTAAACAAAATAGATCATTAGTGGCTCCGTACTCGAATATTCACATTAAAGACAATACAATACAGTCATGTTCAGTGCGTATGAAAAACCTAGACTCTAATACTTTAGAATATTTTTTCATCTTCATTTTTGCTTTGTCCAGCCCAGTTTCTTGGGTGCTACAAATGTAAGCAGAATAGAATACATTAGAAAACATAGGTACACAGATTTTCCCAGCTTTTGCAAGGAGTAGAGTAAACCCAAAGTTTAGATAAGACACAAGGCTCTAATTTTAGTACGGTGGAAATACCCATGGAAATGCAGAGTTAGAATGACATGCTAATACATGGTTTCAAGTATTTTACAGTCATAAGACTAAAATATTCCATTAAACATTTGAAAACATCTCTGGGAAATATTGGGTGATTTTTAATCAAGAGTTTGTTTAGGTTCTTTCTTGTGACATAGGAGACAGTTAAAGTTCCATAAATTAGATATGAATAGCAGTTTTTACAAATATTGTACCTTTCCTCACATTCATAAGGAATAAGTAACTCTGATTTTTCCTGGAAAGGACATGGATTAAAATCATAGAAATGTTTGTCTGCATTGTTAAAGCTTCAGTGATTTTGTTTAATGTGTTTAATGTATACACAATTTCCAAGTAAACTATTTTGTATTAATGTATTGTAATAGTATCTGTTTTGTTCAAGTATTATTGTTTATTTTTTTGTTGTTGTTTAACAGTCCCTGAAATAAAATATTTTGCTATCTAAAAAAGAGTTCTAAAAAAAGAAGAAGTAAGTAATGGGCAATATTTCTTCTGCAATAAAACAAGGTTACCTTGCCTGTTCTCAATTGTTTAACTAAACTTACTTTACCTCACTCCTTCACCAGCACTGACATCCTTCCAGGTTTTGGGATCCTTGGACATCTTGATTGGTCAGGCCAGAATGTCCTAACTCGCACACCGGGCCTGATTTATTAAAGCTCTCCAAGACTAGAGAGGATACACAATAGTGAATATGGGTGACATAGTACACTTGAAATAGAACTGGTCCAGAACTGAAAAAATTTGCTAACAAATAGCAAATGTAAAAAATCCATTCCAGGTTTGCTGGATCACCCAGCTTTACTGATGAAAGTGTATCCTCTCCAGCCTTGGAGAGCTTTAATAAATCAGCCCCTTTGGCTTAATTAAATCTTGACAGCCGGGTATTCTAGGATCATACACTGAGCTGTACAAATATATACATTATACAGAAGATTGTGAACAGGAAGGTCAGTTTGTTTTAATGCAGAAGAAACATAGCCTGTGCCTTCTGCAATAAAAAAAACCCTTTGCTCACATTTTTTTCATTTGTAACTTTAGTTCCTTGTTAAATTAGAATGGCCTCCCATTATTAAAAAAAATTGAAACACCTAATTGTAAGTGCATTTAATCTTATAGGGGTTAATCCCTCAGCCCCAACTTCACTACACAAAGCATTAATGATGGGATGGTGGATGGAGCCACTGTGCAGACATAGGACCTGATTTATTAAAGCTCTCCAAGGCTGGAGAGGATACACTTTTATCAGTGAAGCTGGTGATCCAGCAAACTTGGATTAGATTTCTTCAAAGTCATTTGCTTTTTACTAGCAAATCTTTTGAATCCTGGACCAGATCTGTTCAAGGTTTGCTGGATCCCCCAGCTTCAATGATGAAAGCGTATCCTCTCCAGCCTTGGCGGAGCTTTATTTATTCAGGCCCATAAGCTGAGGTCCCTTTGGCTCAGTACCAGAGAGGTATCTTCTATTGAAGGCAACTGGTTTTATTTATCCATATCCATTCCATTTCCTATTTAGTCCTGTTCTGTCAGTTTGCCATACTATTATTAGCATTTTTTATATCTATTCATTAAGTGTAAATAAAACCTGGTGATCTTCCTATAAATCTCAGCAGCTGATGTACTTCATGCCTATGCTGATGTTACTGTTATCTTGTCCTAGCATGACAACAAGGCTTTTCCATAGATCTAGGAGGTGGAACAGGCCAGATCACTAGGTGATAGTTAAGGAAATATTTATTGTGCACATCCAAGGACTGCTGGGCTGCAATATTTAAAATTTTAAATGTTTAGAGTTTAAATACATACAAGAACACGGGACATTTACTAAATAAATGCAAGTATAAACGTAGAAAAGGAACCTTGGTTTATACTTGGGCCACTAGATGGTGCTGTGACCTCATGTAAAATGGTCAGTTTCTTGCTATCTGGGACAGAGTTTGTAACACTTTACATGAGAACACAGTCCCATCTACTGGTGGCACACAGTAATGCACAAAAAATCATTTAAGAGCAAGTGAACCTTCATAACTAACTCAAAAATATAATTTTTATATTATATTTTCTTGTAAAAAGGGGAAAAAAAATAAACAAACTGAGCCCATGTGATTTTTCACCTTTTAAATTTCTGTTTTTAACTAACCACAGATGTATTTATTCACATTAATTTTATTGGTATTTTTACTGTTCCCACTGTTTTGAATTTTAGTGGTAACATGTGACACCCGCATTTCGTACACTATAAGTGTATACCCCTAGTCAAGGATAAGTTTATACTCAAGTCAGTGTAGTTTTCCCGTTAGTTTTTAAGTCAAAGTAGGGTTCTCTGTTTATATTTAGGTTTATATTCGAGTATATACAGTAATATCTGGACTTGTTTTTTAAGGAAATAACTTGTCCACCTAGGATATAAATACCTTTTATTTCTAGTGGATCTAAAAGGTAGCTGAGACAAGCGGAGTAAAGGTTCATTTATAACTGCTAATAATTTCAGTAAAGATGCTATCTGATACTGAGTCATTTGCTTTCTTGTTATATGAGTTATCATAAGGGAAGCACAGAGTACTGAATTCTGCTACAAAAGATTCTGTCAAGTTCTCAAAACAAATATGTGCCTTAATTTGCATATCAATATGAAGCAGGAAATCTATTTAAAAAAAAATTCCTCATTTTTAGTTTTTAGAAATGATTACCGTAGCTTCTCAGAGATGAGTGAAATTCTCAAAAATCCACTGCCCAAAACACCCCGTTTGGCAATCTATTTATTGTAGCAAAAGTATATTCTGCAATTTTACAAATTATTCCCTTATTGGCTTTTCCAGGGCTTCCAAAGCAAAAGCAGCAGCGAGTTCTAGTGCAGAATTCTACATAAGAAATTGCAATGTTTTAAATGAGGAAATGTCAAACAAGGAGATTCATGGACTGATTATTTGAATAATGGGACATTTTATTTTTTTGTGGTGCAGATGGTTTTGCTTTGTTGGTGTCTTATTTGCCTAATTTACGCCCTTAGGGATTTGCCTTTATGCAGCAGAAAGTCAATTTAGAAGAACTAAAGCATTTCTAGGGGTAAAATTCTAAACAATTGCTCCCCATTCAGGGAAACCCCATACCTATTCCTAGTGTATAAGAAGAGCTATAAGGAGTCCTTTTATTTTAAAGAAGAAATTCAAATTCCAAAATGTCCCCCGTACTCCAAAGACCCCCATAGCTATTAGTAGGACAGGTTGAGGCTGTATTCTCCAACATAAGTCCTTCACTGTTGAGGGAGCATAGGGGTGAAGAAGGGGGGGCTATGCATTCTCCATCACCTATCCACCCAAATTTGATGTCTAAGAAGGGAAAGAAAGTATTAATATTAAGTTAGATCCCACACTATTTTCATTTACATTTTTTAATGAATAAAAAAAATTAAAAAATGTATAGCTTTAGGGCATTCCAAGCATGCTATTTCATAGATTGTTTTTTATTCTAATTGGTTACAGTATTGTAACCAGCAAGTGTCTTCATACAATACAACAGTGGAATTAGTGAAAGAATGATTGAGTCACAGTTAAATAAATAATTAAATACAGTAGTCCCCGGGTTGAGGACACTCGACATACGGACGGCACCAAGATACAAATGGGGCTTCCCTGCTCCCTCGTGTGCAGGACTGAAGCTTGGAGGGGGTGGTTTGCATGCCTTGCAGAAGAAATCTTTTGCTAAACACAGCAGAGAATGAGCTCTTCTGCAAGCTTCTGCAACTCTTTATTGACCAATACAAACTCTGCAGTTTGTTTTTGTATATCAAAGCACATCTTGCTCCAGAAGTTAATAAATGTCTAGGCTCAATAAAGTTTTTTTTTTGCTTTATTTGGGATTAGCTCACAGTGAGGATTTTATACAGTAACTGACTCCACGCTGCCTAATATTATGTTGAGACAAACATCAGTCCTGAATGTATTTATCAAAATAATGTACCTGTCCCAACTTACATACAAATTCAACTTAAGAACAAACCTACAGTATGTAGGTATCTTGTATGTAACCCGGGGACTACCTGTAAATAAAATTTACAGAAAAGCATACTATTTATGTTTTTGCTTTTAGGAGACATTCGCACATCATCTCCATCACAACAATTTGAAAATTTACAAATTATTTATGTAACTCAAAAAGATTGATTAGCTATGACAGGGTGATTACACAACTTTTAGACCTCCTATCCTAATCTTGGACAATCAATATCTTCCATGTAACACCCCATGGGGATTGGATTATGTTGTTAGCGCTACTTAGAACTGAAGAAATGGAGAGAATAAGCTTTGAAATATTTTCAACATTATAGAGCAAGTCCAGCTGAAGGTAGCCAACAGCAGTGGATAAATGAATTTCTTTACAGACATCAGGATGTAAATGACTTTTGGTGTATAAAGGGGATGGACAAGAATAAAGCACTGCAGCTGCTGGTAAGGCATCACATTCTAGACGTTTGTCACTCCAAAAAAGTGACTTTATTGGAAAATGCCCCCTCCTGTTGCTGGGACAGTTTTTAATATTGGGATTTGCATTAACTTTCAGTTCCAGAGACAATGGGTAATGATGTGGGGTGAAGTGATGATGGGGGTCAGGGACCCCTGTTCACGTTATGAATTAGCCTAAGGTTCTTCAGACATTTATTAGTTTTTCTGTGCATTGTTAGAAAGCGGAGAATGGCACAATAGGTTAGAAAAGTCCAGTGTTTTTTTAGCCTCTGTGGAGCCCCCTATTGGTCATGCCAATGAATAGAGAGCTGCCTATTCTACTCCTAATACAGAAATGATTTGACTATTTGGGGTTCAGCTTCTGTCTGTCTTTGCATCATGTCCAGGATTTTGGTATATTTTTGCACATTCCGGTGCTCTAGAGGACTACTACTCTATTTCTATAGGGATGGCTGGGTTGGAATGTAAATGGGGGAGCTTTCTGAACGGATCTCAGTAAATGGGGATCTGTGGAGGGGAAGTTGGGTTACTTTAGCACAGAGGAGGAGGCAAACATGGTCATTGCTCTTTAAAAGAAAGGATTACCTGGGGTGTTCAAATTGTACATGTTACTTGTATAGGTCACAGTTTAAAATGCATTCTAGCTTGCCCAATAAGGCAAAAGACAAAAACATTCTTCTCCTAGGTAAGTAAGGTATCTATTTTTAGCACAACAGTAAGAATAAGCTTTTAAATAGCATTGTGGTTGCAGCTCCACCTGCTGACTGCAACTGGTAAATATAAAATTATTTTTATCACTTTTTAAAGATGTGTACAACAAAATGAGTACAAAATAATATGAAATATTATGTAATAGCTGACAGGATAAAATGTTAAAATAAATAAAGAAATTTACAAATGTATTCAATTTTTGATTTTAATGTCTGAACTTTATTTCAATAACATAAAAACAAATTCTCAGTTACAAACCTAAAATTTACATTTTAATTAAGTTTTAGGAAATGCCAACACATGAAATATTTGTAAATCTCAACAATTATTGACTCTTATTTGTTTATTAATTTACTATGGAAATCATCTTTAATAAGAGATCACCACTTTTTTGAAAATCACATTGACTTAGTCTGTTCATCTTCTTCCACCAAAAAGGTGGAAAAACTAGGGTAAAATATTTTGTACTCTTGTGTTGGCTATGACGGGTCTCCTGTTTCCAATAGCAAGAGTTGTTTACATATTTCACATTAGGACACAGCAGCCTCTATTTTAATTTAAATTACATTGGCTCTGTTTATATTTTATCTCCTCTTTGTAAATGATAAAGAATTTTTCATTTTTGAGTTGGTTATGGGTCACCTATTTTTAAATGATTTTTTGCATTACTGTTCACCACCAGTAGATGATGCTGTGTCCTTATATAAAGTGTTACAAACTGCCACTGCAGAACACTTTACATGAGGACACAGCACCATCTATTGGCCAATGTATAAACCAAGATTCTTTTTCTCTTGTATTTCAATATTTTTAATAAAGTTTGCAGATGGATAAACAAATCAAGTACAACGGTATTATTAGAAAAGACAAGGACACATCATATATGCACGTTCTTTTGAACATTGAACCCCTTCAACAATGCCCAACCAAAGATTCTTTTTCCTTTTATTAGCTTTTTAGGAGTAAACAAAAATCTTGGTTTATACTTGAGTATATTTGAAACATAAAGTTCCCTTTTAAAATGTTGGTATTAAGCGGGACCAGAAAGACAGGTAATATCCCTTCTGCAAAAAGTATTCTTGCCTGCCTGTCTATCTGTCCAATTTGTTGGTTGCCAGGGGTACCCCTGGAACCCTGCGGGTAGTAAACACCTGCATGCCTGCATGGAAGTTACATCATCCCAGCCCAGCCAATCATGATGGCTGAAGTTTAGAATGCAGAAGAGAAGAGGGGAGAAGAATGTGCTGCTTGCAATGGAATGGGGACAATTGAGTATACCAGAAGTTTAGTGCCTGCCTTGTTGTAGTTCAGCTTTAAATTTCAGTTTTTAATTCCAATCACATGGTCTCCAGAAACCAATCTGTTGGCTGGCATGGCATGCTGAGGTTTTTAGTCCATCGGCAGCTCTAGGGTTTAAATTACCCGTGGCTTGTTTTGCAAGGCCAGCTAAGCAAAGGTAATCTATTTGGAATATATTTCTGTACAAATGGAATATTTTGTCTCTCTTTATTGTAAGCATTTTATAATGAAGTGTTTACTTGTGAAGTAGCTTTTTCTATCTACAAGCAGAAATCGCATTAAATTCTCTGGGTACTCCAAGCTTTCTACTGAGTACAAAACAAACCAACCATCTATAAGTAAACAGCGGCTCATCTTTCTTTGTCCTTTTGGCTTTGTTTGAATGATGCGTTGCTTTTCTGCTCATAGGAAGTCGAATAATACCCACATCTCTGTATTATTAAAAGCTTTTAAGGCAGACTGGAACATAAACAAACATTTGACATTCTCGTACAAAGATGTATCATATTTCTTATTTCACCCTTTATCATATACACTTTATAAAATGATGGCACTAGTGGACATTGGGTTACATGAGCAGTGGTGGGGAGGAGGGCAGTAAGCAGAAAAGATTTCAAAGTACATTATATTTAAATAAACGAAATTGAGTTATTATCACATCAGGCACTCAAATGGATCATTTTCTTGCTTGGCACCCTCATTATAATGTCGTTATTAGCTGTCATGTTTATCCTCCATCTGTTACTCAACTATTAGTCATTGTCAGTATTCATTAGTCATCATTTATACATGATAATTATTCATCCATCAGGATTTATCAGTAATCATGTCCAGAGTCCTTAAAGCTGAACCTACAGCTTTGCACAGTTGCACAAGCTCCGCTACTGTATTTAAAATGCTTTCTTTGCACACTGTGCATCTCATGATGTGCAATAGAAGCTGCAGCAAGTCAGATGGCGTCCACCTAATTTCCAGGCTGGAGCACACCCAGTATCATCTAGCCATTTCTAGGCAGCCTAGCCTGCCTTTTTGATTTTTTTGGTTTTAGTGCTTTTCTATCATGGAGGGTCAATAATACATGTAGGCATTTACAGTACGTCTGGGTGCAAATGCATTCTGCTTAGGAGGATGCCCTCTTCCAGAATGGCATCTACCCATCAAGGCTTTTTTGCAAAACTGCTACCAAGGGCAAACCCACTGCTTTGATTGGGGCTGAATTGCAAAGTACTAGAACAGAGGGATGTGGTATTTTTGGGAAATTATGAACAACTGTTATTATTAGGAAAAAGTATTTATGTAGTGCCAACCTTTTACAGTGTGCTGTACAATACCCTGCAGGTTCCTCCCTCGGGTTTGGATCTACCTACATTGCTTTGAGAAGAACAGGGATCCAGTGATGACATCAATGGTCAAAAATTGGTTTTGTAATGAAAATTAGAGGAACCAGAAAAAGACAAACATGAGCTAACCTAATTTCAGTTTTAAAACCTGCCTAAAGGTTTCAATAGTAAGTAGAACCCCCAGCAGATTTTTATTGCTGCTTGTTTGATCCCTGGGAATATTCACTCTCTCTATTTGTTTGACGGCCATCGTACAGTAACTGGAATCAAATGTAAGGGACAATGCACATTTATGAATTGTCACCTGGACAGGAACAGAGAATGCTCCAATAGTGACTGTTGAACATTACTTTTGTCATTGTCAACCTGCTGTGCAAGTTCGCACAGTTGGCCATGGTCGCAGTCTATCTGATCTAATATACAGCCTGAGGGGGCAACTAAAGAAATCTATTTGGTAAAGCTGACCATACTGCTGCTAATTACAAGGCAATGTATTATGACTGCCTGCAGCTCCTTTGTTTGGCAGCTTGCAGCATCCCCAGCCTCCCTTTAGTCATAAGCACTACATTTCTGTTGGAGTTGGAGGAGGTTATGTCCTACAGCTAATAAGCAGAGTAGTCCCTGGTCATGATCCTGTCCTGCTTTTGGATACTAGTCCCAGTTAAGCCTTTCTAGTTCTAGGCTCTGTTTGCTGGATCATCAGTATGTCATCTGCTATTCTGCCCAGTGGTCTTTTGTTTCTTCTATTCTAGTTTTTGACCTAGATTGGACCTTGATTGACCTTGATGACCATGCCTTGATTGCCACCTGCCCAGACCTGTTCTCCTACTCCACCTTGACTCTCTGTGTTCCTGTCTGAGTTGATCATTCCTATACTGAAACCATCTGACCCAACCCTGGTGTGGAGATCCTGGGGCATTCAACCTGGTGACCTCCTCACAGCAAAATATTCTGGTGTTCACAAGGATCACTGGCCCATCTGGCCCTGGGAAGGTGCCAGTTAGACTCCTCGCCTAGGGTAATACCATATCACCTGCCAGGGGGCGACCTGTAACACAGTTGTTTAGCATTGTCAGCCTGCTACACAAAGTGCTGTTACTATTCAGATCCCCAGATAGGAAGCTTTTCAGCAGATTCACTATAAATATTTTCTTAAAAGCTGTAAAATATTCAACATCACGCCAAATATTCTTACAAATATTATAGGTTTATTTTTTTACACATTTATAAATATTATACAATATTTATTTTAGGCCAGTGTCCTTTAATCTAATCTAGTAAAATCTAATCAAATCTGATTTAAACATTAATCCAACAAATGTTATTATTTCCGATATATGCTGAGCTTCAAAGCATTAATAAACACAGGCTACTCCCTATTTGTGATAACCGCATTACATCCTGAATATATCTGCGTTACTTTTTTACTACCCAAAGCCTTTTGCTGAGTAGTTTAATTAGTAGCTGTTATGTTTGCATTGGTTTGCTGTTCTGAGATGTATAAGTAGGTGTATATGAGTCATATATATATGAATTTGTCTGTACCTAATATGTCTGTTCTTTATGTCTTATAAGTGAGTCATACTGTCCTGTATTCTAGGCAGGCTCTGCGTTGTGTAATAAATTTGGCATTAATTCATATACCATCAGGATACAAGGTAAGTCCTTCTCCTATGGTAAAATGGGGACATCAAGACAGCATTCAATATTGTCAGGGGTTCGGAAAGGTTACATCAATTTAAAGCCCAACCCACAATCACAACCAGCTGCCTTTGACTTTCCCTTCCTTGAAGGCCCTCCAGCATTTATTGTATTTTTTTTAAGTTTTATATTTACCTTTGTTAATATTTTCAGGCCATTCATGTCATGCTGCAGGTTCTCATTTGCCTCTTTTCAGGGCTAGGTGGTACTCAGTGATGCAGAAGCTGAGCCAATAATGTACTGCACTCATGGCATGTCCTCAGTATTCCAGACTGACTAATATTTCATCTATAAGACTGAGGACATCTCCTGGCAAAAATGAAGTACTACAGGTGATGATTTCGGAATCATGGAAGGAGTCATTGCTCTGGTACATTCACATACGTTAGGTCTGACTTAATAAAGCTGTCCAAGACTCAAGAAGATAGACTATCATGCACCTGGGTGATTAAGCAAACCTGAAATGGATCTGGTCCAGGGTTTAAAAAGGTTTGCCAACTAATAGCAAATAATTTTTAGGAAATCCATTCCAGGTTTGGTGGATCACCGAAGTACTCCCATGATAATCTATTTTCTCCAGTCATGGAGAGCTTTAATAAATCAGACCCATTAAGTGCTTTTTCAGATTTGCAGTCTAAAATTGGGTGGTTAGCAGCTGCAGGGTGCCCAAAAAAAGTGATTCTAGGTAGCCCAGGAACAGCAAACCACCACAGGTCCACATGTTACCCTTGCATATGCTGTGGCTGTGTGGATCTTCTGCAGAGAATGAAAAGCAACCGCGTGACCAGAAACAACTTGTTGCTTCCAAGAACCATTCTATACCTCCATCACAATTACAATGCAAATGCATCTGCAAGCAAACACATGAAAAAAGGTTCTCAACCACTCCCATTAAGTTGAATAGGAGCCGTTGCACATGCTGTTAAAAAGGTGGTAAACCGCTGCAGTGTAATGTAGATCCGAAGTTAGGGGTAGGCAAACTTTTATGGCCACTAGGACTCTGAGTCCCGCCCTAATGGCCTTGCCCCCACTAGGGAACGCCTCCTGAAGTGAAATTCCTCTCCTCCGTATGCATCACGGAGGAGAGGGATTTACCTTCAGGGAGCGTTCCCTATTTACCGGAAGTATCAGGCCTGCCGCAGTAAATAGGGGAGCCACAACAAGGAGGTGGCACCGGAGCTCCGGTAGTTCCTAACGCCCCCTGGCAGTTCTGGCTGGCATTAAGCTGTTTCTACCAGGGGTTGTTAGGCTGGAACGAACTACTGGCTAGGCTCTATCTGGCCTAAAGGCCGGAGTTTGCCGACCCCTGGCCTAACGCATTTTATAATTCATCTGATGATTCAACAGCTGGGAGTAAAAGAAAACCATGTGACTCCACAATGTCACTGTATACCAGTTCTGATTAGACCATAAAATGGGCTGGATTATTTTTTCAAGAATAGAGAATATAGAAGATCACAGAACCTTGGTGATCCAGCAAACCTGCAATTTCCTTAAAATAATTTGCTATCTGTTCCAGATTTGCTGGATCACACAGGTTCACCCATGGCTATCTTATCTTATATCTTATCCAGTCCTAAAGAGCTTTAATAAATTATCTCCAATGAGCTACATGATCCCTATACACGGACCTACCTTGCCTAGTACTGAACGGACCACCAGCTTGGAGTAAGATTGTGTTTAGTGATCTAAACTGAACCTGTTTTATTGTGAGCGGGCAAAGCACACGTTATCTTGTAGGAGTCGGAATCGACACAGGTTTGGTTGCCTCAAATGGACATCACAGCCACGGCTCTCAGCTAAAACTTAGCCATTTACTTCTATGTCAGGCTGTAAGCTTGGGAAAAGAATTAGTTTTATTCATAAATTGTTCAAAACTGATTGCTAAATTTAATTTCCATAGTGACGAATCCTTTTTAAATAAACCAGTCGGACCGTCTCAGACAATTGTTTATACAAATACGGTCATTTTCCCAGGCTAAACCACGCACTTATAAGATGCTCCTAAATATCACGAGTGCTTTGTACATAGCCAAATGACTTTCTATGTGGAAGAAAGAGGGCACTGTAGCATACAAAATCAGGGTTAAATCCAAGAAACCGGGAAGCTGAAAAATGTAAGAGATAAAGATATAAAATCAGTTGTATGGAATCAATTCTAAACATCGAAGCTCCGTCTGAGACATTAATTAGCATTTACTAAAGCTCGGTGACTGACTGCTGTGTTTATTTTAAAAATAAGGTAAATCACCTAAATACATCCTAAAATACCTGTGGATAGGAACCCATTACCCTGGTACATACCGACTGCAATCAATGAGCAAAACACGATCGATAGATCACATGGCTCCTCGGCATCTGAATGCTTTTTATTAGCAATGTGCACGCCGTATAATCGCGCCTATTGAAAGGTATTGTGTTATGTTTTATGTATGGTTTGTTATGCTGAGGATTGAAAACAAAATAAAAACTTATATTTGTTTCTTTTTTTAAAAAAAAAATCAGATTATTCGGAGGAACTGCAGAGATTCTTTTTCACATTTAGGCCCCTGTTTATTAAACAGGGAATCTGACATTCCCTCAAACATTTCTTGGTGGGAATCAATTACCAGCAGGTGGCCGAGAGAAAGGGTGATTTAGGCTATTTTTGTGCATGGGCTTCTATAGCAGTGTGGGGAAATTTAACAATCTATAGCTATAACCTCATCACATGCATGGCTCCAAGACTTTTTACAGCTGCCTTAACTTTCTGGAATGGTCTTCTTCATCCTATTTGGCTTGCTCCTACTTTCTGCTCATTTAAAAGAGACCTCAAAACCCATCTTTTCAAACTTGCCTACTCGTCTTCTTTCTCTTAAACCAGCGGTCACCAACAAGTGGTCTGTGAGAAAATTTTAGGGGTCCGCTGTCCTGGTCAGTGCCTCCCCGAGCGGGGTCAAGAGAAGGACCCTGCTGGGGGACGCACCGGCCAGAGCCGCGGACCACGTACCCTGAGCAGTTCCCAGGCTCAGGATGGGTCCCTGCACACAACCCACCCACTCTCCCATCGGCTCAGATCTGCGATAGGAGAGTGGGCGGGATTATGTCATAATGACGTCACTCTGGGGGAGATTTCTCCCCCTTTAAATGACACCCGGCTCCCCGCGCATGAGCGGTGGGGAGCTGGTGATTTTAGTGGTCCGCGGATCTGAAAAGGTTGGCGACCGCTGTCTTAAACCCTCACTACTTCCCATCATGACATATCTCCCCTACTATTGTGTGTTACTTCCCCCACCTCCTAGATTGTAAGCTCTTTGAGGCAGGGTCCTCTCCTCCTCCTGTGTTATTGTTTGTATTTGTCTGTCCCTTGCCAGCGTACAGCGCTGATGTTGGAGCTATTTAAATACTGTTTAATAATAATAATAATAATAATAATATTAATGATAATAATAAAAATAATTATATTGTTCAGACTGGAGGTGAGGCCGTGGTACAGTTTAGGGTTTCTAATGCCAGTGAGCCATTGCCCTGGGGAAGATGCTACATGTAGTGTTTTCCCATGCCAGCCCCATGGAGAACAAAAAAAGACAAATAAAGAACATAGCAGCTCTTTGCGGCAACCTTATTATTAAAAAAATCTAATAAAATTTTATATATATATTATATATATTGTATATATTCTGACCTACTAAGCATGAGATCAAACTACATGTGAGAACATATATTAGAACACTATTGCTAGATAATTCTGCCTAAAATTGTCAGAATTACATATTTTTATAAATGTGTGTACTTTTCAAGTTTGTACTATTTGTATTATTTTATTAAGCCCAATAAAAGATTTTCGATTTTTATAATCAAATGGTTGCCGCAAAGAGCCGCTATGTTCTTTATTTCTCTTTTTTGATTCATACTTACCTGGCTCGGTAATTACCGCAGTAATTCCCAATGTATCACTAAGGGATTGATCACTCCTTTGCACTGAGCCCCATGGAGAAGAATAGGGCACAGTAGCGCTCACTGTCACCAGCTGTCCAATCTGTGGATGCTTATTCCAGTGCAGCAGTGCAAATAAGGTGCCAGCTACAGGTAGCCATGTGGGATCGCTTGATCCCTAGTCAGATATAATTCTGCCCTAATCCTTGTTTACCTTTTTAGATAATTAGGCCTGGTACACATACGCAGTTTTAACTTCAACTCAATGGTCAGTATTTGACTAGGGGCCCGAAAAAATGGCCTGCACGTGTATAATAGTCTGATCTTCATGGGGTGGGGATGAGGTGAACCACAGTGCTACCAATTGGGTTTGCGTGTACACACAATGATCAGTAACACCTGACACATCTGATCTGTCAATGTCCAAACTGGTTGTCTATGATTGATCAGTTGTTCTTTTGACTTTAGATTTTTTAAAAAGATCAGAAGTAAAAATCAGCTTGCGCGTAGTAGGTCTTAGTCAGGTATACAGAAGGGAACAAAAAGCATAAGGACCATACTGGACTTTCTGCTTGATCATTCTTCCTATACTTACCTCTGCAACAGCACTGTGATAACTGTAGGCTCCGGTGCTGGCAATCAGGCAAGGACCCAAGTACTGAACTTTGGACAGCAACACAACTAATCTATCAAAGCCAAAAAACAGAAAGATTGGTTTCTTATGATTGCTTAGCAGTAGCCTAGGTGCAGTTGGCCTTATAGTTGAGCAGGCAAAGACCCAATCACTGCATGTTGGGGTACCAAAACACCTATTTTGCCTTATTTTTACATAGGGCCAGTGGTGGTAAAGGGGAATATCTCCTTTGAAATATGAAGAGATGTGAATTTTTTTTCCTGTTTGGACATGTTCTGTGTAAGCTCAGATTAGTCAGTTTTACCTGACTCCAAGTTTTTCCTGAAACTATCCTAATATGCCATAGGCTGAATTGACAAGGTCACAGGGCATAATGGGAGAAGTAGGTCCATCTTCACAAATGCTAATAATAAAACTTCGGAAGAGAGAATTTTTAAAATGTATTATATCTCAGTTTATGGAAATAGGTTTTTTGGATTTATTACTAGAGCCATATAATCCATAGTTGGGGCTCAGAGGCCTTATATGGTCCCAACATTAACCCCCATTTTTGCAGAGATCACTTGGCTAAGTGCCTAGGCCTTTTTATATGTGGCTAGCGATGAACCTGAATCAGCGTATAGAATAAAATTAGAAAAATTCTGCAGCTGGTAAACCGGGTCCCCGAGCGAGTTAACATCCAGCATTTTCCCGTTTGTCTGGAGTGTGCCTTTAAGGGTTGTCAGAAAGAAATATGGCTGAGTATTTTATGAGTCACCCAGGTATGTGGAGTGTGTACTTTACATGCCTCATGCAGCCACTTTAGGCACATACTTATTATTGTGCTGTTACAGGCCCTGTGCATTAGGGATGCTGGAGAAGAAAGCTATATTCTCAATTGCCATTAGTAAACCTAAGCAGTGTCATGTTTAAAAGCTTTGCAATATAATGGACTGGGAATAAGAGAACCACTCATGTCCTGTTCTTTATTCCGGGTTAATTAAGAAATGGGGTTCATCTTAGTTCATCTTAATCAGCCCCTTTCCTCTTGTTACGAGTCTTTGTCTTTTATAGAAAGGACTCATTGGGGAAAAGGAGGTATTGCAGATAATGTAATATACATTGCATTATAGACAAAAACATATAATTGCATCTAGAAAACAAATCATACCCCTCAAAAACGTAACATGCTTTTTTGCTCAAAAGGTCATTTGATATTGATGATATACATGATATTATTATTAATATTAAAGAGTATTTATATAGCGCCAACATATTACGCAGCACTGTACAGGGGTTGACAGGCAGACACAGACAATTAGACAGGAGGAGGAGAGGACCCTGCCCAGAAGAGCTTACAATCTAGGTGGTGGGGAAGCAGCATACTATAGGAGGGGAGATATGGAATGGTGGGTGAGTAGTGAGGGTTTTAGGAGAGGAGAGAAGATGGGTTTTAAGAGCTCTTTTATTAAAGTTTCTTTATATAGCCACAACATATTATACAGCACTGTACTGCAAATAGGAACGTCTGCATTGAAAGTTTTCTTTTAATCCCACTACAAAGTGCTGCAAATACCACCAAATGCAATTTTATGATGGGGTGGAAACAATGGTGCACTGCTCCTGAATTCACAGCAGAGTCGCCACTCTCACGTAGGTTGTGTCATATTGCAATACAGAGAGCTAAGTAAACATTGCAGAGGGCCTGGTTATCAGTATTGTCACTGCTGAGTCATTGGTCTGTAACTTGTCAATCAACTCCTGGCCACACCCTGTCCCGCCCACTGTTTTCTGCATCGGCTGCACTGCCTTTGTTTCTGCATTGCTCCCACTGTGATCTGCAGTATCTGATAGGGAAGCATAAAAGATGCAAACAAATGAGGGTTTGGTTTATTCGGAGAGGATAAATGAAGGTATTATTTTACATTATGAGGCTTGTATATAACATAATAGCTGCATTTAGACATTTAGACCATTTAGAGCAGCCTTTCTCGCCCTTTTTAACATGGGGAACCCTTGAAATAACTTTCAGGTCTTAGGGAACCCCTTATATAATTACTATATCCACAGATCACAGTATATTTCCGTTGTAGCCAGAGGAAAGAATGTGTCTTACGTTGCTGGCCATTGGGACGAGTGTCTCCCTTACAGAGAGCCAAAAACATCAATAGTGTCAGTGGTAACTTACCTGAGAGGTCCTAATTGGTTATGGCCTAATGGACCCCCTAATAATCTCAGGGGAACCCTAAAATTTAAAAATACACTGATTGAGAAACACTTGTTTAGAAGCTTATTTGTTGCTTGTAGGTACCTCATTTATTACATTTCATCTGATTATTAGCTACTATTGACCAATGAGAAGTCAACGTCACTTGTCACAACAAATGAGTTCTGCTAAACTTCACCTGCAGAAGGTAGAGTAAAGTTTATCATTAAACATACCAAGTTAGTTTTTGTTTCTGGGGCATTTCTTACCCCATTTGGTCAGCGATAGAAAAATGAAAAGCATTGGTGGGGAACCCAAGAAGATAGATGGGGGGCTCAGTGTCTGTCTCTAAAAAGTTGTACATTTTTCAGCCTCCCCCCCAATCTGTGTCACCTGACCATGCCAACGTTCTAAAAATATGAGAAAGAATGATCTCAGAGTTTCCATCTGCATTTGGATAAATTAGAAAATTATTTTATTGTCTGTAGATGTTCTGAACAGCTGCTACAATTTGTGCAATCTAATTCCTGTCCTTTCATATAGCAGATTGATAGCTTTCCAAAACATGTGCCGGAGATAAGTTATGAATGTGGAGCATGTAAACAAATAGATAACCCATTCACTCCCACTCTATGCTGGTATTGTTTATGGAGACAAATATCACCAATGAAAATGTGTTTAAAGTATTGTCTGCTTATATTTTACTTTATTGTGTTTATTTTCCATTTCCCATCTACATGTTAATGACATTTTTAAATAAAATCAAATAACTTTTACTACATATTTTTAAACCCAGTGATGTCCATTGCTAAATGAAAAAATTCTCTGTTATGTCTTTGTAAATCGGGCAGACTGTGGCTAGTGGGGGGTACCGGCAGGACGATGTACATAGCTTCATAGCTGCTGTACTTCTTTTAAGGGCCCCCGGCCCTGGTAAAGTAGTGGAGAGGCTGCTGGGCGGAGTTACACAATTATCAAAACTCCTTTGAGGGTGGATCAGTCTGGATCAATCTCCAGGGTTTCCTGGTGACGTCGCTGCATGCGTCGGTGCGGGCGGGAGGCGGGGCGGGAAATTCAAATAACTTTGTATTGAACTCAATACAAAAAAGCTGTATTGAGTCCAATACAAAGAAATCTTTATATAATAACATATCAGATCATGTCAGACAAACAGTCAAGCTTGTCTCAGGTGAAAATCTGACCTGTGTACAACAGGCTTTCGATGTTGGTCATCAGTCTGCCACAGCGCATTGATTAACGACCAATTGGAAATTACCTCTGTGCACTCCTATGGAGGATAGTGTAGTGGGGTGCAGCTCGTTCATCCTCCCCTCATTGGTAAACTGAATGGCTCTGTGTGTGCAGGTCTCGTTGAGTCATTACAAAAGATCAATTCCATCCACAATTCTCTAACATCCATCAGACGTCTTTACAAGGCTTAAAGCGGACCTAAACTCAACATTTTTGCTTCACATAGAAGTGTAGACAACCTTTCTGTATAAAGTAAAAATGTTGTTTTTTTTAAAGCAACACCGTTTAAAAAAAAAATTGTGCAGCATTGCACCGTTAAGTCTTGATCGCCACAGCAATCAAGACTTAATGGGAGCGGAGAGCCCCCCGGGATACCTAAATCATGCATCCCGGGAGGCTCTGGCTATTCCTGAGATTAGGGCATATGCACAAGGGGCATTTTTTTCACCAAGGGGAAAGAGATGCTGATCTCACGCATGCTCAGTGCGAGATCAGGTGACGGTGAAAGAAGACCGAAGAAGAAGACAGGAGAAAAGAGAGAAAATGGCGGCAATTGGCGCTTCTGCTGTGCCAGGATGAAAAGTAATTCCAGGACAATGTGGGCTGGATGGTGGGAAGGACCAGTGCCATCGAGGTATCTTCGGGTTTAAAGGTAAGTGAAAATGTTTTATTTTTAGTTTTGTTCCCCTTCAAGTCATTGAATGATATGCAGATTCTGAGGACCTGAAAAATGTTGATCAAAATGTGTTTGTGTTTTTATTTAATTAAATGTTTTTTTTTTACAGTGTGGGGGTTTGGCAGAGGTAAACATTTACCCCAAATATCATTCCTCTTGAACGGGGTAAATATCGGTCCTTTCTTTTATTAAAAGGGGGCTACCAGGTTCCTTGTATCTTGTGCCAGCCGATCAGAACCCATCTTTCATTTTATCATCTTTGCATTAGAAGGTTTAGAGCTGTAACGCCATATCCTATAAAGAAGCAACTTCTATTTGTTGAAGCTAAATCAGTAAAGGATGAACCCTGCTTGGTTGCTTTTAGGTGGTGCACTTTGTATTTAGCTCTCTGCCCCTTGCACCCTTTTATTCAATAATCCCAATAATCTGATTAGTTGCGGTAGGGAAAAAAAAACAGTTTTCCCTTCAGACACTTTGATAAATAGTGTCCCTATAAAAGGTTTCAATTACATCTTGAATATGTCTTCAGTGTTCATTTTAAACAAACAGCGAAAATGAGTATTTTATATTGTGTAGAGATATGCAGAACAAATACATCATCATTTTAGTTCAGTTTCACTAAATAAACAATTTTGTTATATTTATAACACCCTGTGCAGCATGTCAAAAAAGCAATACATGCTGCAGAACAATTAGATTTTATTGAAATTCCCAGAGTAATATTCATGTACGCACCTGCAGCCAAATAATGCATATTTATTGCAATGTGTTCTGTAATAGGCTCCACAAATAGCCTGGCTTTGTAAAATCACATATACTTTCCTAGAATTTAACACTTTCCACTTATGTGGAATAATCATTTCACCGTATGTTTTATGCATTGATAATTATACCGTAATTGCAACAAAAATGGAATATGAGGTGTTATCACTGCATGAGAAAGTACTACAGAGATGCTTAATAGTAATATCTTCAATCTAAGGCTAAGTACAATCAGGAAGATGCTAATTTTAGATTGTAAACATTACAGTCAGTTTGGAAAAAGAATCATGTTCAAACATTTAAAAAATCCATCTCTGTAACCTTTAACATATAGTTGGTCCAGAAGAAAGCAAAAAATCTTTTGCTTTACTGAGAAAAAAAACCTTCTTGATCCAAAAAGGTCATTCCCATATGTGCTCGAATATAAACCAAGAAATTGCTTCAATAATCACAACTTTATGTGTAATGGAGGTAGAATAATTTTATGTCTTTATCAACCATAACGGGCAGCACAGTGGCCCAGGCGTTAGCACTCCGGCCTTTGCAGCATTAGGTCTCAGGTTCAATTCCCAGCCAGGACATTATCTGCATGGAGTTTGCAGGTTCTCCCTGTGTCTGTGTGGGTTTTCTCTGGTTTCCTCCCACATCCCAAAAACATGCAGTGAGGTTAATTAGCTTCCCCCTAAAAACTAGACTATGTTAATGACATATGCCTATGGTAGATTGTGAGCTCCTTTGAGGGACAGTTAGTGACTTGGCTATGGACTTTGTACAGTGCTGTGTAATATCATAGTGCTATATAAATACTGTGTAATAATAACCATTGGCTTGTTAATGATGTTCGCTGCAGCTTTTTTCATGTTTTCCCTTGGAGGCCATGTCACTTTTTTCCAGTGATCCTGCTTTGCTCCACTATCCCACAAGCAGATGAAACACGGGTACTTTGTGTATCCACTTTGCTGTCCAAGTAGGAAGTTCACCAATATTAAATCAACACATATGGACCATTGGTGTTCATGATAGCAAAGCATTTGTAAGACCATTTGGATATTTTCATATTCTTCTTTAAATTTTGTTGAGTGACTAATTGGAATTGATGCATAGCAGTTGCCATTATGCAGTAAAACAGATTTCAAACGTCAAGTGGAACTGTCTATGAAAAGCCGCCAGTCTTCTGCTCGGTATTCTGGTCCTCCCATATGGGCTAGTAGTCCAGGGATGTTACAACAGTACACCAAGTCTCCATCTTCACTGAAATATGGTAGGAGTGTCACCTCTCTTGTCCTATAAACTGATATTTTAACTTCTGGTCTCAGACATTTCTTTTCTTTTAGCCTGGATGCTAAAAGTTCAGATGCTTGTTTTGACAAACTTGGGTCACGTATTAAATCATTGAGTTCTTCTTGGGAGAACTGCTGGTTGAATGAAACACTTCCTTCATATTCACTTCCACTGCTAACTCCTGGATTACACTCCAAACCCTGTATATATGTTGGATACAGGAATATCAGGGAGTGTACTGAACACTGGTATGGGAACATCAGCACCATGCAGCACAGGTCGTCTTGCCGATTCCAAATCAGGGAACTCCCACTTGTTTTTCTTGTAACAATTGAAATCTTTTACATTCACATCACAAAAATAACAACCGTTACCATGATTTGTGGGCTCTCGCCATACCATAGGTACACCAAATTTCAAGCTTTTCATTTTTCCTTTTTTCCACTGACATAGACACTCTACCTAAGTTTTGCATACCAATACTTATCTTGATCCCCCAGTTTAATACCAAAATATGCAAGATATGCTTGCTTCACAAATTCTGTAAAGTTTCTTCTCTGTTTTTGCTGAGAATATTCACCACAAATGTAACAAAATACATTAGGGTCATTTAAACAACTTCTTTTAAAGAACTCCTATTTCTGTAAAAAAAAGAAAATTAATGAATAAAAAGAAGGCAAGTGAAAGTTTCATGAAAATAATGCTACATTTATTATATAAAATGCAAAAAATCGGCGTAATTAAAGATTGATAATATTATGCTGAGTTAACATTTGTTGTTGGCAAAATCGAATATTTTGATTCCTGTATCGCAAGAACTAGAGCCAATTCAATGAAACCAATGTCATTTCTGGATTCAGTCGACCTGAAATACACTAAATATATTAAAAAATCTCTGGCAAGTGAAAAAACATTTTTGTTGAGCTGTGGAATATGTTAATATATTATTGTAATATGTTTTTTTATATATTATGTAATATATTAGTGGGTGTTTTATCAAGAATCAAGAATAAAATCAAGAAAAATACATTCTAGTTTTTTAATAACATAAAACCCACCTTGTCTCTTTCATTTGACTGCCTATCAACTGCCTGTACTCATGTATTGCCCTGACACTGGCCTATGTCTGCCAAGCACAGGGATGAAGTCTACCTTTGAAATATTGTGTTTTTTCCCCTAAATCACCAGGAAAAAGCTGTGGCTGTTCCTTCCTATACCAGACACTATGCTGTCCCTCAACATTGGGTGGTTCCAATTTTAAGGTATAGGGTGTCTTTCCCACATTCCATGCCCCTAAAAAGATGTGGAGGGGTTATCATGATGCCTGGAAGTGCTGTTTATTAAGGGAGCATTCATATATCCACCCCCCACCTAGACATTAGAAGAACATTATCTTATTATTATACAGTACTTATATAGCACCATCATATTACGCAGCACTGTACAAAGTTCATAGTCATGTCACTAAGTGTCCCTGAAAGGAGCTCACAATCTAATATCCCTACCAAAGTCATATGTCATTAATGTAGTCTAAGGTCAATTTTAGGGGGGCGCCAATTAACCTTACTGCATGTTTTTGGGATGTGGGAGGAAACCAACGCAGACACAGGGAGAACCTGCAAACTCCATGCAGATAGCGTCCTGGCTGGGATTTGAACCTAGGACCATGCTGACCTGTATTATTATCTTATGTATATTATTATCATATACCATTTACAAAAAGAGTAATAGGTATATAATGACTGTTTTCACACAACCTGAAAAAAATATTTTACTGAAATAAAAACAAAAACACACTTGTCATCTTTTAAACTTTATCTATGTCCCCAGAAGTAAATCCATCATCAGTCACATTGACCAGTGATGTTATTCATCATCGATTACGACAGCCCAAGGAACTTAGGTGTTAACCTGTCGCTCTCATGGAGCCAAATGACAGATTCACCTGACAGTAGGGACTCCCTTCGGTATTTTAGCGGATTCCCTGGAATCTATGGACATGCTTTCTGTAGCCAGGTGACCATGTCACTGTCATTAAGGTTTGTAAGCAAAGGCTAAAAAAAAACATCAAAGCAGAATTTTAAGGCATTCACTAAAAATATAATTTTTAAAAAATATTGCCCTCAATGACAACACCCCTTCTCTGCTAAGCTTTTTTTTTGCCTCGGTACATGTCCAACATGGCAGTGTCTAACTACTCATGCCTTTCTGACAGAAGTTTCCCTATTACCCCTAAAATAGCAATAATTTAGTTGAATGATTAGTGGAGTCCAATGGGGTTTGATGTTGTGTTCGAATCTTGTGAACTTTCTATTCATTCATTTATGCAGGTTTATCCATTCCTAGTTTTGTTTATCAAAAGTCAAAATTATTTATTTTTGGTTTAGGAAAGTAAATGCTTGAAACTCCTAATGTTTTTTTGTCTACATTTACCTTTACTTCCTATATAGGTAGAAAATGGAAATCAAACTAAGACTGTGTACACACATTCAATAATTGTCGCTGGCAAGGATATTTCACGATCCTTTCCAACAGCAAAAGACTGAACGAGCCGTGTACATAAATCGCTGTTCTGCTCTATGGTGAGGGGAGAACGACAGAGCGGCACCCCGCTGCGCTCTCTCCCCTTCATTTCCATTACGATCATTCGTTGTGCGTGGATCCGCCAGGATGGACTTATGAATGATGAACGATGAATGATACACGCCAGATTCTTGTCCAATATCACGCCTGAGGCAATTATTGGACGAGAATCATCTGATGTGTGTACGTGGCCTAAGCTAGCACCAACCAATTAGAACAACCATTTTGAACTCTGCCAGTAGGAACCAATACCAGCAAATGGGAACTCTGCTCACTGTATACATTAACAAATGAGTCAAAGTCTCATGTTCACATTGTAAGCAATCAACTGTGAGCCCATTGTTACCTAACACAGAACAAGCAAGTACTTGTGATGGCATAAGTATTACACTTACATCTACAGAGGCTTTTGTCCCCTATGTTCTCTCAGTCGGAGGGCTACATCCTGCTTCAATATTTTCAGCATTTTCGGTGATAAAGACAGAATGGGAGCGCAGAGCCTCCTGGGATACATACATCATGCATCCCAATAGGATTCTGCCTGCTTCCGTTGCACATGCTCAGGCATGCACAGAAGGAGTTTTTTCTTCAATGGGGAAAAAGAAAATGCTAATATCATGCATACGCACTGGGATCAGCACTTTTTTTCCCCATCTACCAAAGACTACATCACATCTCGCGCCTGTGCAGTGCGAAATTGGGTGAAGTAGGCAAAGGCGAAAGCAGGGCAAAGAAGATGGCGAAGTCCAGTGCTCCCTCCGAGCCAGGACGAAGGAGGAACTTCAGAATTATGTGAGACCCGATCCAGAAAACCTCCAGAGGGATTGATGGATCTGCAAAAGTAAAGGTAAGTAAGTTTATTTGTTTTTTAGCTTACTTCCGCTATGTTGCAGATTCACATAATGGCCAAACTGCTCCCAATGGAGATATGCTGTCTTCTACCATTAAAGCCATGCCTAACTAGGTGTTTTGAAAACAATTCACACTTTCAGCCATGTAATTTGAAGGTTTAACAACTATGCAGACTTCCTAACACCAAGGATGGGATTATGTTAATAGAACAGGATGGTTCAACAAAGTTCACACCTACTACAATTCTTCAGAACATCTGCAGTGTCACCTTCCATAGTGATAGGATTAGGGTGATTGTGCTTTTTGGATATAAATGGTAAGGTATTTCCTATATAAATGGTAAGGTATTTCCTACACTTGTGGAACTAATGAAGCATCTTGGAGGACTTCAAAAAGGCTTCAACATTTCAAGAACAAATCCAGTTCAATATGACTAACTACTACTAGATTTGCCAATGGGGAGAATATAGGAGATATTGAGCACTAGAAAGGTAACTGTAATACACCTTTGATCACAAAGAACTGCAAAGAGTTTTAGTTGTACGTCTCAACAAGCACACACCTCATTTCCTACACTAGAAGTACATTATATCTTTGTCTAAGCAGATCTAAACAGAAGATAGGTTACAGCTTTGCTTTCTCTTTGTTCTTGGTGACCAGCTTTTTTATTTTTAGGGTATATGCCTATATACTCCTAAATTGTATTTTTGCTTTTAATTTTGTTAAAGGTTTTTTTGGTATTTTGCTTAGTCTCTTTAGCAACCTGCTGTTCTTTTGGATTTTTTACCAACCTGATTTCCTTTTGTTGAATTTTTAGTAACCCTTAAAGGATGAAAGTGTTCCTCTAGTTTTATATTTCTAAAATGCCCTTTTCATATCATGTTATGGCTCATTTTAAACAGGAGAACTAAGCCACATTGGTTTCATTTTTAGGCTTTTAAACTTACCTTGCTTGTAGAAATAAATTGTGTAATGTTCTTATATGAAATCAATTTGAAAAACTCCCATTTATGTTCTGAGTGTTTTGTTAACAATGTTTTTCCCGGTCTGTGTGGAAAGTGGCCTTCAGCTAGTCAGCATTTGCAAAGCATTTAAAAAGCTTTGAACATTTTTTCCGAAGTTCCTAAAGTGACTTAGAAATGGCAAATCAACATGGTCACTTAACCTAGGGCAAAGCAACATGGCCAATGAACTACCCCATTAACACATACTTCTCTTTTTGTTGCTCCCCCCAGCTCTGTTTAATGATCAGCTGTAAAGAAAAATCCCTGAAACTTTCAGATATATAGGAGCATATGACTTACTGTAAATCTCCTATGTGATATAATTTGTGCTTGCTGATTGTCCAAGCACTGTCCCATAGTGGCACTCATATAGTGTAATCTTCTAGTAATTTGGGGTTAAATGATGGTGGTGGTGAGGGGAGAATGGTAAGCATATGCAGCTGGAAAGAGGAAAGTTAAGTGATCCTGCTGATCTGTCCAGCATGGTTACCAGAACCAATTGGAAGAGGAAATGTACCCAGTAGGGTCCCAAAAAGCAATAAAAAACGGATAGTTATTTTATTCCCTCATCACTTTATCCAAAACGCCCCTAAAGTTGCCCTTTGTTCCACTTTAAATTTTTGGACCCGACAGGTCTTTATTGCAGAATGGGACTGGCTTTGTTCCAACTGCAATGTTCTCTTCTACCTGCCTAATGGCTTCCCATTTTTTAAAATCCATGAGCTGTGCATGTGCAGCTTGAGGGTGTTGGGACTGAATGAACTCTTGCACACTTCATCACTTCTGTCATGAATTACATCATGCTGGCCAAGCCAACAATGATGGCTGAAGTTTGGCATACGGAAGGAAAGATAGGAGAAGAAGGCAGTGCCTGCGATGGAACAGGGACAGGTGAATATCCCCAGGGTGTAGTTCTGCCTAAAAATGCAACTTCATGTTTAATGAGAAAAAAGTAATCCAAAGGGACAATCTTTGTATATTGAATAGATTTTACCAACAATTGTTGCAGATTCCTACCTTCTGTTCTGATAGAAAGGGTTGCAGTGTCTACATTTCTTCACAAGTGAGAGAATTTTGCACCAAAACTGAAATTGTTATTGCTGGCAATGGCTAAGATATATTTTGGTTCAAACTTTTGGGGAAACCAGTGAACCCATTACATGAAATTTGTGTACCAACAGAATGCTTCCAGGATGCCCTGTTTGGCTACATTTTTTGTTAGAAGATTACAGTGACCACAAGTTGAGATTGAATAGTAATTTTTTATAATATTAATTGACTCTAAAATAAATCCACAAGATAAAAAAAATGTAAATATTAATATTGTCTAATTAGTCAGAAGTACTTTCCTTAATAGGTTTTTTACATGTTAGTACAGCATTTCTCTAAATTCTTGGATTCAAGAGTTCAGTGTTAGTAGTTTTGGTTTGAGGCTTTCCCTTCCCCTAAGATATTAAAGTGATGTCAGATGGCAAAACAACCCTAAAAAACTACAGAAATATTAGTTATAAATATAACATTTTAGCTTTAGATATATTTAAGGCACTCCTTTAAATTTTTACATTGGCCAGGAATACGCTTCTGCAGGAAATATATTTTGTGCATTCTTTAGATAGCTTTAAGAAAAAGCTGGATGCTTTTCTAGATGCACAGATTATAACTGGGTATTAAGGTTTAAAAGGAATGAAACCAGAGACTATTGATACAGGGATCATTTGATTGCCTCACTGAAGGAATGTTTTCCTCCCTGTTTAAAAGGGTTTTTTTTGCCTTCCTCTGGATCAGCTATGCATATATATGGTTTTATCTGGGATTTGGTTATTTCCCTTGGGGTTAAACATAATAGAACTTATGTCTTTTTTCAACCTGACTAACTATGTAACTATGTAATTTGGGTTTAACCTCCCTAGTGGTAACCCAGAGAGTGACTCGGGGTAGAAAAAAGTTGCGACAAGTGGTAACCCCGAGTCACTCTCTGGGTTGGAACACCTAGGGAAAGTTAATAAAGCGCTTACCTGATCCGCCGGGGTCCCTCCTTTGATTTGAATGTTTAATTTAGACTAATCAAAGTGGTGGCTCATCCTTCACTGTAAAACTCTAGTAAGGGGAACACACTTCTCTTCTTATCAAAGAATACAATAGTTCTGAAGGCAAATGGGGGCCCAACCTAGTCCTAGCAAGTGGCTGGTGAGTGTATTAATATAAAATACAAATCATTGTAGGTACCTGTACCAATACCAATATACCAATATACCAATGGACCCGTATACCAATCCCCGTAACAGTTCATACATAATTCTTTTGTGACATAGCTCTTTTTTACAGGAATTCAAAAATTTCAATTCTAGGTACAATTGAGGTCCCTTGGGCTCCTAAAAAACACAATCATTTAAAATTTCCCATTCTCTCCAGCAGGGTGTAACCATTGGCCATTTTGCTGGCTCCATTGCTGGGGGTAGAATCCTTGCATAGCCTGCACTAGAGCTTTAATAGGTGACTCAGCCACATTGGAATACAAGCTCTCACAGAGAGCTCTGTGTGGGTGGCCGTAAAAGTAGAAGCTGTCACAATATTAGCAGGATGGCAAAAGCTTTCAGCTGTAACATTGTGACAAGGCACGGCACACATTGGGGAGGCATTGTGGAACTTACTATATAAACAGACAGATGGAGATGTTTTGCATTAACTAGAAAATGAGAGTATTGGAGATTAACTCGTACAGTGATTTTGCTGTTAGCTCTTTGCCTGAAAATAATTGAAAGGGGATAAAATTACTCATGATGACTGATACATGATACTTTAAAGCTGAATACTAGGCAGATATAAAAGACACAAACAAATGGGGCTCTCTAATCATTACCACATCATTACATGTACATTAAAAAAACAATTAGTGTAAGTATCTGAATCTGATCAGGTATCAGTCTAAAGCCATGAAGTCTTTATACTGGACTTGAGTTTGAAAAGAATAAACAGACAATTAGTTCATGTGATAAGAAGTTGCATGTTGATAGGAGCAGAAAAAAGAGTGACAAATGAATAAGCCAATCGCTGTTCTACTTCTCTTTTCACTTTCAGCTATTAGATATATCAAGGTCTAAGACAACCTGGGCTCAGGAGAAGTTTGATGAATGATACTGGATTTCAGGCTGAAAACATCTAGTGGCGGAAAAGAAGAACTGTGGGGAAAAGCTCTGAATAAAGGTAATTTCTAATATTGTTAATTGATGTTTTTATGAATAATATTTTTTATTTGACTGGCTCAAGTTATACTTTATATGTGACTCTAGCATCAGTTACAGAACAAATACACTGCTAAGTTAAATTCTAACTTAAAACAATTTTTCTCTGGTAATCATTTTTTTTATCAATGAGAGCTGAAAGTAACAAATACATAGATAAAAATAATGCAGATTCTTTTTTCATTATAGCTCATTGAGTTAAGTATTAAAATGACCTTGTCCCAATAACTATAACAAAGAGAAACATGTTTGTAATAGTCTATTGTGTTATTTACAAACCTGAGGGGTTATTTATAAAGAAATCTCACTTTTGCCAAACATTCTCTGTTAGAGAATCAATCACTGCCATTGAAAACATATAGACCTGGAAGATTCTTCACTAAAGCAAATTTGGTGAATGTCAGATTTTTAAATAGACCCCATGAGGGTCAATGGGAGGAACAACTAATCACAGTGGCGTTGAATGTTGAAGACGTTTTGTGGCCTATTTAAGCTGTTTATTCAGTTCTTCCAGAGTAGGAAATCCAACAGTTTTTATATCCAAACATAAACACCCTAATCCAATGGTCATCCAATGTGACACTCACTATCTGTCCAAGAAATGTTGTAAAGAACCCTGGTTTATAAACATAATCCCATCCTTGGTGTCAGGAAGTCTGCATTGGTGTTAAACTGTCAAATGACAGTGCTAAAGATGTGAACAGTTCAGAAAACTCTGGGTAGAGATGGAAAATCACAATAAAGGTAGAAGGCAGCATATCCTAACTATAACACATTAATCTAATCACCATGGAATGTGACCCTACTAACGTTGATTGTCTGAAATAAGAGTATATGAAATGTATTTAATCATCTTGGTCTATTAACATAATCTCATTCTGGGTGTTAGGAAGTTCTCATAGATGTTAAACCTTCACACTAGATGGCTAAAGGTGTGTACTGTTTGGAAAACACCAAGGTAGAGATATAAAATGGCATTGAAGGTGGAGGCCAGCATATCTTAATTTCAACACCTTCATCTAATCACCAAGTAATGTTACCCTGCAGATGTTGATTATCCAAGATCAGATGATATAAAATTTGTTGAACCACCCTGGTCTTTTAGAAAAATCCCATCCTTGGTGTCAGAAAGTTTGCATCAAACACCTGTATATTATATACATGTATAATTATTCTTTTTTTTAATTAAAATGACCTAAAAATAAATAAATTAAAATTATAATTAAATGATACACTAAAAATGAAATAAAAAATAGCAAAAATCTAATATAAAAGAAGGCTTCATACTGAAATTCAAAGCACCCCGTCTTGGAATCTTTGCCACAGACCAGGGCCACCCAAATGATCTTCCCATGCTGTACTTTCGGGGCCATCAGGTGACTTTTCAAGGGACAATACACTTAGCTTAGTGAATACAGTGAAAATTCACTTTGCAAAGAATATCCAATCATGATATAAATGAGGTTAAGCTCTGCTGACTTCAAGTCTTCGATCACGTGCAAGGAAAAATCCTGATTATTATTTAGATTTCCTAGAATGTGATTGAAGGGTTGAAGTCAGCAGAGCTTTATCTCATTTAATAAACTAAGTGAGATATCCCCCGCAAGATAATTCACTTTGCGATATAAACAGCCTCTATTCCTTTGTCACATCAGCCACAATAACCTATAAAAAACAAACTCAGATACTTAAAAAATCAAAATGTTTGGACAATATTGTACCTACAATGTCTATCTATTGGCAAGTGGACAGAATATTATGTAGAGGTTGAGTTTTTCTCTGCGGATGCTATGGAGGTTAAAATGTATCTTATATAAACATATTTTGCTTATTCCTTGGAATAGAACATTTCACCTCCCTCTTTCAAAAACATTTTATTTTACATTTTCTTTTACATCTAGCAGCCATCGTCTCCAGTTGCACAGCATTTAACCTATTTATGACTTGGAGGCTATGAATGTTCAGTGCTTGCTCTTCCCCGTGGCAGTGAAGAGAGTTAATAATGTGTTTTTGCATCTGATTTCCTATTCAAGAGAAAAACAACCTCCATTCTATACCCTGTTATGAGAGAAGTTGTTCGCCATAGCAACGAGAAATGAAAAAGCCTCTTTTTTATGTAGGCCAAATTGCTGTCTCCTCTCATACAGCATTGCATTTCAATCACAATATTATCACATCACTGCATCTCGGCTGCCTCTCTTTCTCTATAACTGTTGGCGTGCTCCCTGTACAAGCAAACACTCTGCATCCCGGTCCCTCCAGATGCAGCAATTGAGAAATGAAAAGAAAGGTGTCAGGTTTAACAAATCCATGTAAGACAAACAAAAATTAATTTGGTGCGGATAAAAACAGGCAGCTGGGAACGAAAAAGCCTCCTGTTCAGTGGGTTCTGATTACCCCTCTCATGTTGGGAATCTTATAGTCATTGCATTGCTGCTGAAGTACCGTTACCATCCCTTTTATCCTCATTTTTTGTCACTTCAGAGATTTAAAGGATGACTTCACTGAGATCCAACCAAGAGAGTGAAGTTATTATGATACTTAAAAGACAGCTAGACCACTGGTACAATTGTCCTTTTATCAGTTCCCCAACCCCCTGGGACCAGACCACTGGCTTAACAACTCACCTCCTTGATCTAGTAATATTCACTGCATGGCCCTGTCTGACGGTGCATAAGCTTTTCCGAGAAAATGTCTTCATCTTAGAAGTCATGTGCGTAGTAGCTCCTAATAAGTTGTATTCTTCTAAATTGTTGGAGGTCGTCATTGATATGGCTTACCCATATGACTTTATTGAGGTCTAGGCCATGCATGAACAAGAGGAAGACCCAACAGGCACATGTCCAATGGTGCACAAGCTTTTCCAAAGCAAATGTCTTTATCTTAGTAGCCATGTTCATTGTAGCTCCCAATAGGTAAGTTGTATTCTTCTAAATTGTTGGAGATCGCCATTAATTTGGCTTACCCATATGAGATGATAGGGTCTAGGCCATGCATGAGCAAGAGCAAGACCCAACAGGCACATATCTGATGGTGCACAAGCTTTTCCAAAGAAAATGTATTTATCTTGGTAGTCATGTTCATTGTAGCTCCTAATAGGTAAGTTGCCTTCTTCAAAATTGTTGGAGGTCGCCATTAATATGGCTTACTCATATGAATTGATGAGTTCCAGGCCATACATGAACAGGAGGAAGACCCAAAAAGACATGTCTGATGGTGCACAAGCTTTTCCAAAGAAAATGTCTTTATCTTAGTAGCCATATTCATTGTAGCTCCCAATAGGTAAGTTGTATTCTTCTAAATTGTTGGAGATCGCCAATAATATGGCTTAACCATATGAATTGATGAGGTCTAGGCCATGCATGAGCAAGAGGAAGACCCAACTGGGACATGTCTGATGGTGCACAAGCTTTTCCAAAGAAATTGTATTTATCTTGGTAGTCATGTCCATTGTAGCTCCTAATAGGTAAGTTGCCTTCTTCTAAATTGTTGGAGGTCGCCATTATTATGGCTTACTCATGGGACATGTCCACTGGATAATTTGCACAGGTAGTGCAAAACACAGGCAAGATAATTGGATTTCGGCAGGCGGACTACATTCCAGAGGTGATTTGGTTACATTTGGTACAATTGCCTTTAATGGTATATTTCAAGAAGAAATAAACAATAAAAAAAGTGGGTGGTGATATAGATTAGCAGCAAGATGTTTTTTCTGTTCATCCTGGCAATACTGTAGGGCTGCTTTGCCTATCATAAAAATGAGGTAGATGTGCTGGGCCCATCATGTTCAACTGGCCGTTAGACCCTCCAACAAATGGCTTTGAGTGTTTTGGACTAGTTTGCCCTAAATGTGCCATCTCTTTGCCATAGTTGGTAAAGGTTTCCTTTCAGGTTTTACCTACCTAGGAAAGTAGGATTCTAGGAATCTAGGACTCTTAGAAGGCTTTTGGTTTAGGACATGATAGGGGGCTACCTGTAAAATATCTGTTCTAGACCCATCCACTCCTTTTGTTGTCCCTACATTACTCTAGTGCATTAGGTTACCTCCATTCATAAAAAGTGCCTTTGTATTGATTATCTGACAACATCTTGCCCCTGATTGATACTATTCTCAATTACAGGCCTTTGAATATCTGGCATGGTTATCTCAAGGAGGAAGGGGGATTTGTACACCAAAAATTTTGGCACAGATAATAAAGAATGTGTTAAAGACGAGAGTTGCAGAGCTTTGCATGACCTAGCATTATCAGCAGAACTAATGAAGACTACTGTGTAGTGTAAATTTGTCTTTAATGACATCATTTCTTTAATAATATAATCATATATAACCAAGTACCCCTATTTGTTGCCCCTATTTTGTAAACTGTCTGCCCGTATGCCAAGAAATGTCTTGCCACGCAGGGTACAGGACACAGTTTTAAAGTTTTTAGCAGGTTTTTCCAGGAAGATGTTTTTTTGAGCTTCCTCTGAAATTAGGCATGTAATAGTAGTGATACAATTACACTCAAACCAATCAATTATTAGGCATCTATATACAATTTGACAAATTAGTTTTGAAAAGCGTGTGCCAGTCAAATACATATCCAGATTACTGAGAACTGATCTTTCGAGTAAAGGGTGCAGTTAATGACACACTGGGTATTTGTGGTGAAATTTGCCTCGACAATCTTGTGCTAATAGTTTTGGTAAGACCCATAAACACAAAACAAGTTCCATAAGCATATAGTTTGACCAGTATGGTGTGCAGAAACTTTGACAGTCCACAAAGCCCTAACCTCAATTACTACTTTGATGTATCTGAACACTAACAATAAGCCAGGTCCCTGTACCATATAATGTCAGTGATTTTAGAATGGGATGCCCAACAAGTTTAGGCACATACAGAGAATCTGGTACTTTTGAGTATAAGAAAACTTGTCTCACTTTCTTCAAGTAATAACTTTCATGAGCGTGGGAGGCAGTAGAGGATAAAATCACTAAATGGCTTTGTGTAAGATCACTTTGTGGGCCCCAATTCAATTACTGCCCATATACAAACACTTACTTGCAGTACATTGAAAGAACACCATACCTAGGGGCTCGTGAAGAATACCTTCTACTTCTTATATGCCTTAGATATAAGCACTGTCTAGATCTGTGTGACAGTGGATGTGTTTTTGCACATAAACTCACATCTACTATCAATGGTCCCTCTGAATGTTCTTGTAAAACTTTGCAAACTATATTTCTACCGATGAAGGTGAAGGTCATTCTCTGCAGATGAAGCACAAGCACCAAACCCATTCTAAAATAGTGAATGCATTTTTATCAATGTGTTCTTACTGAGAGTTGAAATTATTGCTCCTTAGTTACCAGAATCAGAATCAGTCCTACCCTTTAAAACTAACTAGTTTCTGATGGGAAACATTCTCCAGTTTGAAGAAAACATTGAAATCCTAAAATGGACAACACTGCTGCTAAGTGAGAGGAGACAGCTTAGGATTCTATTTATAATAACAGGAAATCTGACATTCACTCAAACATTGCATTGTGGGAATCATTCACATCATTTTGTTTCAATGGCAGTAGTTGAATGATTAAGGGGATGTCAGATGCCCTGTTTTATAAAAAGAGCCCTTAGGTAAGAAAAGAAAAATTACGTATTTAGGAAAATTGAATAGAGTAACCCATGATGTCAAGAATACTGCAAAATAGAATGCAGATTTTCATACATACGTTATAATATATTTCTATCATTTACATATTAATAAACACTGAAATATTATAATATTTTTTCTATAAATTGTATAACATCTGTTGCGTTCCTCTTGCTTTGATCAGTGCACAACTTCATTCTCAGATGTAAATCCACAGAAAATACAAATCTTTCCCAAGTAATAGATGGAAAAGTGTACTTTTTTTTCCAGACCTGGCAGCAATATGCTTTATGCAAAATAGGTCACATGGAGGATATACATCCCTCCAGATTTCATTTCTATGTAAATTCACTTTCTAAACCAAATTGAACCTGCATGTTACAATCTGATTTGTTTATGTATTTCATCACATAAAAAACTCATTATTCTCAAGTCTATTCTGCACATTATGGCACACAGGAAAACAGATTCCCTTGCAGCCCAATATAAGAAAAAATGTTAAAAAAGATACAAAATAAAAAAACACCAATTAGGACAAATTTCTGCATTACATTTTCATCACACCATGTTTCTATATTCTGACCTTGAACAGGTAATATTAAAGAAAATGATGTCTTTCTTTATTTTACATATTGTTGGGACATTTTTTGTTGCTTTTTTTAGGGTGCATTCACATATTACATTGATGCAGGGTAAAAATGCAAGTTTTATTGCGATGCAAACAGTGGTGCGGTATGTTGTGGAGCCATTCATTTTTTTATGGTTCCTCAACCCATAATAGTGGCCAATAAACAATGCACTGTAGCTCACCACAAAGCACATGGATGGGTAGTGCCTTAAAAATGGTATGACCATAGGGCATTAAAATACAACTTCCCATTCATTTATTTTGGTGAGCCTTATACCAAATCTCCCTTGGCTGGTTGTTTGCAGACACCTGACCTTCACCTATACAAGCTTGTTGGACATCCCCACTACATTTGATGCTATAAGATCCTACATCCTACTGAAAAGGATTTCCAACAGATTTTGGAGTATGTGGAAATTTCTGCCCATTCAGCCAAGAGAGCATTTGTGAGGTCAGGTACTAATGCTGGACCATCAGTCCCATATTCTGATTTATCCCAAAGTTGTTTTGAAGGTCATTTGTGTACCTCCATCTCAAACTGCCCACACCATGTCTTCATGGAACTATCATTGTGTACAAAGGTGGAGTCGTTCTGGAACAGAAAACAGCCTTCCTCAAATTGTTGCAACAAGGTTAAGAGAGTAAAATTGGCAAACATTGGTAACATGTGATCTCAGTATTAGAGGGTTGTCCACATCTTATGGTCATACGGGTAAGTGTGCTGGTTAGGTGTAGATTGACCTTTGGATATAAAGGGGTTGAGAACTTTAAAGGTCCTAATTATAGAACATATCACACATTTGTATTCAAAGTTAAGAGCATATTTTATTGTGTTGCTAAAAATCAAAGATATGTTTATTGTATGTCCATCAAGCTGTACATCCAATCTTACACAGTATTCAACGTGTTTCGCAGCATAGCTTCCTTAGGACTGATCAGAACTCGTAGCATGTTGAAAATCATATCTTCCAGATATTAAAACCCAATCAGCAGAAATCAGAGGTGTAGTCATTAAAAAGAAGAGGGGGCACGGTACCTACCCGCTCCACTACACCCCTGCCTGTGTCACTCAAAGGGGAAGAAACTTACCCCAGAGTGACGTCATGACACCAAAACCTGCCCATTCTCCCATCACAGATCTGAGCCTGCGATAGGAGAGTGGGTAGGTTGTGTTCAGAGAGACAACCCGCCCACCGCCCTCAGCCCTCAGCCTGCAATTCAATATGGGAGACATAGTCCGCGGTTTTGGCCGGTCCGCCCCCCCCCCAAGTATGGTCCTTCTCTTAAGCACAAGAAAAACCATAAAAAAAACTGAATTTTTTTGGTTCGGTTTCGGTTATTTGGATGCTGAATACACATGAACGGGACTGGCATCAGAAAATTCTGGGCTCCAAACCAGATAAGCTTCCTGGGCCCCCCGACCCATATCGGAAAACTCCAGCATTGCAAACGGTAAGTTCTTTTGAACGAGGCCCTGTACAAAAGTACCCCTTGCTTACCTCGATGGCAGCCCTGCCATTTAAAGAGAGAAATTCACTTTGCTAAGTGAACAACCTAAATCCTAGCTCTCTCATTTTCTATATTATTAATTTCATAATGTATTATATTTTTATGGGTATGGTGACATTTACCATTTAAATACTTTTTTTTTTATTTTTTAGCATATATTTTACTCATAGATAACTTACATTTTGTCTCTGTTGGTCTTCTGGTTCCTCCTATGTGACTTCCTATTGTAAATATTCTATGTGTTTATTTTACCATTGTCACTTCATAAATTGCTGTGATACTGTGGGAAAAATATGATTAATAGCTGATATATATGAAACACTAACACAGAGCTAACCACAACACCGAGCACTGTTCAAAGCATCAGCTGTAGCCTGAGGCGGGGTAGGGGTTAAGAGAGAGAAAGATGGGGAAATGCTGAAAAGATGTCTTTCTACAAGCTAATAAAGGTTTTTTAAATGAGATATTGATCTTAACTGTGGGAGGCCGGGACACTGAGAGATAGAAATGCAAGAGTCTGGACGGATTCATACATTGCAACAATTGCACTGAATTTGTAACTACAGAGAACACAGAGCCTGTACAGGCAGAATGGGGATCTGTAAATAGATTTAATGGGCCTGATTTATTAAAGATCCCCATGGCTGGAGAGGATAAACTTTCATCAGTGAAGCTGGGTGATCCAGCAAACATGGATTGAATTTCTTCAAAGTAATTTGCTATTTGCTAGCAAATGTTTTGAATCCCTGGCCAGATCAATTCCAGGTTCGCTGGATTACCCAGCTTCACTGATGGAAGTGTATCCTTTCCAGCCTTGGAGAGCTTTAATAAATCAGACCCATTGGCCCTAATTCATCAAGCAGAATCGGACGCTCGCTCGCGCATTCTCGCTGGTCGCCCGTACGTTCGCGCTTCCAGCGAGCGCGGATTTCATTGATGAATCAGGGCCATTGTGTTTATACAAATGATTGATAGGTAATCCTGTTTCAGTATAGGGTAAGCTCCCTATCCCCTTTCCTGTTCCACTTTTCTTGAACTAAAAAAAAACCAAAAGCCCATGTGAAAGAAGTGCTTTTGTTTATAGCAGGGGACGGCAAACTCCAGACTTTAGGCCAGATACGGCCTAGCTGGTAGTTCGTTCCAGCCTAACGCCCCCTGGCTGACCCGGCCTAATGCTCCGGTTGCGGATCGACCAGGGGGCATTAGGAACTACCGGAGCTGGAGTCACCAGAGCGTTGATGACTTCCGCCGCTGCGGTAAATGGGGAGAACTCCCTGAAGGTAAATCCCTCTCCTCCGCAATGCATACGGAGGAGAGGGATTTCACTTCAGGGGGTGTTCCCTGGTGGTGGGCGGAGCCATTAGGGCGGGTCTGGCCTAGTGTGCTCCCACCCACCCCATAAATGGCCTCGTGGCCATAAAACTTTGTCGACCCCTGGTTTATAGCATTCTGCAAAAAGTGCCAAAGTGTAGTTAAAAAACAAAAATTATACTTTCTATGGGATCTCTAGAACACTGTTAGGCACAAATAGATGAATACAGAAAGAAGGAAAATCCAAAGTTTTTAGTTGTCACTACAACACCAGAATAAGTTTTGGCTTTTGTTGAGCTATAAAACACCAAAACTTACTTGGGTTATAATCTAACTTCTGGGTAGGTGACAGCCAGCATCATACAGCTACTTCCTAACTTCTCTAACTGTTATTTATTGTCCCCCTATGTACAACTTAGCTCTGCAAACTATATGGATGACACATTACCTTAGCTTTATGAGTTTTGGGGCAAATTCCTACTAGGGATGAGCAAGTGAATTTTTTAAATTTGGTCCTGCGGCGACTTGGGACGTTCTCACTTACCAAACATGTAGGAGAGAATGGCCTTTGTAAATTCGGGCGGCGAGACCGAATTTTTGGGACCTGCAAGACCAATCAGAAGCGAAGCTGTCAGCTCCACTCCTCTTTTTACTGTTGCAGTCCTGTACTATGTGTTCCTGGATGGAGTTTCTCTATCCAGAAACACAGTGTGAGTCTCGCTGGCTGCTCATGAATTATTGCTGTGTGGGAAAAATCCTCTGATTTTTCCCACTGCTGTGTTCATTCATAAATGCAAGTCGCATGTCTCACTCTGAGAGGAGGAGTTTTGCGGCTGCATTTATGAATGGAGTTGTGAGAATCCTCCTCTCAGTGAGAGATCCCTGGGCACTACAAATTAGAATGAGGGCTTGCCAGGAGGATTCCCATGGCTGTATTTATAAATGCAGCCGCGATAATCCTCCTATAGTGATTTCCTGGATTTCCGATGGTTTCACCGAAATTTCGTGGACCGATTGGAACTTCGAGGAAATTTTCAAGAGAATGCCAGAGGCATTCTCGCTCATCCCTAATTCCCACCCATGTGGTAGCAAGATGGCAGCTGTTCAACCACTGAAACCCAGTGCTGGTTTGTAGATTTGACAGTGGGCAGCATTGATCAGCACTGAACTGCTCATTGTCCTCATTTATTCTCCATGGGCTACTGTGCATAGACGGTACTCTGTGGCAGCAGTTTAGTGGTGTGAGGAAGTGGCAGTCTGGACATTGACTTAGCGTCCCTTTCCTGCCACCTGCCTGGTAAAACTAAGAAAAACACAACAACAGTATACAAGGAGTATAAATTATATAACTCATAATATTTATAATCATTAATTGTCTTTTTCTTTTTTTGTCCAAGTTTTTTCTTCTGCCTTTTTATTCCCAAGCTGCCAGCTCGGCTTTGGGCATGTGTAGCCACCTTAAAGCATATTTTCCCCCTTTTATCCTTCAGCAAAGTTTTAGATGTGCACATACAAGGAGGAGACCTGCTATTTGCTTCTATCCTCTCCTTCTTTTCAAAGTCATATTGATAATGTCATGCTAGTAAGAAGAGCTAATAGGGGGATAAAAAACACACATGGAAGGAGATCGTTTAGAGGAATGGTCAGAAGTCAGTGTAGTATGGGGATATCTGCTTTGTGGCAGTGGCACAGCTATCCAGAATTTACATAAATGTGTGTTGGGGGGATTTTATTATGCATTTTAAAGTAATTCAATTTCAAGTGGTAAAAGTGACAAAAAAACTCCAAAAACGTGAAGTAAATTCCAAGTTGAGTTTCACTTTAAAGACAAAAATGTTTTTCTTTTATGAACCGAAAAATAATATCACACATGACATTGACACATATTAAGCTGTTTTTTTTTGCTTATAGATTCTAATATTGCAATGTGACAATTCAAGCCCAATGCCTTTTTTTTCTTGTAAAGAGTATTTGTCTTAATTCTCCAGAGGTCTATAAATAACATTATTTTAATATGATAATATTTCTTTAATTACCATTCATTCTGTTTTCTCTATATAAAAAGAAAAATACCCTACATAGTCTAATTTTAGCACTTTCTGTGGTAAATCCTTATAGATTGCACCTGCGCCTATAAAGAAGCGTTTCAGGAGAAACGAAACATTTTGAACGAATGTGGTTGAATCATTTGAGTAATTTCCATTCTGTTTTCAAAAGGATGAGAATCAAGGCTGTGTGGAGCTGAGAATGGCAGCAGATTTGTCAAAGTAATCATTGAAAAATGACACTCTATGCACCTGTTATAGCAATGTGTGTTTTCATGCTAACCGTTTCAGCGATTTTCAGGCAGCATTATCATAACTATGTTAGCCACGTGACCTGGTCAACCCAATGATCTAGTACAGAAAGTTTTATTGGTTCAAGTCCTCTTTGCAAAGATTGCATTGAGGGCTCCTTTGCCTGGCACCTTGGTTGTCAACCAAACGAGACAATGAGCTAACTTTCTATATGCCACTAATGGAATTTTTCATAAACAACAAAAATTAGTAATTAGTTGTACTTTAGGCCTTGTAACACAGTTTGCTAGATATTGGTTTTCTCTAGTACCAAGAAGCTTTTTTGCTATCTCCTTTGCAAAGTATTATGGAGTTTGTCAGGCGCAGCCATCGCAGACTCCTATGGGGGAATAATATATGAGTAGCATGAAGTTTCTCATTGTTCACAATCAGGTAGACATCATGACTTTGGCTGATGATTCTACAAGCAGAAAATGGCAAAGGTTCAGAAAACTGATTGAACATGCCCAAGACACGGCTAGAAATCACTTCACCCCATTCCCCAACACACTCAGACAGTTTTTTAAAGATTATGGAGTCTACAGGTATATACAGATTTGAGGGCGTACAGGAAGGATGTGACAGTTATAACATGTCCAAAGTTGAAGGCACATGTTGACAGGCGGCCCCATGTATGTAATAGGTGCCTCACAGCCATCCGCTGGCTTGACAGGTCGTTTTGTCACCTGTTGTCCAGGGGTTGCATACAGCCCACAAATTAAAAAGACACCCTGGGGTCAATGTGGTGATAGCAGGATCCTTGGTAAAGGACAAGCTTGAGTGATGGCAATTATTATAGAGCAACACAACATAGACCTCATCCAATGAGATCATCAATTTAGAAGATACTCACATTGGGTGCTGGTGGTCCAGCCATTTGGATCAAGACATGGGGTCGGTTAGCGGTCTCACAGACATTTGTAGCCCTGTAGTCAGGTCTCCATGGCTCCTCCTTGGTTCCTGGGCCTATATCCACTTCTGTTGATGCAATGATTGATTCTTTCACCACTGTGTAAATTAGACAAACCCCATAACACATGTGTGGAGCACAGTGAAATCTGATTAAAGTAGAATACTTATAAACTTAGATACATTTAAAGAGCTTTCAGCATAGTTTTAGTCTTTCCTGCATAGCATTATATGTTTGCTGATTGGTTTCATTCATTCCCTGGAATTGACTTTAACCCTCTATTTTTCTTCTTCTTTCAAAATCAGATTTGTAACATCTGTTATCTATTTCATATCACGCGCCCAGACTCAGCCTTAAGAAGGGGCTCAAAGCTCGTCTTTCCTTTCTCTGGATTCTTATCTGTTATCTGACCCACTTTAAGAATCTCATTAGAGCACCATGTCCTACTTCCTCTCTACTGCTGCTGCTCTATCACCACACTGGTATTACATTTCCCTTCTACCTTCTACAAGTACAGAGGAAAAACATAATAAACAACAGAACGTACAATAAACCGTAACATATACTGTTAATATAAGAGCAGCCAAAGGAGACAAAATGGAATCCCCTGGTACATCTTTGAGGACGACTTATTAAGATCTTATCAAAAAGACCCTGCCCTCTCGACTGGAAGCTGTATGTTCTTATTGGATAGATTGGTAATTTATGGCTTGTTGTAGAAAAACATTATTAAAACTGCATTCCCTGGTCTGCCTACCAATTATTTTCAGCATAGTGTTTATATTGTTGGCCTGACTGGGCCTTGTTATTTGTTACCTCGATATCAAATCACAATTAAAGTGAAAATAAATTTTTTTACAGAGCTATTTCATAACTATTGATCATTTATCATACTTGTCCTTTCTTTATTTATTTGTTGTTGTTTTCCAGGTTATATGGCCTTTTTTGTAGCAGTGATTTCTCATTGCTGTCAATTGCCAATGCCAGTGAATGAAAGCGATTTGTAGATAGATATTTAATTGTCATTGTTTGTTGCTGCTACAGGTTAAATTAATGTTACATCATCATGTTGGCACGGGTGTTATATCATCGTGTTGGCTCGATTGCTCTTCCTCAGCAATTTTTATCTAAGCCATAGAGGTAAATGCAGAATGAGTGTCACTGGGGAGCTTGTTGCTGATATGCAAAGCTGCTTTTTACAAATTGCTGTAATGTTAGTGAATTAGTGGTTGCTTAGAAAATAATTATGATTTGGAGAATAAAAAATTAGGAGGATTGCTCATTGTGGCCCTTAATGATAAATCATGCTTTGCCCATGATGACCAAGATACCAGGTTTGCTTTGCAAGACAGCATCAGTAGTTAAAATAACTTTTACTTGATCCTATGATTTCCGAATCAGCAATTTTCTCACTTTCACTGTTACATGACAGAGATTGGGCCTGGTGATTGGCCACTAAATTGTACAGAGATAGCAGAAGAAAAAAGATTTTTGGAAAAGTTATCTTTGAAAGGCAATACAGCAAAATAAACACAATTATAAATATTAATATTGTACATGTTTTTATACCAATTTAGGGTTCTAAAAAGCAAAGCAAAACGGCTTACCTGAAAATAAACTTTTACTTTACTTGCTTCCTGTTGTATCATAGAGAGCATGGGTGTCCAATCTCAGTCCTCAAATGAAACAATCCAAGCATATTTTTTTAATATTTATCTAAAGACAGGAGTAAAATTCAGGTATGGGGGGGAGATTACATAGTGGCTAGATCCCTGACGGGTACAAGAAAACATAACGTTCCCTAAAGTGGGAGTGTGCCAACCCCAAATAAAAATAATCTGAATTGGACAATGTATATGTCTATATTTTGTTGGTGAATATTGATGAATGTGTAACCAGTATTTTGGATATACTTTTGGATTATTTCTAGCATATCACCGTGTTCTGCTTGCACGATATCACTCCCGAGGAAGCCCTAGTTGGGTGAAACATGTCGGGTTTTAATGGTTAATCGCTCGCGTTTCTTTACATCTTTTCTTTGCGGATACTGAACTATTGGGATTTTTCCTATAGTCCCTTATATATATTCTATGTTATGGTCAGTTATACACTGTCAAACGCCATCTATACTGGCGTAAATAACGAAAAAACAAAATTGCGATGCTATGGTCAGTTGTACACTGTCTAGTGCCATTTACACTAGCCTGAATATGCTATTATCAATACTGTAAGAGATGTTTAATCTCAAATTATGTTTCTGAATGGATTGTATTCTGAGCATTTAACATTAATACAATACTTTGTTGCCAAAAAAATCCCCGTCTTGACTAATTTTGTCTACATGGTATATAAAGACTAAAAAATAAAAAATAAAAAATTGTATATAAAGACTAATTAAAAAAAAAAAATCACATAAAATTGGGAAAAAAATGCAACCAATCTTGCCTACCATTGTTTATTGTAGGTGAATCAGTCACAAGTTAATAAACATTAATAACAATTTCTCTTTACACGATTCACACCAAAGTTCTTACTCATAAGGTTCAGACAATTGCTTTTTATATATAAATTCTGGCCTGGAGCTGGACACCCCTTATATAAAGATTAATAAATTCTCATTCAAGTGGTCAATGACAAACCAGGAAATACCAATACTCTTACAAGTATAAGCAACATATACAATATTATTTTTTACACCAGTACTTGGAGATTGTCAGGCACATTTTACTGGCACTAGCAAAAGTTGTGGGTAGAGTACTTCGCTATCTATTAGCTGGATGCGCAATGTAGAAATACTGAAATTAAACAATATAGAGGTTTTAAATAAAAAGAGGCCAAATACCATAAAGCCAGTTAGCAATTTTATTAGTAATACATCATAAAAGTGATAAATCATGATCATTAGGTGATGTAAAAAAAAAACCCGGACCCTTTTTTTTATAACAACATAGAAACAATATAAACATCATAGTCACCTCAATATGGTGTATGGGAGAGATCCAAAAAATATCTCCTTGGTAGGCCAAATTAAAGACTCCTACGCATTTCACAGCCAAGGCTGATTCTTCAGAAGGGTAAGCAGAGTTAACCTGTATATCAATCAGTAATCTGTCAAACAATACTACAATATATATATATATATATATATATATTCATACATACATAAAATGTATCCAATAACTTATAAAACCAGGATTTACTCAACAAAGCAGACAAGGCAGAAGTAGTATTATAGACAATAAGCATTCTCAGATTTCACTGCTTGCTAACAAGACGGCAGAAGGTAACCTAATAAAATATATTCACTATGGAAATGTGTCCAAAGTAGATTTCTTAATGAATTCTTAATAATTCTCACACCTATGTTTGCACCAGCATTTTACCATATTCTTTAATTTTATCCATAAGCCTTTTCAAAGCCAGCAATGGTCATGTAATCAATTACAGCTCATTACAGAATTGCGCAATGCGCAATTATATCGAAGCGAGACTTAGAAATGGGACATAATATTGAAAAACAATAATGTACTAAAGTCAACAGACACGAAACTTAAAATCTGTCTGGCAGAATCTTATACTAGAAAGCAATCAAGGTAGATGAGCAATGTTCCTTTCCTTTGCTGGTGAGTAATGTCATATTTCATATTGTTTTTCCTTGCTAAGGCACGTAAACCATAGACTCACAGTCATTTGTTTAGTCATCCAATTACTATGTTGCCCTTTTCTCCCTTTACAACAAAGGTTACAGAGTAGACCAATATTTTCTCTGCTGTTTTGGCTCTGCGTCTGTCATGAAGATATTTTTGGTCACTTTGGTCACTTTGGTCACTTAAAACACAATTTTGCATACTGACAGAAGAACATCTAGAAGACAATAGAGCAGTGCTATGATGCTTTAAAATTCTGGTCTTGTGTAGCAAGAAACTGGAGAATATATTTATTGCACAACCAAAACCAATCTGCCTTCCAATTTTTCCAGGCCAGGGTTGAAAATGAAAAGTCTAATGCAATGCAAAAAATTACATATATTATGCAATCTGTCATTAGTTTTTTTTTTGAGGGGCTCCCCTGTGACATTTTAATTACCTTTTGGTACCGCCAGCAGTCCTATTATTTCTCCACTATCTTTAAAAGAATAAAAACTGCCTGCGCTGCAGTGAAATTATTTAATGAATTCTCAACTCAATAACTCAACCCTAGCCTCTGATGCTTTGGGTGGTACAAGTGATGTCACCATGACTTCTAGCAAAGCTACGAGCTTGAAAAACTACGAGAATGCACTCGTGAAGAGTCATGGTGACGTTACTTGTTTGCGGAGGTAGGTTTGTACTGAGGATGGTTTATGCCCAAAGATGGGTTTTAGTTTTCAAACTGCACAATACAAGTAAAGATGTTTGCAAAGTAGTGAATCTGACATGCACCAAACATCAGCATTGAAAAATTAGGTTCCGTTAAAAACACATGGACCTGGAATTTAGAAATAGAATTCAAAGTGTGTTTCCAATAAGAATAGCATGTAAACAGTATGCATGTAAACAGACAGAGGATGTTTCTAGGCTTTTAGAAACTGACTGAAACGCAATGCCAGAGTCCTTGTTAGGATTTCCAAAGCCGATCTCAGGGATGACTATTGGTGGAATTTGGAAAAACAAATCTAAAACCCAGTTTTTGCTCACCTAAAGCAGCAATTAGGTGCCAATTTGTTCCACAATTCCTCTATCTTTGAAGTCTTATAGAGCAGATTATTTTTTTGAGTGTCTACATCACTGTCTGTGTGGCTGCCCAGACGCAAGGTCCTACTAGGTCTTATATCTGGGATATGTTTATTTCACTAGTGGTTGAACTTGATGGACTTATGTCTTTTTTCAACCTGACCTACTATGTAACTATGTATAACGTGGTCACGGCTGCACCTTAAAGTGCAAATTAAGCTAAAATACTGTTTTTGGCTTTAAATACCAGGGTTATAACTGTCAGATCTCTTTAGAAAAAAAAGTAAAAACAGTGACCATCACACCATAGTATATTAATATTTTACAGGCTTTGGTTGGGCTGTGTGGTGTTTGAGACATCATGGCTTTGTAATTGTGGCTGTTTATGATTTGTTGTTGATACTAATATATCTCTAATATCTAATGTTAATGCATCCCTGGTCCTTGAGATTGGGATTCTGGAAAGTTCTGAAATTTCAGTTTATGAAGCCTATTGATTTATGCAAATAGACACAATTCCACAATTACAAGATTATCACCATACCAAGGTGTGCTAGTGAAGATCATATTTTTTCTATAGATGCATAATGGATCCATCCACCAAATATAGCCCCCTGCATAAACCTTGCATGATCTATAAAGAAAAACTTCTAAGGCTTGTTATAGATACTATACCACATATCCATAGATTTCTGCAGGAAGACCACTGCTTCCACACAAGACTACAAAAGTTTTCTCTACAGCATCCTGCAGGGACAGGTTTATTTTAGAATTGTACTGTAGTAAAAAAACAGACTGATAACAACTTGATTTTGTTTTGATGGACCTGCATTGTGTTTAGCTGACTTAAACTGAAAGCTCATTTAGGCTATAAAGGGTCAACTCAAAATTCAATAGTTCACAAAAAGTGAACTATACTGAAGGAACCTTGTAGTAGGTAGCTTTGTGTGCAGATGCATGCTCAAATGTCAAATTTTAATTTTTAGTTTTTTTTCTTCTTGGCAATAGAAGAGGTCAGGGATAACTTCAACTGCTCTTCATAATATTTGATTATTGTAACATGCAGTGTTCACTCCTAAGGTACTTTTCATATAATGCACAGCTTCAGCTGTCCAAGGTTTACATAAAAAAGATTATTCTCAACTAGGGCCCTGTGAAGCTCTAAAGTTCCTCTTGAAGTTCCTTGAGCTGTAGCTGATCTCCCATCAGGGGTTCCTAGGGGTTTCCTGAGCTGATTAATCTTTTTTAAAGGTGCCAGAGCCAATCAGCTTAAAGAGCTGATATTTACGAGGTCAAACACACCTGGCATTGCCAGAGTCATCAAATGATTATTTAGGCTCTTTTTAGGAGTGGCATTATCTCCACCATAGTAAGTGGGACATTTGTCGCACAGACCACCATTTTAGGCGACATTTTCATCTCTGACTACTAATGAATTGATTTTATCTGGGATACCCCAAATCTCAAAAGTTACTCTATGTAGTTACTTTGGGCAGCATGGTGGCTCAGAGGTTAGCAGTCTGGTCTTTGCAGTGCTGGGTCCCAGGTTTGAATCTCAGCCAGCACACTACCTGCATGGAGTTCTTGCCATATTTGTGTAGGTTTCCTGCGGGTATTTAAATTTTCTCCCGCATTCCAAAAACATGCAGTTAGGTTAATTGGCTTCAACCCAAAATTGATCTTAGACTGTATAAAAGACATATGACTATGGTAGGGACATTAGATTGTGAGCCCCTTTGAGGGATAGCTAGTGACATGACTATGGACTTTGTACAGCGCTGGGTAATATGTTGGTGCTATATATGTGTAATAATAATAATATATATATCAAGGACAAACCATTCTTTAACAGGGCTAGGTGGAACCCTGGGGTTCCTCCAAAGGTTACCTAGGGTTTCTTTACACGTTCTTGATTAATCTATTAATTCTTGAGTAGTTCTGGGTCCAACACTACTGGGAAAAGCCAGTGACATGATGAAAAAAATCGTATTGACTATCCAAAAAAGTGATATTCTCACCATCACTTTATGGAGGCAGTTTTTTAATAAAAGGCCAACCAACCATTAAACACAGATTATAAATTTTACCAGGGGTTCCCTATGACCTTAAATTTATTTCAAGGTTTCCTCAAGGGTGAAAAGGTTAGGAAGCGCTGCTCTAGAGTAGGAAGGTTGAAAAGTCTGCTTTAAATGAAGCTCCCTGTGCTGTTTACATTATTTAAAGTGAATTATGACATAATCTAAACAGTACGGGTTAATGCTCAGAGAGGCAGGATGTTGCTTTTTTTTTTTAATACCACAGTGACTAATTCCTAAACTTATCTTCTAAAGGTTACCTGATATAGGAATGCAATTATGCGAATGAAATGAAAAAGAGAAAAAAATATTTGAAAGCTGATTCATTCTGAAACGTGGTTCAACTGAATCTCCAGTCTGCTTTAGATCATACCCTTGAGGAATTATTGTGGAAATATTCTGAATATCACATTTTAAATTCTATTGTGAAAATCGAAATGGGAGATTTTATTTTTAATCTAAAATTTTAGATTATTTACATATAAGTACTGTTTTATGATGGCACAATAATCGGTATATCCATAGTTACATTCTAGTTAAAAATGGACATTATGCTTTCAAAGTAACTCAAAGAGCAAAGTTTGCCAGATGAATATCAATGCGGTTTATGTTGACATTCATCTTTTATATCTGGCTAACCTACTACTGTACTTAAATGCATTGGCTGCTGTATGTTCTTACTTTCAAAATAGGATTGGTTTTGTATATGTAAAATTTAGATCAGTGTTGATTGGTTCTTGTGCCACCATCTTTTACATCCATATACACTAAATAGAGTGTAAGAGGAGGCTGTGTGTAACAAAATATATCATTCAGGGAAAGTGAACTTCCCTTTTTTTATAAAAGAATATAAGCAATATACCTTGCTTGCACGGGGTGTAGCAACTATTATACCATATTCTTACTTGTTCCTATTTGGGAGCTATTATAAAAGCCTTTATGATGGCATTTTTCTACTCTCATGTATTTTATATAATGTCCACATGTTATGCAGAGTTTTGTCATTTCACTAAACGTCCCCCAGTGGAGGTTCCAATTTAATGTTCCTAATGTAGTCTAAAGCCATTTTTGGAGGAAAAAGTATGTATATGCTCCTCTCTCATAACCTCATTAAACGCATGGCTGCAGAACTTTTCTAGAGCTGCTCTGACTCTCTGGAATGGTCTTCCTCGTCCTGTCCGACTTGCCTCTACTTTCTACCTATTTAGGAGAGCACTCAAAACCCAGCTTTTCATATTTGCATACCCGTCTTCTTCTGTCTCTTAAATCATCACTTCTCACCCACTATTCCATATGCCCCCTCCTATTGTGTGTTACTTCCCCCACCTCTTAGATTGTAAGCTCTTCTGGGCAGGGTTCTCTCCTCCCCCAGTGTCACTGTCTGTCATTTGCTGCCCATATTTAATGTACAGCACTGGGTAATATGTTGGTTCTATATAAATACTGTTTATTATATTAGTAAATGTTTTGGGATGTGGGAGTAAACCTATGGAAACACTGAAAGATTTATCCCTTTATCCCCTTGGTTTGATTGACTCTTTGAAACATATCCAACCAAACCTCTTATGGGAATGCCTGTCATTTTGCCTAATGCACTGTGTGGCGCTTTGGGGGACAGGGCCACTGGGGTACGCTACAGCTTGCACAAAGGTGGTATGAGCCACGAAAAGGGCCAAGGCGCAGAGTCTAAATGGCAGCCAGGTCTTCTCCAGAGCCTTTAGTGGTGAGGATGTTGTGCTGCTGGTTACTGCCAGGTTGCGGTCCTTGGGCACTCCAGGGTGGGCAGGATGGACGGAACCAAATCATTAAGCAGAAGAATTGTCAAGAAAGGCCTGGGTCAAGGCAGGCAGCAAACAAGAAAGGTAACTAGACAAGCCAGGGGTGAAATACCAGGGATCCAGGAAATAGATACTAGTGACTCCGGGGCCACAGAAGACACAGGGAACACTGGAAGCAACAGGGGGCACAGGTGACACAGGAATATCCACAGACAGGGAGGAACACTGGAACAGCATAAAGTAATAGGCTGGAAACAACAGACTGGGCAACAAGGGGTAAACACAGGAGCTGGACAGGGGAAGCACTGAATTAAAAAACAGGTGTACAGGAACTAGTTCAGCAAAGATAGAGGCTCGACACTAGTGGATACACATTGCACGGACGTTGAGTGCTGTGCCTGAGCTAGCTAAATAGCCAGGGATGATTAGGAGGCTATTTTCTGATTGGCTGGCGGGCTGGATGAAACTGATAAAACTTGGAAATTCAGGCACGTCCATGGTCAGAACAGCCAGCATGCGCAGAGAAGAGATGAGGAAGAAGTAAGTGTGACTGTGCACAATTCAGAGAAAAGTAATGATATGTGGGTGAATTCATTAAACAAACTTCATGCCCCCTGTTCACCATAATACAAGGAAGCAACATTTTGACTTTTTAATAGATTTAAAAAATTATACTGCATAGTAAAATAATATGGTTATTTCTAAAAGCAATAAATGAGAAAATGGCTTTTGTAGCGATTATACATATCATACAAATTTTAAGTGAAAGTAGAGTTTTAATTTCACTATGTTATTATTCATAATAATAATAACTATCATCATAATAATAATATCTATTATTCTGTTTAAAATATCATGTTGCAATTTTTTACTTTAAACTTTGTTGAGAGAGCAGAGGAGTTCCTTTAGAGTAATGTTGGATAGCAATTATTTAAACAAAGATCCTGTTCAGCGGGAATGCCGCTGGTTTATTAAGCATATGGACAGACATTTGGCAAAATATACAAATTACTTAACTGGCAGGTCAGCTTAGAGTCCAATACCATGCACAATACCACAGTGCTGTTCTGTTCTATAGAGAAGGGAAAAGGAGGATGAGCGAGTGGCACCCTGCTGTGCTCTTCTCCATAGAAGTGAACAGCGGTTGCTCCTGATGGGTCTTTTATCAATCCACCATAGAAAATGAGCAGTGTTCCTTTGTAACTGGGCAGACACGTTCTAAAACTGAGAAGTCTTTTCCTGTATCTGGACTTACTTACAGGATTACTATTGAACTAGACGGTTTTCCTTCTAATTGTACAGGCTCACTTTGAGACTGGACAGTCTTTCAATCTATCTGGGAAGTCTTAAGCTGGAACTGGGCAGCGTTTACTAGTTTGGCATGCTCAGTCTGGAACTGGGTAGTTTTTTCTCTGTAACTGGGCAGGCTCTCTCTGTAACAGGGCAGGAACACTTTGGAGCTGGTTAGTATTTTCCTATATGGGACATGCTCATTGTGGAACTGGGGTAACTTTCTCTATAACTAGGCAGACACACTCTAAAACTGGGAAGCCTTTTCCTGTAACCGGGTAGACACATTCTGTAATTGGGAACTCTTTCCCTCTAACTGGCCAGGCCCACTCTTAAAATTGATATTTTTTCTTTGTAAGTGGGCAGGTTCACATTTTACCTGGACAGACAATCTCTGGACCTGGTCAGTTATTCCCAATGGCACAGACCAGCCCTGGAGTTAAGCAGTACCTGGGAAGGCTTTCAGTGTAACCGGGCACTCTGTTATGGGACAGACTACTCTGGATCTAAGCAGCTTTTCTTTGTAAGTGGCCAGGTTTTCTTTAGAAATGGGCAGTCTTTCTCTGTAACTGGACAGTCCTACTTTGGAAATTGACATTCTTTATTTGTAACTGTGCAGGCTTTCACTAATACTGATCAGTCTCTATCTATATTAGCCAACCCCAATGTCAAACTGGGCAAATTTTCTCAAAACCAGGTGGACTTTATCTGGAGTTGGACAGTCATTCTTGTAATTGAGTAGACTCACTCTGGAACTGAGCAGTTTTCCTCTATAACTTGTAAGCTCACATTGGAACTGGGCAATTTTCCTGTAATGGGGCAGACCCACTCTGGAAGTAGGTAGCCTTTCTCTGTAACTAGACAGGCATACTCTGGAACTGTGAAGTTTTTACTTCCTTTTGAGCAGGCTGAATTTGTAAATGAGCAGCTTTCTCTAAAACTGGTTAGGGTCACTGTAGAACTGGACAGTCACTTCTAATGAAGCAGGCTCATTAGGAAACTGGGCAGTCGTTTTCCTGGGACTGGCTTACCATGTAAATGGGCATTCATTCTCTGGAAGTGGGCAGTCTTTCTCAATAACTGGGCAGGCTTTATCTGGAATCGGACAGTTCTTCTCTCTAACTGAGCACTCTGGAACTGGGCATTCTTTCTCTGGAACTGGGCATTCTTTTTCTGGAACTGGGCAGTCCTTCTCCATAATTGGGTCGCTCACTCAGAAAATCAGATTTTCTCTGTTGACAGTAAGCATGGTCTTTTATAGTCACTCTCTAATATTACAATTTTGATTTGCTGCATTCAGTTGTAAAGACAGCTTTTTGGTAGGACTGAAAGTACTAACTTTTAGGGTTGAGTTATGGTGACAAATAGTTTTAAAAAATGGTGTGTGCCTATTTTTGGTTCATGTAGGTCTCTAGGTCTGACACAAGCCAGTGAGGAAATGTCTAGTGCAACAACACTCATCACATAAAATGTCTCTGGTATATAATTATATTTCTCTTTATGGCTGCATTTTCCTAACAACACGAAAAATGTGGATATCTTTTTCTTTACTGAAACCAGCTTTGGGAAAACCACAATATCTCTTTAAAGACCAGACCTATTGTAATATTCTCATTTTATTTTATTTATTTCTATGATTTTAAATAAAATTGCAATTTCATTTTTGCTGCTGTCTTTTCAATTTCCTGTATGATATTATGAGCACAGTTTAATACAGTGGATTATATAAGGCAACCTTTGCCAAATCCCATGCTTTATGACCTTTTGCTGGACAATGAATTTGGAATCCATTTTTACCTCCACCTTATAGGAAAGAATTTCTCATTTTCTTTCAAATGGCATTTTTTCAGTTGCGTTAAATCACTCATCTATCTATTTTTCCTTTAGCAATGTGACTTTAATCCTGTGGGTGTATGCTATAGAATAGTGTATGTGACTTACAAGCGAGTTATGAAAGAAAATTGCATTACATATGTCATTTATTACCTACATTATATTTCTGGTATTGATTTTGTTTTTTAACATAGTACATTGTAAAAAAACTTTTTTTCTTTTACTTCTATATATTGCAAATATCTTTTTATATAACATCTAGGGTAACTTGTAATGCTAAAGTTCTATGAATGTTGGTGTGTACAGTATTATATTTACCAGATTCGGTCCTCACATTGGTGCTCTTCCCTAATGAGATTGGCATTTGCATCTGCTCTCATGAAGGTGCTGTGTATACTAATGGTATGTCAAACGGCTACAAAACAGTAGCTTCAAGGGCCATATTTACACTGGGAACAATAAGCTACTGCCTATGGGCACCAGATTAATGGGGCATCTTTTCTACCTGTAATGACTGGCCATGAGCTTTGTCCCATCATAGACATACAGGTATTTTATTGCACATTGTAACATTGTTTAAACCAAGTTTGAATCAGTAAAACAGAAAACTTCTGCCAACTGATACCACTGGCCACCAATCTAAGGGAGTTGCTTACTGACCACCAAAGAGAGTACTTTTCTGACTTTACAGACCACTATTGTAAAAATAAGCTTTTTAATGGACCCCCCCAATGGGCAGTTTTCATTCTGTCTTTATTTTCTAGCCATTATAATTATTGCTTCAATATTATTACTGGGAAAATATTACTACTGGGACCGATAAAGAAGCTCCGAAGGCTGTGAAATGTCTTCAACGTTACAAGAACAAGTCCAGTTGAATGTGACTAACTACTACTATATATACATTGACCTGGATAAATGAGAACCCTTACATGTTTTTTTGTATATAGAGTGTCTTAAGGTGTCAAATATTGTAAGCATGCCACATTCCATATTATTTTAGGTATTATTATATCTCTGTGTCTCAGCTTACTGCTAACACCAATGTACTCTGAGTTCTAGATATAGTAATTATGAACACGTTAACCTGAAACCTGAAAGTTATTTAAAGGGTTTCTCAAAAAAGTTTGAAGAAGAATGGCCTCTAGGAAATCCAGTCCTGGTATGTTTTGTAGAGGATGGCCATGATTGTCTTTGTGATGTTTCAGCAACATAAGAGGAGATCAGAGCAGAAGTGCTTCTATATTTTCAGGTTAGTGTGATGGCTATAGGTTACTGGATCCAAGGAATACCTTCTTCTTGACCTATTGAAGAATTTTTTATTATTCACCCCAAATTACAACAAACTAGTGCAAGCAGGTAGGTGAGACCAGTAACTATTTTGCTGTACTATGCAAGTTTGTCTTCAAGTAAACCTATGTCCACTTTAGGTGTTCTAAATTGTCACCCCAGGGCTCTACCTCCCAGCGAAGTTTCCAATTAAGCATTACTACTCATCCAGATGATATTTAGAATAACTATCCAAAAGAAAAGTGTGGGGTATTGTAGTTCTAACCTTGAAGAAAATATTATTAATATTTATTTTTTTGTGTTTTTATTAAATGTTTAATTTTTAATACCTGTACATTAAGTATTTTTAGTTTTCCAGCTATCTCCTTTAAACTACAAATTAATCCACCCTACCATGCATAAAGAGAAAGTGTTGTAGTCTGAATCAAAAAAGCAGTCTAGGTTGGTCCACCATTTATATAACATAGTGATTGAACATCTCCCTAAAACAGGAAAGGTGATACTGATTTCCAGGTGAAAATATTCAGGAAAAAAACTAAATCAATATTTAAAAAAAAATAATGCAACCCAATAACTGATGAGTTGCAGTATATTACATTTTCTGAGGGTTTACTTTACAATTTCATACCAAAAATGTGAAAAAATTAGTAATGTTAAATTTACATACAAATTACTTTACAATAAACACCTCTATAAATATGTGCGTGCTAAAATTTGCCCTTTTGGAGGTCATGGAGGGCTTGATCAGTAATGTCTGAAGTACCCTACTTTTTAACTAGTGCAAGCACCTCCACCCCCACTGATAAAACACAGTGCACCACATAATGCGTGGGGGCTCTCAGACACATTCACAGCTTTATTAGCTTTTAACAACTGAATTAAACAGTGGACCCATATTTATGTGCTTTTTTGTTTTGCAGAATTACATATCAGCGTTCTGGTTGCTAAATATGAGTAATGAACATAATATAAAGGAAAGCACCAGGGAGAAATAATGTCCAAAAAAGTAGCGGAGACCTGGCATGGGATGCTGTGAATTTTTATGCAGGCTTGCCACTTATCTTTGTCAAACAGCTAGCTTTGCAGCAGAGGGGACTGTGAATGTGTTGTGATTGCAAAGGATTTATTAAAGCACTACATTTGTATTCTGCAATATGTGCCATTCTATCACTGTAGCAATTTCATTTTTTACTGCAATATACTATACATGGTAACATAGGATGCAATAATAAGGATTATCGATAGTTGGAGCTCTAACATAAAACATTGCTGCTTGGATAGGTTTGATTGGGAGGATGGTATGATGGATTGTAGCTGGGTGTTTGGAATGTACCTTGAAATGGGACAGGTATTGGCATTATAAAGGTAAATGATGTAAACATTCAACAGAGTTAAAAGGAAGAGGCACCTGTACAGGAATGTTTAGTTTTAATCATGGCCTAGCTTGCAGACATCAACCTAAGTACTGTGTGGTTAATAGGAATGCCAAATTCTGAGCCTATAATTTGGAAGGCTAGAGGTTCCCAACTCCGCCCAACACGGTCTAACTTCAGCCCAATTATGCTTGAGATGCTGGAACGAGTGACTACATAATGATTGACTTTATTTATTAATCAACTGTAGAAAACCAGTAGTAATTTAGCCAAAGTATGTTCAGGTAGTTAAAATTGAACACCAGGCACAAATAAAAACACAAAGTAATGCAGTTCCATGTCCAATAACACATTATTAGAAAATACCTAACATGATATTAGCTACTTGCATGCTCTGTACAACCAAGAACAGATTGGGAAACAGAGAAGCAGCACAAGGAGTCCATGTGCTCACAAGAGACATACAGAATGGCAAAGAGATCAGCTTATCATCAAACTTCTTCTCTTTTTACTATCCAAGATGGGGGCAGGTCCATGTAAACCATGATTCAGAGAAAGTAGGTTAAATAATGCTGGCTATCAATCAACCTAGAAGACTGAGGGCATCTAGTGTTGGAAATAGAGTACTGCAAACAACAGCTCTGGATTGAAGGTGAATTTTATAGTAAAAGCCACTTTTCATTTACTATTTTTGATGGCCTATTAATTTTATTTTAACTGGAGCTCAGACTTAATGTTAACAGGTAATGACGTTAAAAGCCAGAATTTCTCATCTTTATACTTTTTATACTGTTAGTGGAGAGGGAATTACCAGTAGCAGATGGTGTGTATAACATGTGTGTATGTTGGGGGGTCGGTTAGTTGGCATTGCTAGCTACCTTTGTTCCAGTCATAAGTATGACATTTTGAACACCCTCCCCAATATTCTTTGATGGTTACAATGGCCTCCAGGACATATACTAAGGTTAGTTCCCACCAATGGGGCAATGAGGCAAAAGATAGCATTAAAAGCCATATAGAGGTTTTTAAATTTACTGAATACAAAACAAAAAGCAATTTTAGGTTATAATCAATGAACCACCACAGAAATGGGGCTTGTAAATAGAGAATAAATCTGATTGGATTTACTCATCACCATTCAGCATAGTTACAATATTTATATCTTGCAGTGTTCCCGAGATTCCAAACTCTTTATTTCCAAACGCAAGGCTATAACTTTCCAATAGCCATGCCTTCCCTTTTACTTGGCAAATAAATGACTTTATTAAATAAATCCATTTTCAGACTTTCTGCAATATTTACTGGATGATTTTCCTTGTTTCCTGGAGCTCTTGTTTAATATCTCATTTCAATGAGCAATGATATCCAAAGTGGAGAGAAATGGTTAACTGCAATGACATTACAAACCTCAGAACAATGAATGACAAATACTGTTCGGTTGTCATGGCTCAATGCATTTTGAGTGATGGATATAAAAAAATAAAACTAATTATGTACTAAGTATAAGGAAATATAGTAATTGGCTGAAAAAAGGTATACACCCAACTTAAAAAAATGCTCCCCAAAAAATGTGTTTTTATGAATATTTTTTTTTACTATTACACAATGCAAAACTAACCTTTTAAGTCTTTGTCTTTTATGTCTCTGTGTTCTTTTTTTAACCTTTCATAGCAATTCTTAATATATTAGTTGTAGTATGTTGTTACTTCTATAATAATATTTTGATGCCAGGTCTTGCAGGAATTTCTTCTAGGTTTGGCAGTTGTGGTGCCACCTGTGCTTTCTAAATACAGAACAAAAATAATATAACATATGTTCCTGTGCATATACCAAATGTAGGGAAAGAAAGAAAATGGAAGCCAGTTAATTTAAACCTTTTATTTGGCATAGTGGGAGGTATCCACAGTGGTGAAAAACCTTCCAAACTCTCCACCATCCTTGCTACATTGTAATAAACTACATAGGCCTAACCCTAAGGGCTTGGTTACATTTAGAACTTCCTAACCCCGTAACTGTGTCTTCAGGTGAGATACTCCATAGAGCATCTTACCTGTGGCTACTTAAAAGGAATGGATAAGGTCGTCTGTGAATCTGTCATATTCAAACATTGGTACATTAGGAACCAGTACCATGTTGGGAGGTGACCAAGTGACTGGCATGGTGCTAACCTTTCGAGTGTCACACTATTCCCAGTGCTCGTCTGAACAAGCTCTAAGGATAAAACAATGGAAACCAATCAATTTAAACAATTTTCTGCATGGTGAAAGGTATGCATATTATATAACATCCCCCACTGTACACCATTCACACTACTATAGGGATAACCTACACATGCTTAGTCCTAAGCAGCAAGGAGAAAAAAATGGCAGTCGATTAAATTTGGTGCTTGACATTTTCCTAATACTTAAAGCTCAACAAAACAACTTATTAAAATTATGTTGATTAAGGTAGTGTAAACTATAAGTATTACCTTAAACATTACAAAATACAAAACCCTATTGTGTAGTTGTGCCTAGCTGTAGCTATATACACAGCCAGGACCTTTTTAGTTTCCTTTTAACACACTGAGGTAAGACAATGGCCACCACCTATTTCCTGTGACTACAAGTTCTTCTTCATGATGTAGACACATGGGGTCTGATTTATTAAAGCTCTCGAAGGCTGGAGAGGATACACTTTTATCAGTGAAGCTTGGTGATCCAGCAAACCTGGAATGGATCTAGTCCAGGATTAAAAACATTTGTTAAAAATAGCAAATGTAAAAATCCATTCCAAGTTTACTGGATGATTGAATGCTGACATTTTTAGTTGGGTGTCTGTTGTACTTTGGGTGTCACATGGTCACACATAATTGTTCCACCTACCAACTCAAAGATAAGGGGAAATAGCTGTAATGCAGCGTGTGAGCACATGTGTCATATACAACGGATATTCTATCTACCAATGTGTTTCTTTACACTGTATTCACTTATCAACCTGATTGCTATTAAAATTTGCGTTGTTCAGTTTTGGGTTTAGTTACTTTATTTATTTAGAACTTTAAGGCTAAAGCTACATACACGGCAGATAAAAGTCTTCTGAGATAAATGAATGTGCTCGAAATTGTAAGCAAAAATCTGAAATATGCACAGTGATTCCCTGTTTTTGTTCATAAATCCACCATGGCAGATTGATGAATGACTGCTTGGGAACGACTGCTATACATTTCCATGGAGGAGAAACGATCACAAAAGATCATTTCCAGCAATAATCATCTGACATACATTGGACCTCTGTACAAGACTTAGGTTACACAGAGAATTTTTATATTCCTGCCATTTGAGAAATTTAACCACTTTCTAGCAATAAGTATAGCAAATGATCAATAAACTAATGGAACAATTGCTCCCTTAAGACTTAGCTGCACAAGTAGTTTTTAACAATCAGCCCTACTTCATCGCACAATGCTCCATTTGTGTGCAATTGATCGCTACAAGATGCTACTACATGCATCCTGTGTAGCCTACTCCATAGGGAGCCATTGTTCTGTTTGTTTAGTTATCATTTACTACACATAGTGATTGATTGATAGTGTGGCAGCTTTGGTCTGCTTCAATCTGAATCGCCCAGGTGGATGAGATAAATATTGCCAGTATAGCTAGCCTTACAATTTGATTGATTGGCTGTTGGTTTTTGCATTTTCTGCATGTACTTAAAAAGTCATCAGCACCCTTATATGACTTATATGACTTTATCTTAAAAGAAGTAAAGGATAAAACCTCAAAGTAAACTTTTTAAAGCCCAGTTGGTAAAATCAGATAAATACATTTTAGGTATTGCAGGTTGATTGCAGGTATATTCACAGCAAAGCTAATGTTCCATTGGACCATTGCTTTCCCAGGGAGAGCAGGGGGTCTTCCTTAGAGCATCTTGGCAAAGAATAGGCATTTCTACTCAGGTGGTGGTTGCTTTCTAAAGAAAACCATCTGTAAGACCAAGCACTTATTCTGTTTTGGCAGAAACCTGAAATAAATTTTGCTGATTTGAATGTTCAGTTACATTTTTATACTGTAATTCAATCCACTTAAAGATTTGAGCAAATAACTCCTAGCACCTAGAAGCTGTTCATGTTTAAATGTGCTATTGCAAATGCACTGAACAAAGATCTCTGTTTTGAAACTAGTTGAGATAGGTTGTCTTTACTGCCTAAATCAGTGCCCTGGAATTTTGCATTGCTTTTGGTTACAGCTTCTATAAGTGTCACAGTCAGTGCAGTGCCGGGAACAATGGCCAATCCATTGTTCAGTAAGGTCTGAAAAGGTATGCCACTGAAAGTAATGAATGAGGGACTGGGATTTATGTGAGCCATGACCCATTTCTCCCAGGGAAAATTACTTTTCTTCAGTTTCTACCTCCCTAGCCTAATATATGAATAAACCTGGAATGCTAAGTAATTGATTCTAAATGTGTATGAACTGAATATTACATGCTATAGCAGTAGCATGGCAATTGTGTTCAAATTAGAATCATTTGGGTTTTAAAACATGTATCAATAGGCAGAGTTATTGAGTTTCAGATGGCTTTTGATTGGGTTTGCAGCCTCTTGACATCAATCAGGTCAATCCTCCCTATATATCAAAATTATTTAGAAAAATGATTGTGGATACCTGACTATCACACCTATATGAGTATATAGCTTTGGAGCTACAATAGGTTTAATAGGAATGGCGGGTATTGGAACATATCCAGTGTGTGTATGTATTTGTATAAATATATATATATACACATATAAATATTCCAACATATTATAATGTATATACCATCACATCACCATCATACCTATATGAGCTTGTTGGAATTTCAAGATAGATATCCAGTTATTGGGGGAATCCCATACCTTGCACTTGTCTGGAAAGTCTTCCAACAGGATTGTGGACTTTGACTGTGGAACTTTGTGCCCATTCAGACAACAGAATAATTTTGAGGTCAGGTAAAGATTTTGGATGAAAAGACTTGGTTTACAACAACGTATTTTTCGGACCATAAGACACACCGGACCATAAGACGCACCAGTTTTTAGATTGTCCCTAGGGTTTACAGTAGGGCTGAAACCAGATTACCCAAGTTCCTCCATATCAATCTTCTCCAGCCATGTCTTCATTGAAATGGCTTTGTGAACACCAGTATAGTCATGCTAAACAGAAAATGGCTTTCCCCAAAGTGTGGCAACAAATACAAAAAAAGGCATGAAAATACATACAATTTTTTAAATTGTAACAAATTGCAGGCAGCTGCAGAATTAAATGGAAAAGTAACATATAATAATGTTACATTACAACATGGCTTTACCATTTTTTTTGCTTAAAATTATTATTTTAGTGCTGGGTAGAGAATGACATTCTGCATTGCCCAGAGATTTGTTATACTGTATCTCTCATTGACCATTGCAGTGAGGTTCCTAGCAAAAACACAAGCCAATTTGAAGATAATCTTCGTAATCTGCCCCATTGGTACACAGGGAATCGGGCAAATTTTCATTGACGAGACTAAAGGAGGTCTATGCTATCAGGATTGGGTTTTCTTTGTAATACAAAAAAAAATACAGATGGGAGAAATCATGACACATAGTAAAAGTTATACAACCAGAACCCCTGGAAAAAAAGTCTTATTGGTGAGGTTCCCAATAGATGTACAAAACCAATGTAAGATTAAATCCACAAAAGAAATCAGTTTTGTCTGTACATTTATTTTATAGTCTTTTCCACTCCAACATATTACATGTATTTCCATGTGCAGTTAGCCATGGCATTCCTTCAACAATCATCTCTTATTGTTCTGAGTGCTCGTCACTTTGCATATCATCATTGTACTGTGCCCTGCATTATTAGAAAAGCATGCATTTAGTGTTCTGCAAAGAACGGCGATATAAACTAAACAATATCAGACAATCATAAAGTGTATGTACAGCCAAAACATATTATTTGTTTAGTTTTAGATAGAGGGTAAAAAGAATTCGAATCCCTGCTGGACTTTTTCTGCTATCTAAGTTCAGCAATACAGATATTTCCCTCATTTATGGTCCTGGCAAGAATGGCTTTGCCAGATGGGAAATGGGTAAAAATAATCAGCACAACAGCAACACAAACCATATCAGTTTTTTTATTGGTATTTTCCTGTTGGATATTTTTCCTCGCTTCCTGTCTGAAGGACGTGGGGCAGTATCCCTCAGCTAGCAGAGAAAACCCAGCATGGAGTGTTTTTCATCTATCACACACACAAGAACGTGATCTTAGTAGTTCAGGTCGATTACACAATTTCTATATTTTTTTTTGTTTTTAGCGTATCATTTTCATCCAAAAGGTCATCTAGAAAGTGCATGGCAGGCTGACAACACTGCTGCCAATTGGAAGGCAGTTGCTTGGGGATGTCAGTCTGCAACAGAAAGCGTTTTTACTGGCAGGATCTGGTAAACACCTTTGCAATGGAGTCACCAAACAATATTTTACTTGACAAAAAATTTCCCTCTGGCCAAAATTTTACCAAAAAGGCCAACTATTAAAATATAATATTAATTATGCTAGTATTACATTGCTTTAACAAATGTTCAAAGAACACATAGCAATTCCAGGTCATAAGTCATAAATATGGGACAATGAGAAATTAAATCCTACATTCCTCTGAAGCAAAATCCATTGAATCCCCGAAGAAGTGAGAGACCTGTTCCTGTGAAATGAGTTGGTGGTGTTTTTCAGAACTTTAAAACAATAGTTGATTTACTTTAATAATAGCTGATAAATGTATTAAATAAAAATAGTTTTTACCATGATCAGAAGCCTTTTGAGAGTTTTGTACTAGACACGCCTTCTATTATTTTTAGGAAATTGTTTCAAGTCAACTCATACAACTCATACATACTCAGTAAAGCAATTATATGCAGGAAGTAAGGAATGCATATCTAATGAAAATACATATTCATAAATTATATACACAGAAACAACATTTTTTTTATTGAAAATTTAAAGTGAACCTGTTACTTTGCAATTTTTTTTGAGACTCCCTCATTCTTGATAATACCCATTTTTTTTTTTTACTCCACGTTGCTTTGTTTGCCAGTGTAAGAACTTTGGGTGTATGGAAAGAACATGTCCTTGCAGGGTCTCTAATGATAGTGCTTGGGCTTGCCAATTGGTGCTGAGCACTACATCATGGGAGGAAAGATTGTCACATGAATGGGCAAGGTTACAAGGATGGTAAATAGGGGGATCCTATCAGCGTATCTGGGGACACAGGTGAATGACACTTCCAGAAGTGTTGGTGTGGACAGTATTAGGGAATATATATATATATATTTAATATATATTTGTTATATATATATTTAATATACATTACACGGGAGATATACAGTATAGGAATGACCCTGCAGATCATCTCCTTCATATACCTCCTTCATTTATTATTGTTGTATTATCAGATTTTAAAAGTCAGATCATTATTTATTGATACATTTGGGATTTAAGTTACAGTAATTTTAGGGTAGTGCTACAGGTTGAGTAATATCAAGTAGGGGTCCCCTTCATAAACATTTTTTATTATAGTTACAAATTATTATATTTTCTGAAGCAGCTTAATATTTATTGATATATTTGGGATTTCTTTAGGTTAAAGTATCTGTAGGGGAGAGCAAGGGAGTAAAATATCAACATTGGATCAATGGGCACATTTAAGACTTAATATTAGAAGCTTTGTGGTCCAGTGCTTTGGAAGGGTGGGCTGTACTTCTATCAAACGTATAACCACATTAAACATTCTTCCAGTTCATCTTGCCAACTATTTGAAATCCTAAGAGCCCTTTCACATCGGTGACAGAAAACCGCATGTTTGGCCGCAGGTAACCACATTTGCATGTAGCTGTGGTGCAAATCTTTCAACAACAAATGCATGTTCTAAAAGAATTTTTGGAACATTTGGGAACCACTATGCAATCTGCTGCAGCAAAAAATGGTTCCCAAGCGCTCGCCCACTCACTTGAATAAAATTGGTAGACACTGCGGTTGAGTAAATACAGGAATTTTCAAAATACCAAAAAATAATATATATATATAATTTTGTTTATTGATGCCCCAAAAATCCTGAATTTGCTGCAACATCATTTAGTATTATTTTATATATAAGTGGTTTTGAACTTTTTAGGATGTGGCACCATGAATATTTAATTCCTTTTGAATACATATTTATTATTACCATTATTTATAGACAAAGTAACCCCAACATATAACATATTCAGTCTTAATGTTCTTCTTCTTCACCTTCAAGTTGCCCAGTAATTCCGGCGCTACATTCCAATATGTACAATCTCTGCCTCTTACTTCTTTGCCCCAACCCTCCCCCCACACCCTTTTTCTGTCCTTCTATTTTCACTTTAACAAAAGTCTCCTCTGATATAAATTAAAAATGAAATCGGCCTTCCTTAGGAACAGTAAAACCAATTTTGCAGCATGAACATCTACAACCTCATCATGGTTATCAAACCATTTGATACAAAGCCTGCAGGCCCGTCGTCATGGTAACGAGGGAGGCAGCCCTGCATTTTGCCGCTGACATTTTGCTCTGCTATTGAAAGAGACATTTGAGTTCACAAAAAAAGTGGCTATTTTCCTAGTCAACAATAGAAACAGCCTCCTCTTCAGCATAATGATAACCCTTTCCCTGCCGCCATAATGGAAGGCTTTTCAGCCTCGGGGATGCACAGAAGCTTGTACAAGCAAAGGGTTAAATTAATCATTAGTTGTTTTTAGGATGCAGGCCTGCGTTAGTTATTTGAACCCTTTTATGACTTCACAATATAGAATTCATCTCAAATCAAAGGCTGAACCAAATTACTACAAATCCGGCTCTTTGTTTATACTTTTATCTTCCTTCTGATGTCATAATTACTATCTATGGCAGCTATCTGATGCATTAAAGTGTCACAATACGAGTTACTGTATCTAAATGATGCCATGAACGGAGGTGACACCGGCCTTTATTATATAATAACTGGGGATTTACTATTGGGGGAGGTATGGCCTTCTAATATGAGGTTAGGCTATTCTCATCAATAGGAGGCACTAGAATAAAGGAGGAAAAGGAATTATTATATATTTTCTTTCTTTGTAAAGATTAGTATA
>NC_092860.1:13867938-13895416 GCF_032062135.1 Pyxicephalus adspersus
ATAAAAAATCATTGTACATATGATTTATATATATATATATATATATATATGTAATGAAAAATGTGGGTAAATAAACTAATGAACCAATATACTTTTATAATGTTATAATATTTTTTTTAACCCACAATAATTTTGATATTATTGTGGGTTGTTAAAAATAAAAATTAGTTTTTTAATATTATTTACTTATATATTGTACATTTATTGTATGTATATATAAAATTTTAAGATAGGAAGAAAAGAAAAATCCTCCATAGTTACAAAGGCAGCAAAAAATGAAAACTAATGGGTATTTTAACTAACTTTTACTTAAAAAAATAAAATACTCAGTTATTAGATTTGTAACATCTCTACAATCTCAGCTTTTTATATAAGAATCTTGTACACGACAAAGGATTTCTAAAGCACTATTGGTAAGTAGAATTAACAGTCCTATTTATCAATGTTTTTAACCAAGGGTCACACAACTTTCAACTAAAATTACTCCTTTCTTTATATAAGATTCAAATAGCAAATCATTGAATCTTTGCTTAAAGTTGTGTTAATATTGGGTAAAAACCTTGATCAGCAGACCTCTATAGCTTATCCAAAAACATAGGACTGCAAATACTTCCTCTCCACTGGCTTCATTTGTCTTTTTAACACTTATGAAAATAAACTTCTAAAATAAAAGTTATTTATTGCAATAAACCATTTTATTGTGGATGCATATTGGGCCTGATTTATTAAAGCTCTCCAAGACTAGATGAGGATACACTTTCAACCGTGAATTTGGGTGACATAGCAAGCTTGAAATGGATCTGGTCCAAGACTGAAAACATTTTCTAACAAATAGCAAATGACTCATAAGAATTCCATTCCAGGTTTTGCTGGATCACCAGCTTCACTGATAAAAGTGTTCCCCTCCAGCCTTGGAGAGCTTTAATAAATCAGGCCCATTGAGTCCTTGCGCTTTGTTAGAATGGAATAGAGGTAAGCATGTGACTGAAGTTTCATCTTTTGCAAAAATATAAAAGGATATAAAAATGTGTGCTGTGATGTATCTAGTAAGCTTTACAGAACTCTACTGGCTCCTTCCACCAGCTATGATTTGCACAAACCCAATAATGGCTTTACTGTATGTAAAATATAGAATAGCTTTATTATCAAATGTTATTAGCATATCGATGAAAGTATATGAGGAACAGAGAAGACATAGGCAAAATGTAAACAGATTAAACCTCAGATTATTGACTCCCCTAAAACAGACATTGATGTGAGTAGCACTTTGAACAAATCTACATCATATGTTTGCATTATATAAATAAATATGAAATATAAATAGCAAACTGTTGTAGTTTGGTGTATTGTCAAAGTTCCACCTTTTAAATAATCTGTCTTCATCTTCTAGCTGGTAGTTTGCTGCTCTTATTTTTTAAGTCAAGCAGGTTCAATATTTTTCCACCCAGTACTAAAAGTATTATAAAATATTTCTGAATTGCTCATACCGAAACTGTATTATTAGAATTGGGTCACATTATGTAAACACTGCTTTTTTAGTGGTTTTCCTTTGTTCTGCTTATTTATTAGAAAAACACTATATATTGAGATATATATATATATATATATATATATATATGTATCAAGACTTAAAGTTTGAAAAAAGCCTTCAGGATTCTTTCTTATGCTTACCTGTCTATTCTTACTTGTTTTACATTATTCATTCAAGCCTAAATTTGCACATACAACTGAAGGAATCCGATCAGTAACTCCTCCTCCCTGCCTGCTATGCTTAGGGTTCTCTTTTAGAAAGATTCAATTAACAATGTTTGGCAGTAGAACAAAGCAATAAATAAAACTGACCTCAAACCATTACGATTTCAATTTAAAAACCCAATTGAAGTATTGCATTTTAGTCCCTTTATTACCACTTTATGTAATTTTTTTAATTCCAGGAGATGTCTTAAAAAAATCTTTTTTATTTTAAGAGAAAATACTGCTTGCTGTCTCTTCCTCCAGTGCTCTATGCTGGTGTATGTGAGTAGCAAACACAACCCTTGGTAAAAGTGTCTCAATGACTTGTATTGTAAAAAAAGAGAAGGGGTTTGACTAGGTTTGTGCTTATTACCAAAGAGCACTAGGTCCAACTTTGATGCCTATTGGACTGGGCAGTCTCCCTACCATAACTGCTTTAATCGAATAATAGTAAAAACAGAAAAAAGAAAGTAGAAGCAGAAGCAATTCATACAATATCTGTGATTCAACTGTTTTTTTAATTTAGGATTACCATTCTCATTTGTAGCTGCAGAGCTTATTTCACAATTTATTAAATCACCAAAATCCTATCCAATACCAAACTCCTGTATAAAAATCACTTCTATTAAATACTATCTATCTATCTATCTATCTATCTATCTATCTATCTATATATATCTATGTATAACCATAAATAATATTTCTCCATTACTGCTAGAGACAACTTTTGATCCTCAGTGCTTCTGCAATGCTTGCTGAAACACAATTGTGAAGATCTTTCCCCACCCCCACAATCTCTTTACTGTTGAGCTGTTTATCCTGATTAGTCCCTGTATGGTTTATATAGTCCCATAGAGAATCCATTAGAGGAAGCAGAAAGTGAGGTCTTTATCCTAGTTAACCCTTCAAATAAGGAAAGAGAATATGTTCAAGCTGCCAGTCTACTTAAATGTAGTAAAAAGTAAAGTCTGTGTGGGGTTTAGACAGAACGAAGATATGGTAGGAAAAAGTGAATTCTGCAATCTCTTAAGTAAACCTTTCTAGATGGAAAAATACAAGCTGGCAATGCTACCTTATTATTACATATGAATATTTCAGAGCTGCATTGCTTCTTTAAATACATGACCTAAGATGAGTACATGAATATCTACCGTATGGCAACCTGTGTATCTGCTAGTAAAACCCAGCGACTGGGACAATTCTTTAAGTGATTTTAAACTTAATTAGATGAAAAACAGAATCATATGACATTTGATGTGGCATTACTCTTGCTTAAATAGGAAATCTTCATTATGAATGTTTTTAGAAATTATTTATTTATGTTTTAGTGTGAATTGTTTGGTAATTTTCTACAAAAGGCACTGGTAGAGTCCCATTATATTATATTGATATTTGGATGTTATAACTGAGGGATGTGGTACTCTTAATGATGAAGTCCCAGCATAATATAGTTTAAATTTACATTTAAAAGAACACATATGAGCTGGCAGGTTGTTTATTGTAGAAGAGACAGGCAATGCCTTGGCTGGTTGCAATTTCTTTATTTTACTCACCTCTCTTCTCTCCAATATTATTATGCAGTATTTATATAGTACCATCATATTACGCAGTGCTGTAGAAAGTCCATAGTCCTGTCACTCAAAGAAGCTCACAATCTAATGTCCTTACCATAGTCATATGTCATTAATGTAGTCTAAAGTAAACTTTTTTAGGGAGAAGCCAATTAACCACATGCAGTGATGTGGGAGGAAACAGGAGTACCTGGAGGAAACACACGCAGACACAGAGAGAAGCTGCAAACTCCATGCAGATAGTGTCCTGGCTGGGAATCGAATCTAGCACTGCAAAGGCTGGAGTGCTAATCCCTGAGCCACTGTGCTGCCTGTTGGAGGAGCTGCCATCCTCACCTGGTCCTCACCTGGATCCTTGACCTTTTTGATTGGCCAGGGCAGAATGATGCAAGTCCCCTGCATTCACACAGTTTAGTTTTCCCAGGCACCCAGTACGCAGATAGTCCTATCAAGGTAACTGGCATCAGCTCATTGCAGCCTTTCTTGACATTTTTTAACATGGAGGAAACCTTTTAAATAATTTCCCTATCTTCAGGAAACCCCTTCTATAATCACTTATTGTCCACAGCTCACAGTATTAGCATGATGGTCTTACAACTGCTAGCCAATAAGAAGAATGTCAGAGATAGCCAAAAAGATAATTGGTGTCAATGACTTACCCTGGGAGACACAAATTGCTCATTGCTCCAGGAATTCCTAGTAACCTTTCGAGGAACCACCCTTGGGTTCTATGGAACCTGGTTGAGAAACACTGGCTCAGTGGATAAGGAAAAAAGAATGAGAACAGGCAGGTAAGCTTCTTCTATTGCAGAAGGGACATTGCCTGTGAACATCCAGACCTTCCAGGTGGACAAGAACCCTTAGAACAGATTGTAAGCCCTTCTCCTCTGTTTCATTGCATGGATCTGTATGTAATTTGCTACCTAAATTTAGAGTACAGTGCTGCATAGTATTTTGGTGCTATAAAAGTACAGTTTATCAATAATAGTAATAAAATGTTACCAAAACATATAAAAGCTGCAACTATAATATCACTTTTAGGGTTGGTTGACTCTTTAAGGGCAAAGTTGAAATTCCCCATGCAGGATAATTTCTTACCTTGCATTTTTCAAACACATTAACAGATTGTTTATTTGCATTTTGGATATTTTCTAAATGCTTTTGATGTGTTACTGTACAATTCCATTGGATATAATTATTTGCTCTGAACTGAACAGAATGACAATTTTCTACATCATAAACAAGTGATATTTTTAGCTCTTTTTTAATAATTTGTTGCATATCAGCAGTGCTGATCTCCTTCAGTCTCTCTTTTAGCCACTTCCTGTCTACATGCATTCCATCAAAGGCAATTCTTAAGAATAATTTTCTGATAGTGACAACATACCTATGCAAAAAGCACAGTGACTGGCAGGCTCCATTGTGTAAACATGAGACAGGGTGACAACACAGGAGAATACTTGTAAGACAAGAAAAGAACACTGTCCCCCTAAAATAGGATGTAATTGGACAAGGACATAGTAGGATCACCAAGCTTTATTTTATGAATGTTGTATGACATTTGAAATTACACTAAGGTGTTAAAGCTTGTATGGGACTTTAGTTATTGGGTTTACATATACTTTAATGGGTTCAGACACAGTGCAATGCACTGAGATGCCTTTCATTTTTTTGTATGTACTGACACATAAGAAACAAATTGGAAAGTATTTTTAGAAATGCTTCAGTACAGTTAGATGCATCAATAACCACAGAGGAGCTATAGCAGTGTGGGCATACCCTTAAAGTATCTCACATCTAAGTGTCATTTTTTTACTGTGCTATACAGTATTTGTTGTACAGAGCCTGACTTTCCTTTTGTAGCTGGTTAATCGCTGCAGTGCTGTGAAAGGAGATGCAAAATAAATCAAAAACTATTTTATATATTCAGTCATGCCTGCTAAATGAATAGATTGGCTGCACTGCATACTAATCCCAGGAATCTTTAGTATTATGACACTTTTTTTTTCAAAGACTGGCTTTGGCAAATAATTATTTTGTGATGACATTTCTAAGATACTAAATATCCTCATTTGGCTGAAGATTATTACAGTTTGCAATGTTGGTTGTAGAAGAGCATGGGTTTTATGAACGTATATCTTCTGCTGATCTGTAGGTGGGGGATATCTTTTATTATCTAGTATGCTGCTGATTAGTCAGAACAAAGACTGCAGTTTTATAAAAAGAATTCTCTTTATCTGAATATATCCTCTTTTGGATAGTACCTCTACTCTAAAAAATTATTAGCAACTCCATCCTATCACAGCCATTTATTCAATTTCTATAATAAGCAAACCCTAAATGATGGGTCTTCAGAAACTCTATTCCAGTGTTTCTCAACCATGGTTCTGTTGAACCTTAGGGTTTCTCTAAAGGTTGCTAGGGGTTCCTTGAGCAATGAGCAGTTTGTTACTCTCAGATCAGTTTAGGGGAACCCCCAATGATTTTTTTGGCTATCGGTAAGGGGGACAATCTTCCCATCTTCCCAATGGCCAGCAGTGTAGGTGGCATTCCTCCCTTTGATCACCAATATCTATAGAAGGGGTTTCATGAAGAGCTGAAGGTTTTTTCAAGGGTTCCCTCATGTTAGGTCAAGAAACACTTCTCTAGTCTATAGATACCAAAACTTTGTAAGTGTATTTACAATAGAATAACATAATTATGGACAACATTATGTCATGAGTATCTCTCACATTTCTGCTTTTAATGAGACCCTATCACCTTGTTTGATCAAGCCCAAGTGATGGGATCTCATCAAAGCCCACTTCCCAACCCAATTATACTCCCAGTCATAGAGACCTCCTAAAGGTACTTATATTGCAGCCACTGCAAAATACTTGAGGCTCTATTGGTAAGCAAGTGATCTTGTCCCAAGGTCAATTTTTGAGGAGTCTGCTTAGTGAGGTGGACCTGGGGAAATAATAGATCAATACCTGGGAACGCCATGTGTTAATAACAAGGTGGACCTGTGCGGTGGGAGTCGCCCCCCTCGGGCCTTGAGCTGCACACCCCAGGGTTCCTCCCAGAGAATGAGGCCAGGCTACAGATATGTTTTGAGTATACAGAAAGTTGGGGCACCAAGGATTAGGCCTTCCCCAACAGTAGATTGAGATACTAAACTTAGGGTTTTGGAGAAAGAAAGAAAGAGAAATATGGGAGGCTGAGTTTACTCAATGTTAGAATAGTAGGCGCACATTATAATTTATGCTATATGAAAAGATTTTACCCCACCAAAAATTTTCCAGGTTTCTGGGTATCCTGCTTCCTTTTTCTCTCTCTCCCATACTCCACATATCATTCATAAACCTTCTAGACCTCAAGAACAGACTCAGCTTGATTTGTCTTTTTCACCACTGGGTTGGACCCACACCAAGAGCACCCAGGAGAATGTGCTACATGTGCATCAATAATTGCCCATTTCCAGATCAAATATAAAGAAGGAAAACCCAGATGGTTATGTGATTGGTTTTAAGATTTTTAAAAAAGGGAGTTAAAAAATACAAACTAGCGGGCAACTGGAAGCAAACTGTGAGGTTGGGTGGGTAGAGTCTGAGTTTGAGCTTAAAAATCAATTGTTTACTTGGTTATACACCCAATGATGAGTATATGACCACCATGCATTTTTTTTATATAATTTCTGCCTGGAGTTTAGCTTTAAACATTATAATTCTGTTCCTTATCCTTTTTCCCAAACTGACATGAAGAGATAATAAAGGTTCAGAATTCTATTATACGAGATTTAATTAGAAGTGAAGATCAGGATAGGTCCCCTTTAGCTGGGGCAGGTGCTATTTGTGTGTATCGATGTTGCTGTGTTCCGGAGAAAATGGCAATTTAAGTCAAAAAGGATTCATATCAAACTTTGACAGCTTGAGTTCAGCCGTCATCCCATCACAGAGAAGCAGATGCCTAACGTCTATTAAAAAGCATTTCTTTGATTTAAATAAGTAACTAAGCAATGCATGCCAGTGGCTGTACAATATCCAATTTATATTTTGTCTAGTCATTGATTCCATTATCTAAATTGTATTTACATTTTTAATAAATAGAGGCAAAACCTAGTGTCATACAACCACAAATGTAATATATTAATTGTAAAACATCATAATGAATGATAAAACCAATTAGTCTGATATGTATATACCTATTTTTGGAAATCTTGAAGCTGCATATTTAGATATAAGGAAGAAAATCAACTGCAGTGCAGTAGAAATCACTTAAAGATGCCTTTTCATACCATAAATCCTCTACCGGAGCCCAGTAAAAAGGTTTCTAACTTCCAGGTATGGGGGAACACATAGGACTTTTGCATTTTTGCATTTCATAATTTTGTTATTGGTGCCTAATCAGCCAACCACCAGCTTTAAATTCAGTTTTTTGTGAAGAGGGTGATTAGCTATGTGTAACTTTTAGAGTTTATAGCATATGGACTTTCAAGGGTAGGGGAACAATGGAAGGGTCATTTTCTTACTTACGACTCAGTACAAAGTCACTATAGTTGTGTGGACAATCCACATTGAGGCAGGAATGGTCACCACTGGAAATTTCCGAGCCTATACCAGGTAAACTTCCCAAGCCCCCTTCTCTGTGTCTAAAAGTTTCAGCATTGCAGAAGTAAGCTTGTTTGATCAGGGCCTGGAACAGAAGTACTCCCTGTCCTACTCCTGATAGAGCCTCTGGGCTTGTTAATATTCTACATAAGAGGATAAGAAAACACATTTACATGTCTTTATAGAATAATAATGTAACTTCTTTAGAATATAGATATTCTTCAAAGTTAGAATTGGACACACTAAACACATTCAAACAGAAACCCCAAAACCAACAAGTATTTCGCATTATGGGAGTATACTAAAGGAATGTGGTACAAATGTACATATACATGGGCAGCATCACACAAATGTCCATGGCAGTTCTCCTAGTGAAAAAAGTAAAAATCTTCAGTTTAAAACACTTCTGGGATCATTCAGAATTTATTGACAGATGCATTTGACCTGTAGTTGACCGCCTTCTAATTCTCATTTAACTTCAAGCAAGGTTTGCATTCCCATGGGCTTGCAAAAATCATTTAGAGCAAACAAAAACTCATTGACACAGACCCTAGAACTACATTACCAATCACTAAGCATTATAATTAAATACATGTCAAAGAATATTAAAAGCAATAGAAAGCACGGCCAGTAACCAATCACAAGACACTAAACTAATGAAAGCTTAAATCTAATTGGTTACTAAGATCTGCTGCATATCAATGTCAATGACATATCTATAGCTTTACCTTTCAAATCTTTATGAACTAATCATGAAAGCTTGAGCCTCATTTTTTGAGCACTGCAGCTTATGGGATATTCATGATGGTTCTAATTAACCAAATGTTCAAGATGAGGGATTCATAAACATTTATGACTTATTCATTAAATGTCATGACTACAGTATTTCAGGATTACTAAGAGAGGCATTTTCTAAATGCACTTTCATTATTAACACAATGTTCAGCGACTTTCATACAGTCTTATTTGACCCATGCCCTGTTGGTGTCTGTTCTATTCTAAAAATGTTTTGTGATAAAGAACAGTCTGTTTTGCACAGTTTTCCAAAATACAGCAGTGGTTATAGTTACATCAGAAATCTAGACTGGATTTAGTTGAGTGTAAGCCAAAGGTTTGAACCTTTGGCTTTCTGACCTCCATTCCACCTGCCATTTATACAACATTCTGTTGCTCTGCAGGTCTTGTGCTGCTAGGCATAGCAATGAGGCAATTATAGATACAATAGATGGTAGAGGTTTTTCATACTTACTTAATGCAAGATATTGTTTGCTTTATTTAGGAAGGGTTAAAATCCCATTCAAGTGATGCTTGTTTTAGAAATTCTTAAATATGATGAAACAGGAGCTATCTTCAAAATTAGCCACAAGGTCATGATCATGAATCGAGGTGCTAAAGTGTCAATGTTAGAAGTCATCTGGAGAAAAGCTTTTCTAGATTGTAGAAGAGAGCAAGAAAGAGAGAAGGAGAACTTGACTGATAGATGACATCTTGGAAGTGGCAAGCAACCATTATGTAAAGGATAACATGAACCTAGCAAGGCTAGATGGAAAGCAATAGTGAAAGTTCACCAAAGACCAAAAGTGATCATGGTAGAAAGGAAAAGAATAAAAGATTGTTTCTAAACCCCATTTCTCCAGAAGCATATCTTTTTTTTTCTCTCCCCCTGCCACATCAGCCATCAGCCAGGGGAAGCAAAGTGAAATACAGTTGGCTCATTAGCTAGCACTGCAGCACTGGGGTCCCGAGTTTGAATCCCAGCCAGAACACTATCTGCATAGAGTTTGTGTGGGGTTTCTCCATTACCTCTGGTTTCCTTCCTCAACCCAAAACTTGTGGTAAGGCTAATTGGCTTTCCATCAAACAAAACTCATGACAAACTTAATTTCCTAAATGTGATAGCACTGGTGCCTCATAATTGTCCCAAAACTGTCACATGGGATGGAAAGACATCCATACTTCTGTGTGAGATCCAACAGCTGAAAAATTTGGAATTTCCCAGAAGTTTCTTCTCAGTGCTCATCAGAAAGCTACTTTATCTAGTGTACAGCAAAAACCTGAAAGAGGTTCAAAGCATCGCCCTACTTAGTACAATATGTCCTTTATGATTTTAAAATGAATCTGTGCCTTTTTCCTGTTGGGGCCATTCACTTATCTTTAGGAATTAACTGCCTGTAAAGGATATTTTCACCTAATTTAGTGATTGTATTAAAAGTGTGCAGTGCAAACAATACCCACCTATATTTTAAATAAATCAAAACTGTAAAGAAAAAAGGCTCAGGATTTTACTTGCATGTGAATTAATGGGGAAAGTCAACAAAGCTACCCCTCATTCACTAAGCTAAGTGAACATTTTCTCGCAGAATATTACATAAGTTTGCTAGGTGAACAGCCTAAACTCCTTTTGTAATTTACCTCCAACTAAATATTAGTGAAGTAATGGTGCACTTTAGGTGTTTATAGAATTTTACGCATCCTAAGATTCAAGTTTTACAGGATCAGCATCATTATATAACACAAAACACCGTTCATATTTTATAGCATGCCAGAAATCTATGGTACAAAATAATTTGCCGTAAACTAAATTTTTATTTTTTGTACTAAGCTGATCTTCTCAAGTCTTCACGTAATGTATATGGCAAGTGAAACCCTGCTGTTCATGTAAGCTCCTCATAAGTCTTTCATACAACTAATTTGGGCGCCAGGCTGTACATTTTTGCCCTTGACAGAACAGCCGCCATTTTGCTCATAAGACCATATTGAACTGTCAAGTACGATTACTGGAATTGTCATAATGAAATCAAATGCATCCATGAATTTAGAGCTGAAATACATTACACTGCTTGTTTTCTCTCCGAGCTCCTAAGCTATTCCTTTTGTGCTGACAATCCTCTCAGTAGCGATCAGTTTTAATCCTTGATATGTTTAAGCTACATCCAGGCAGTCTCAATACGCCTAATGACAATCGGTTAGAACGATTAATCCACTCACCCATGAGAGGGCTTGATCAGTGATTATAACCCTTGGCTATTGCACGCTTTCAAATGGCAGAGGAGTAATTGTACCTCCTGTGTACCTATCATCAGATAATCAACTCCAAAGATGGTGACAAATTACTTCTAAATACTGCTATGAAAGAGCCGACGGGAGAACAGTTAAACACAGCCTTAGATTGGATTCATGTTATCTCTTGTTGTGCCTGTGATTTAGCGGGTGATAATGGGGTTTCTGGTACATAGAGATGCAAATTGTTCTGTATTCCAGTTGTGCAGTTACAATGTTCACTGTAGCGCAGTACTGACTTGATTACTAGGTGTAGACACAATGAGGCTTTCAGCATTGTATTTTGTACTACACCATTGCAAGGATATGATCATGAAAATGGAAGATCTTGTAGTATTAGATAGGATATCAAACTACACAGCCTGAAACACTAGACCAGCGTTTCTCAACCGGGGTTCATCTAGAGCAGGGGTCAGCAGCCTGTGGCTCTTCAGTCTCCTTGACAAAAGAAAAAAAAAGAAAAAAAAAGAATAACGGGTATTTACCGCGGCCAATGTTGACACTTCCGCCAGCGGGGTAAGGGGACACTCCCTCTCCTCCGTATGCATATGCATTTCTCTTCTGGGGCGTCCGTGGGGGGTGTGGAGCCATCAGCGCGGGACTCGAGAGAGTCCCTCACTGATAGGAGTCCTGTGTGCCACGTGTTCTCGGGTGCTTGCCCGGAAACAAACATCAAGACGCATCATCATAGCGCCACGTGGGACACGTGACTAGATGCATTTAAAGGAAGCTGCTTATTGAGTGAAGATGCACGGCGATTAAACTAACAGAGAGCCAAGAGCTCATAATGGGAACAAACATTTTAAAAGTAAGTTTTCAACATTATAATTATTTGATTTTTGAATGTCTTTAGGTATAGAGGTATTTGATCATGCATTCCAATTTTATTACTTAATATCTGAATTTGATTATATATCCTCATGAATTTATTTAATTATTTTTTAATTTGCCATTATTTATTTTTAAGTTATATATCAACTAATCATATATTAATCATCCGATAAATTATGCATTGATCTTGGGATAATGAATCATGATAAACATACATTTAAATAAATAAGAATATTCTCATATGAATTGGATTAATTTGATCATGATCACAGTGAATTTAAATAAAATAATTGATAATAAAATTAGATGAACTATCCCACTTAAGTCAAGCTCCACATGATTCTTGCATTCAAACAAAACAATTGTTTTATTACTTGAAGTTATTTCCAATTTTTGAAAGCATTTAAAGATTTATCAAATTGTTTACTTTGTTTACAGGACTCAAAAAGGCCTACATAGTTCAGTGTTTAATTTAATTGTAGTAGTATAAGTATTGTTGTATTCTGTTGTAACAGGTAAAATTAAAAAAAATAAAAATTAAAAAAAAAACATTTTTAAAAGTTTATAAGCTGTGATATGTTTTGTGGGGCAAAATGGCTCTTTTGATAGTAAAGGTTGCCAACCCCTGCTCTAGAGGTTGCTAGGGGTCCTTTGAGCAATGAGTAAATTGTGCCCGCCAAGTCAGTTACCACTGACACAAATGATTTTGGCTATCTGTAAAGGTGACATTGTTCCCTCATTGGCTAGCATTCTTCCTATCCTCCACCACACTAATGTACTGCCAGCTGTGGATATAGTAATTAATACAGGGGTTCCTTAAAGACCTGAAAGTTATTTCAAAAGCTCCCCAAATGTAAAAACACCAAGAAACACTGAACTAGATAGACAGTAGAGGTTATATTCAGTAGGGTGAGTGCCCTGAAGTTATGTAACCACCCCTACTGCGGGATAAATCCATAAACATAAAGTTATTGCCATGTCCCCCAGTTGACTATATGGAAAACAAAAGATGAAACTTTATAGGCTAACACCATGCAACTTACAAAACTATTTAAAATAGAATAAGAAATTTTATTGGATACACAAAAACAAGAAAGGTAAAACATTTACTATGAAGTCACATATGTTCATACGGAGAAAGCTAACTGCATTTCCAATGTCGACAAACAGTGTGGCTGTACTGATATAATCCAAGCATGTACCAATTCCTTTAAAATGACAAATAAATATCATATGGTCCTCACCAACCAAGATGGAGTCAATAAGAAGGCTGATAAGATATGTAGCCAGTGAGCAGCAGACACACATTTTTTCCTACGCGTTTCAGGAATTCCTTAATCAGCTTCATTGAACTCTAGATAAATTATCTGTAATAATTAATTATGATACCACATGAAAACAACATATATATACAACAAATAGAAAAAAAATTGTGGCAGCTAGAGGGTAAAAAACACAGTTAGCCCACTCTGTGCCAGTACACCTAAAACCTTCAGCTAGGACAGTAGGATAGACTGTCAGAGAAAAGGAACACCAATGCAGTACTGACAAAGGATGGTTTTGTGGCCACGTGCCTTCTCTGCTCTAAAATCTAAAGTCCTCTTTGTATTGAAGATGACTTTCCAAGGATTAAGGCTAGGTACACACGTGCAATAATAATCGTTTGAAAATGAACGATCAACGATTATTCACGATTATTTTGAACAATCGTATTGTGCACAATTCTGTAAATAGTGTAACCATACGATCAATTAAATATAATCCATCAATAATGTACACACCTGACACGATCGTTTGAACAATCATTTGTGAATGATCGTTCGAACCATGCAGGAAGTGACATTTACAGGAGAAAGTGTATCACAGAACAACCCACAATCACTAAACAACCATACACACAATAGATTACTAATAATCATCGCCCAATTAGATCCGTCGGGACGGTCATTCGTTTTCAGCAAGATTCATCGTTTGTCAGGCGTTGTTGACCAGTCGTTGTGCACTTTTTTGTTAACAATTATCAAATGATCTGTTGTGGAACGCTCGTTGCCAACGACAATAATTGCACGTGTGTACGCAGCCTAAGACGTATATAGACCAGAGATCAAAGCTTTTTCTTCCACTACAAACCCATAAGTCACCAGGCAGAGATAGCGTTAAATAAAAAATGACCCTTCTTTCTTTTTACGTCTTGGTCTTTCTAAGGTGATTCTCTTTGGTAAAGAGTGCTTAGATAATAATAGATCTTTTAGTTCAAAGAATGTTTATACCATAGCGAAGTGAAAATGTATGGCCAGATTTAGAGGTTATTTCATAGTATTCTCCTTCATTTTATCTGGTGAAGGGGTTGAAAGACCTGAATAATGCTGCAGTTAATTTTAAAACTGAAAATGTGCGGATCTTTTTTTGGGATTCAGGCCTGGACTGTCTTAGAAGGACTGGGTAGGCAAATGTTTTCATCCCTTTACCGGGACAGGAATTAAATGTGGCTCTGGAGCAGTTGGCTGGTCATCATAAAGGGGAGTTGGCATTTGTAAGGTATTATTATAATCCAGGATTTATAAAGCACCAACATACAGTATTACGCAGCTTTACAAGGCCTATAATCAAATCACTAACTGTCCCTCAAAGGGGCTCATCATAGTCCTACGTCATTGGGGTCAAGTTGGGGTGAATTGAAACCTAAAGACAGGTGGGGCTATAGCAGAAAGGCCGTTAAAAAGCCTGCATGATAGATATGCCAAGAAGATCTCCAATTTTGGGTCAAATAGACCCTTTGCTCTGGAGAATGTGTCAAATTGACACAGAGTTTGTGTTGTAGCAAACCTAAAAGAATAGGCAGACTGCAATGCCCCTAATCCTAGCTACAGTGTTCAAATAGGAACTAGACCACCAGAATCATATGACCTCATTTTAGAAATCCATTTTATGGCACGTTTGCAATGTAAAAAGAATGAATGCAGTCAATTTTGATTAAGGATATCCATGGTCTTCACATGGTTATGTTAAAGTTTAACATTGAACACATATACATAAAGAACATATACAAAAAATGCAGTGTTAACAGAAAGTGTTACGGAACATGTTGTCGTCCATAGGTCAGCAAACTTTTTTGGCTGCTAGGCCATTTTAGGAGGTGAAGAAGGCACACTAGGCCGGACTCTCCCCCTCGCTGATGGCCCAGCCCCCCAGGAACGCCCCTGAAGGGAAATCCCTCTCCTCCGCAATGCATACGGAGGGGAGGAAATGTTACTTACCTTACCCTTACCCTAGCGGCTGAAGTGTTAACAGTGGCCACAAAAAATAGGGAAAGGAGGCATAACAAGGAGGCTCAAGAGCCGGGGGTTGCCGACCCCTGCCAACCGGGATTAGACGGATCTATCAGGGGGGCGTTAAGCCAGAACGAACTACTGGCTGGGACTGTTGTAGTCAATGTGTTGAAGTCATTTTATGGGCTAAGAAGACTTGTCTAGCCTCCGGGCGTCAAAATGTGTAAAGACAAGATGGGTTAGGTGGTGGGTTAGGTGGGAGTAGCAGGACATTGGAATTGGGAGGCGTTTTCCCTTTATGAAGGTGGTCCAGCACCATTGTTGGCTAATGTTTTTAGGTAAGTTAAGTTTGGGGTAAGCAAGGAATTATGTTAGGTATGGTGCACACATTTAAAGAAAAGATTGTGACAGGTACTGTATACCATGAATTTCTCTAGCGAGATGTCTATGTTCTGGTGCTCTGACTTCAAACATTGCAGCACTGTCCTACTGAATGTCCCTACTAATACTATAGCCATAATTTGTTTGATATAGCAATGAGTTAATGCAAATAAGGACTGGCATGCTATAGGATCTTTTTGTGAAGCCAAGGACATACATTATGCAATTAGGTTTCTCTTCTCAATAATTCTAAAGACAGTGATGTTGTATTATGAGGAATGAAAGCCCCTTGAATAGCAGGAGCAGCACTTTAAAACTGCTAACACGAGTGCCTCTAATTCTATTCAATTTATTTTATTTTAACCAATATAAAGACTTATTATGTGCGATGTGAAAAGGGGAAATTTATGGGTAGAAAAAAATGGATCATGTTAGAAAGCAGGTGGTAAAGCTAAAAGAGAAGAGATTTAAAAGCTGAATACAATTATTTCCATCCTGAAATGACAGTACTATATAAGTAAGTCAAGAGAAAAAAAATACTTTTTTCAAAAGAAAGAGAAAAAAATGTTTCTGCAATCTTTTTCTGAATACTATTTTCTGAACTGCCTGCCAAAACCTACTATCTAACATACTTTGATTTTTTTGTCAAAAATAACTATAATTTTTTTCTGCTTTGTACAGCGTAATACATTACTTCCCTGCTTTGCTACAGTAACATGTGGGTCTGCCTAATTTTATATCCAATCCCACAATTCATCTGTGCTTTTGCAGATGGTCCTTGATTTGGTGCCAGTTTAACCCTGCCACAATGGGATAAGTATGAAACAAAACAAAGTAACAGAACATTTCAGCGTATTTACTAATTGCTCACACCCTTTATTTAAAAAATTAAAACTGAGAAAAACAATACTCTTGGGAATGTTGAACTCCCGATTGTCCTGCATCTCTCACTGGTTCTTTCCTTTGGTCTGGTTTCTTTAAATGATACAGTAGTTGTGAAGTTAAGGTCAGCAAATGAAACCAGTTAAAGCAGTGTTTGTTTCTTGACCTTTTTAACATAGGGAAACCTTTGAAATAACTGTCAAGTCTTCAGGGATCCCCTGCTATAATTACTATATCCACAGCTTACAGTACATTTGTGTGATGGTCAATAGGAAAGATGGCCAAAAAGATAATTGGAATAAGTTAAACTGACCTGAGAGTCACAAAGTGCTCATTGCTCAAGGAACCCCTCACAACCTTTGGAGGAACTTTGTAAAATGTAGATCCAGTGATACAGGCTGGTGAACCTACATTTTTGTGATACAAATGTTTACTAGTAAATAGAAACAAGTGAAAGCAGGACCGGGTCAAGCTCGACTTTTCATTAGATGTCTAGATTAGTATTTACATTCAGCTGACTAAATTTCCTAATATGCCTGTGAAAATATCCTCTGCTCATTTATTTTTATATTATATGTTTTTATTTCCTATGTTTGTCACAGATTTTATGCAAGAAAACCTAAACCAAGATTAATCTGATCTGTGTTTGTTGTGGTAGATCATTAATGACTGTTGGTAAGGTTTGGATGATTCTAGCATCTGATTCTACCATCAGTGACACTTATCTCCATTCTAGTAGTTTTTCTTCTCCCCATATTACTTTGTCCTTTTACAGCATGTAGATTGAAAAATGTTATTCCTGTCCAAAAAATCCCTAGGTGCAGAGGGTTGTCTATTTGGGCAATTTGGCAAAAGGAGGTAGTTCTGTGTGTATAGAAATGTTAATTAGGTTGTTTACACCCACTGATTCAGGCAGAGCTGATATCAAAATGAAAATACCTTCATATAGCCCAACCCCACAGCAAAACATAGGTACTAAGGTGTGCCGGAACCTGCGCTCATAGATGATATCACTGCAATGCCCAGTAAGTGGACATTGGGGAGGTCCCAAGATTCCACTAAATGACCAACTAGATCTGCTCCTAAACCAGTCCCTCTCAACACTTTTAACCCCAGGAGAACCCTTTAAGTTACTTTTAGTTCCCAGTGACCCCCTGCTATAAACCAGGGGCGTGGCGGTAAAGACTGAAAAAAGGTGCCAATCTCATTGCAGAGCCTCTTGGGATACATACGTCATGTATCCCAGGAAGCTCTGCAAAAAGATCTTTCAAAAAGACCTTTTTTTTACATTTTCCAACTAAAAATGAGCCAAAATAAAGAAACCAAACAGAAACACCACTATTTATAAATGTTTCTAACCAAGATTTACCTAGCTCTTTCCTCAAAACGCACACATTTTTCAAAATGGATTTAATTAGAAAATGAGAGATTCTTTGAAAAAAAAAAAGAAAATGAAAGAATCATAAGTAAAAGGAGATTCATGCATTTTATAATTGAATCCAATGTAAGAAATGTTTAAATGTTGGATGAAAACATTTATAATAGACCTTTATTAGAACATTCAGGACATATTTTACAGTTGGAAGATATTATAAAGCTGAGTTTTTACTTGAAGACGTTTTTATGGTAAAGAACCTCATTCAGTTCTGGAAATAAAACCATTCCTTCACACTTTATAACTGTTGCCACTTGGTAATTAATACGATTGCCATTATCCGTATGACAATACAGAATCATCAAAGAATCTCGAAGAATGGTGGTGTTCCATTAGAGAACAAACACATAAGATAGAACAATGGGTTAAGACAAAGCATGCCGAACGTCACTAGGGAAACATCCGTGCTGGCTGCTTACTGTTGAGTTGACAGGCTGAAATAAATAAAAAGCACACATCATTTCTAGAGGTGAAGAGAAGAAAATTGAAGAGAAGAGAGAAAAGAGAGTCTGTGATGAAAACACCTTCTGGCTCACTCTGCTTTCAATTTCCTTCTTTAATTTTGCATTTACACTGTCAGAGAAAGTTACATCACAAGGAGAAGCCACCAATCACATCAACATTTTTAAAGATTATTTTTTGATGGCACCATCACTATCTATTTGGCTGCGGACAGCTCTCATCTACATCATTTGCATAAACCGTCAAGACCCCAAAAGCAGCAAAAAATATATTAACTGATCCGCTGCCAAAAAATGGTGATGAGAGAAGAATTTCAGAAGTAGGAAAGCTACTAGGATAATCACATTGTTTGAGAATGAATTATGATAAAATGGGAATATTTTGCTATAACTTCCATTTATGTACAGCTCTGACACTTTAAAAAATGAAAAATTGGACACATTACAAAATACCTATGACTTGGTTAGGGACTTCAAAGTGTTTATATATTCTTAATTAAAACTATGAACTTAAAGACAAGCCTTTCCTGTCTTTTGTAGCTGCAGGTACTATGGAGCAATTCCTCCTTTCGGGAAAGGTCATTCATGTTAAACAGCTGAGAGAACCCATCTTCCTCTACTGCAATGTGTGTAGAAATTAGAAGGAATTTACTGCAGCAAAACTGAGATGGGAGAGGGACAGCTGAGTTAAAATAGATAATGACTTAAATGCTTTTGCTGTGGATGTTTCACAGTGCCTGTAGCTAAAACGGGAAGCCATTTTTTTTATCTGTATGTACAATTACATAAGCCTGGCCAAAAGTACACTTTACGCTCCATACACTATCTACAAAAACCCTAAAAAATATCTAATTTCTGTAATTCAAAATAGAACTAAATGTTTGAGTGGGCTTGCTTAAGCCATAATGGCACACCCTTACCTTTCTGCTGCCCTGCATCCATGACAAGTCCGGGAACCTGTAACCACTGCATCCCTGAAGCTGCTATCTTTGCCGCTGATTTCATGGTGGACTTCTGGGCTTACGGTGATTCTCATTCGCCATTAAATGGCCACTGATGATGTAACTCACTGTGTGTTCACAGGAGTTACATTGCCCCTGGCATTTGGGTCTATTCACAGCGGGGCCGTGTATAGGATTGGCCTCCACACTGTATGGCGCATGTGCCGTGTGGTGTAGGCAAACAACAATATAACACCAGGAGTCAGGGAAAAGGGTTTTTTTGGCAGTGAGACTTTGCATCTACAAAAAACCTAAACCCCCTGTTGACACACGTTAGATCTTTCTCGTTGGGAAGGATCTTTCACAATCCTTTCCAATAACAAAAGACTTTTAAATATGCATCAATGTGCACTGTACATACAGCTCCATTCTACTCTATAGATGGTAAGGGGGAGAACGAGTGAGTGCCATCCTCTTAACTTGAATTGCTGTTGTTCGTGGATCTGCCACTAGGGATCCATGAATGACAGATCTGTACACATGTCAGATTCACGTCAGATACTAGCCCTAGCAATGATTGGAGGAGAAGTGTGCACCTTTAGATGTGTATCCTTAGTTCCTCTTTAACTACCTAAGGATCAGAGTGAAATTCAAAGCATTAACATGAAACACAATAGGGATTCACACATACTGGAGTGTTTTGACTTTAGTACAAATCATATTTTAGAGTATGGGCTGCCTTGTCATGTCCAGCACACTTTTCAGAGAAGATGATTTACCGAACAAAAAAACTGTAAAGCAGTCTTTAGGAAACCATAAGCCCTACCTTTCCTTTATAGACCTCCGTTTGTATGCAGGTTTAAACCATGTATTGGCTTATTTGCATTGTCTTTCATATCTAGTAGATTTTCAAGGTGCAGCAATCCCATAACAGGTTCAGCACAAGACTGGAGGCTTCCAGCAGCCCATTAGGTGCGTCCAGTTGTTTGAGATTTCAGGTGAATGTCAGGGGTTTGGTTAAGCTTAGGAAACAGTCAGGGTAAAGGTGAAGTGTTAGGGTTCAAATGGGGTTTAGGTTTCAAAGTTCTGTTTGAAGCAAAGGACAAAGAGGGATTTTTTGTAAATATCTTCTTTCTTTATTAGTTTTAGATCTACTCTTTGTAATAAGGTAAATGCAGAATAAGAATATTTTATCAGAATACAAACTAATGGTACTGAACCCTGAGCTACATTAAATGTACATCAGTGGGCTCATTGTTGTTGCTGGTCCAGGGATCATTGTTAAAAGATGTGCTGCAGTCTGCTTACTGTTTTTCTCTTGATAAGTTTTGTTCCATGAACCAAACAGAAGCATGCGTCTCTCCGACGCGTTTCACCCTCTCATAGGCTTTATCGTAAATGAAGCCTTATTGTGGGGTAAAACTTACCAGTAGGTGAGCTATGTTGCTTATGGCATAGTAAAATCTAATATTTGCATCTCCATTTTTATGTGGTAATCTAAAAGCAAACAGTTTCGCTATGTTCAGACTGGCAGTGAGTTTGGGGTTTTGATTACTGCTTCCTCACACCACTGGGCTGTTTCCTTGGGTGAGATGGTACATGTAGCTGAATCTTTAGGGTGACTGAACAGGAGCACGGAAATGCTTGTTCCTGTCCTGGGTCGGAACCTAGCCTTTTCTTATGTGTTCTACTTCCAGAAAAAGAAAATACAATTTTTGGTAAGCTTTATAGTATTAAACATACATTTATGCATGGTATATATAAAAGTAGTAAAAAAAATAGTAAACTTAAAATTTTCAATTTAACATAAAAGTATAATAATGACTTAGAACCAATATTGTTGAAGTTAGTTTTTGGTGTTAGCTTAAGAGTAGGGTAAATTTAAGGGTTATGTGTTAAGGTTAAGGTTTAGGTTACAGTTACATTTAACAGGTAAGTTAAAGTTTCAGAGTTAAAAGTGAAGGTAGGTCCTAAGGGTAATTTTATGAGTAGGGTTGAGTGTTAAGGACGGGCTGGAGGTTAAATGCTATGGTCAGTTTATGTGATAGAGAGAAGATACAAGACTGTAGAGATTTACTTTTATACTGTTTCATTTCTGATCCCGAGATGACACAGAAAGCTTACTTCCTTTTCCCATTGGTCTCCCACAGACTGACAGAACACACATGCTGTCACTGAAAAATCTCTTGTCCTTGACATTCCCTGTGGCTTATTATCTTAAAGCATATCTAAACCCAAGAACAAGATGTAATATTTTGCAGTTTACTAGTTCTTAGATGGGTGGCTGCATTTTTTTCTTCACTCAAACTTTTTTTCCTGTTTCTTTTCACCTAAAGTTCATGCCAGGACCAAAAAACTTAATGTTCTTTGGTGACTATGCTCATGCACAGTACTGTGCATGAGCTATCCTAAGACAGGTCTGAAATAACTTTGTGCAACAAGTTATGGAATTCTGTGGTCCTTTGAGATAGCACACAATTTAATTAATAAGGGCATATCAAAACCAAGGTATGAAACCTACAGTAGGAGAAAGTGATCCTGCAAGGCTCTCGGCAGTTGGCACCTTGCCAGCTGCTAGGCCCCTGATCCTGTGGCGCTGGTTCCTAAAGAACCAACTTTTGCAGTTTTGAGAGTGGACAGCAGTGAGGAGTACTGTACCGAGGTTCACTGGCATAAGGAATCGATGACCAATACACTAAACATAGCCTTAGAGTGCAGCACATGCAGAAAGAATTGTTCAATTTAATATTTAACAAACCAAGATAGACCAAATGAGTTAAAGGTTTCAAGGTTAAAACTAATGACTATAATGAATGAAGCTCATATGAACTATTTGTAATTGGCTTTACAAATCCTGGGCAAACATTAGGCCTAGAAAATCACAGGTTATTTTTTCCCATAAAACCAGATTACTAAAAAACACATTTTCTTAGTCTAGTATCATTAGGCAATGATGGGATGAAGGACAAACAGGACAGGTAGCCCGAGCCCCCTGCATTTAATCCCATACTAAATTTTCCAACTCATACCAAAGTGCACCTTTAATTTACTCGCAATGTCATGACTTCCCTTCTGTTCTGTGATTGTGGAAAGACATAACATGGGGTTATTGTAAGTTCACTCCTCAATGTGTTCCTTAATAGCCAGCCATCTCTTTTATTAGCCACATTTACAAACGTGCAAAATATCTACCCAGTTGAGTCATATTGTTGCAGCGTGAGGACCATTTCATGTTACCTGATTTTTCATATTCACTTGAAAATTGCCTCTACTAGTGTCTTTCTGTTCTAGTAATATATACAGGCCATTAAAGGTGCCTGGCAAACATCGGGCTACTCTGTTGATATAGTCTGACTTTTAGTGGTGCTGGAATATGTTATATAAACAGCATATTAAAATGGAAATAAATACATTACATTGTGGAGTGCTGGTGAATTTGAAATGGAAATGTCATTTATTTGTTAGGGGACAAGAAGGTCATTCAAAGAAAAGTTTTTTTTTTAGATAATTGCACTTTAGCCTGTAAAAATACTTTAAAGGGGTTATGGTAAAGTGAAAGTGGTGAAAGAGAACCTACCTTCATATTACCAAAATAGCTTCCCTTAGGCTTTAAAGCATCCAGGAAGCTTTAGCAGATGTCAAGTTTGTTTTCTGCTCCTAGCGGCACCTTGGAGCACATGACAGGTCTTCATTTATTCTTGAATTAGCCAATCAGCCACTTGCTATGAGTTTATCATACCCAGCATGAAAAATGAGCATAGGCATTGCCATTTAAAAAAAAATGTTTTCTAAAACAAAAAAGAATGGAACCTGACATGGCTTTAGGATTGCAAGAACCACTTATAAAAGTCTAGGCTCATCGCTGAAATAAATCAGAAGCGTTAGAGGACAAAATCAGGTGTAACAGCAGATTTCCTCACACAATGTAGATAAGTGCTATGAACACGAAGCAAGCATGAATCTGTGCGACATCTCAGCACGTTTTGTTGCCAAGTCTTATTTACCTGATCAGTTGTGTGAGCTCCAGCTATCCAACAACATTTTTTTCTGCAAAGAGAAGCCGAACCATTAATACACGTTTAGCCCTCATAATTTACAGCAAGACATAAAGGAGGAAGCTCAGAGATTATTGAAAATATTTCTTTATTGCCGTCACGTTGAGAGGGCTTTATTTTTATTTTCAATATCTTTTTGATATCCAATGTGCCACAGAGATGCTACGATAAACAGTGCATTATTATGTATGACTGTTTGGTCCTCACTAAAATGTATTTGTATATTGATACTTCCATTTCTTTAATTTTCATTCATCAAAGGTTTTATAAATTTATGCATAGCCGGTGGACATGAAAGTCAAGTTCGCATTTATAGTACCATTATTGTAACTGAATGCCAGCCACACGCCAGTGCATTGTGCATTTTCTTGTTTTCCACCACAAAGTGAGTTGGTAAGTTGCATTGGAGTGCCATTTAAAATAAATGTCCCTCATATAAAATAATTGGCATTGGAGCACACCAATAAGTGCTAGGTGTGTTACTGTGCTTTGCAGTATACAGTCATTTCTGCAATGTAAGCCAGGCCTTTGTACTTGAATATTCTTAATAGTACTTTCATATCAGTGATGTTCTATGAAAATTGTTCATATATTTATTGTTAAGCTAAGTGATCCATGCAAAATTTGGCATGGGTATCCATTCCTATAATGACTTCCGGTCATGAAAGTATTAAGCTAAGCATTTTACTCTTGTGCAGCTATGCATGTATAACCCAACCAAAAAACATACCACTAAAAGATCTCCCTATAATCATGTAAATTTGTCTTGTGAAGGAAGGACGAGGGAGTACTGTGGGTGCTGGCCATAGAAACAATCAGGTTTGGTATGGGTATCTACTCCTATAATGACTTCCGGTCATGAAAGTATTAAGCCAAACATTTTACTTTTGTCCAAATATGCATGTATAACCCAACCAACAAACATACTACTTAAAGATCTTCCTATAATCATGTAAATTTGTCTTGTGAAGGAGGGAGGAGGGAGTACTGTGGGTGCTGGCCATAGAAACAATTAGGTTTGAACAGCTTTCCACTATGCTGGCTTACTCGGGGAGCAATGGGCATCCTTATGGAGAGACCTACAAACATATGAATGTCCCCAATCCCACCATAAAAGCCACATTGAAATAAAATGTTGTCCCCTCTCTGTGAGCTGCTTTTGATACTCATCTACAAGGCACAATATTACTATCAATACTGGCAACATGTGAGTTAAACAGGCTTCTCCCTTATTGTCAGGACTGCAACCTCATTTATATTTTTCCTAGTTCTGAAGTATCCTCCTGGTAAATGGTTCTGTTAATGAAATGCAAGCAATTATACTAAAAGCCATATCAAATGCTTCTCGTCACTCCACAGTGACATTTAATTGAATTTTTTTCCTCTTGCAATCCCCCTGTCCCCCTCTTCTTTTAGCTCCCGATAAATATGCTCCTTCACAACAGATCCGTTTTCACTAAAGCCACAACATGGGCCATTCAATCAACTAATTGATACAACAAAGCCTCTGAGGGGGAAAAAATGTGTAATTAAACCACAAATGAAATTTAATAACAGTGCAGTCTGTCTCAGCGATTGTTTAATTATTAAAGACTTGTTTGTCTGTCTGTCCCTGGTTCTGGTACGGGATTATGATTTTTACGAAAGGGTCCGGTCTTTGTTGATGTGGTTCTCCATGGCAATAAAGTCAAAAAGCTGCTCTTTTCTCCCAGTTCTGTGATTATATTATTTAAAGGGGGTTGCTGTGGGCTAATAGAATGAAGACCCTTATTGTATGCTCATATGTTCTCAGTGCCCTGGCAAGCAGTTTGGATGAAGATCCTGAAGAAATGTGTACCACTATAGGGGAAATAATTGAAAACTGTTAATTTTATTTTTGTAATCAGTATAATAAATTTTGTTTTTATTAGGTTAAACTAGGAAAAGAAAAGAAAAGAAAGGAGAAATAGTAGTTCACCCGATCATGCTAACAACCTGCATGTGAGGAGCTCATAGGGCAGGGCATTTCAATAAAATCACACTGGGCTTAAAACTTACAGGAGACCAGTGGACAAACTTGACCAGAGATTTTTTAGTTCTATATATCTGTTGATATAAGGTTAATGTCTAGAGCCAACATCAAAGCCAATCTCCTGCACTATGATGGGAGATTATTGCTTCCTAACCAAACAATGAGGGAAAACACAATGGACATAAAGCTTGGGAGTGAAAAAAACTGAGGATGCCCATGGGGTTAGGGCCCTAGCCTCATGAGATGTAATTAAAAGCATGGGGGCACCATGTGAATTCCTCTAGGAATAACCTGTATGTGAACAGCTCATCAGGCACAGCAATTAGTTATACATAGAAAAAATTAAAAGCTCTGTGCTTTGCCAAATCCCTTCACAGATCTTACCCCACTTACTTTTTTGACCTGAGAGGAAAATATACCCCTAGCCGCTCTCTCCACAACTCCAATGACCTACTAATGACTTTCCCATTCATAACCTCTTCACATACACAGCTCCAAAACTTTTCAAGAGTTACCCCAACTCTCTGAAATTCTCTTCCTCATCCTATAAGCCTTGTTCCTACTTTCTCTACATTTAAAAGAGCCCTCAAAACCCATCTTGTCAAACTCCTCTACTCGTCTTGTTCCCTACCTGTCCCCTAAACCCTCACTACTTTCCCCACCTCTTAAATTATAAGGTTTTTTGGACAGGGTCCTCTCCTCCTCCTGTGTTTGTCTGCAATGCTTATTTAATGAACAGCGCTGCAAAATATGTTTGAGCTATATTAATAATTAATTAATAATTCATTTCATTAATATAAATAATAATAATAAGGGCATTTTTTGTGAGCAACCTTTGTGCACATTATTGGGTATACATACTGAAATGCACAAGGATGGATAGGTGTGGTAGGGCCCTAAACCTTTTTAACAAGTGAAACAAATATTGCAGGTTACTGTATATTGCTGTACCGGTTATATTGCTGTACTTGTGTTAGCTGGAATTGGAATTAAATTAGAATTAAATACTCAACAACCAAAGAATTAAATACTCGACAATTAAATATAACCAATTTTAAACTATATTTCTATCCAAGGCTACCCTGTTCATAGGTAGATGACATTGCTGTCTTAGAATTAATACTGTTGTTAATAGAGCTAAAGAAATAAAGTGTCTTTTATCATACTTATAAAACTATGTTACATGGGGGAATTGTAACATACATGTGCTGTTTTTTTTGCTTACTTTATTACTGAGGTCAAATTAAAATACAGGGTGACTGGTAGCATTTACTATGATAGAAATGACTGTGTATGTTTCATCTGTCATAGCTGATTTTGCAGCTCTCTCTTTTCTTAGAGTACACTGACATCATTGTGGCATGGGAAATTATACATGCATGCACAGGAGTTACTTCATCCTGCCAAAGTCAAAGATGAGTGGGTGAAGAATGAAGCCCCTATGATGGAGGAGGATGGAGGAGTGGGACTGCTTTGCAGGTAAAATGTCATAATGTGCAAATATTTAGGGAGGCCAGTAGCAAACGATAGGCAGAGGGCCTACATGACAGAATAGGAAGAGAAGACAGGCAGGAGAACGGTTCCAAAAAACATGCAGTTAGGTTTATTTGGCTTCCCCCCAAAATTGACCTTAGATTTAGAAATTAAAATATGAGGTAGGGGCACTAGATTGTGAGCCCCTTTGAGGGACAGTTGGTGACAGGACTATGGTCTTTGTAAAGCGCTGCTTAATATGTCGGTGCTATATAAATACTGTGTAATAATAATAATAAGTCGTAGAAGGAGGGGTCAAGGTGACATCAGGAAGATTGGTAAGGGGGTTGGGTTGTGGGGAGGAGCTAGGAAGGCGGAAGGCTATAGGGCAGGGGGACTTAGGGAGTTAGAACATTCTAGATCAAGTTTTTCCCTACCACCCATCCATCGAGGGGTGTTTGTATGAGGATGAAGTGGTAATGTGTATGTGCTTGGGGGCGGTTGGGGTCTTGGAAGGCAAGGGGCTTGGTCAGGGTTCATGGTGGGTAAGGGTAACCATTGTGGTGTGGTCCACTTAAGGGTGTACAGAACTTAAGGTAGGTTGTTGTTGCTGGCTGGGAGTAAATAAGTCCGTAGATTGCAGACCTTGTATTTCCAGGACCTGTAGGTTTGTGGGAGCAATACTGTAAAAAGGGTTTGTTATTATTTACAGGAGTGGATTTTATAATTGTAATATTGTTCTTTGGGATTTGATGTTGTTAGGGATGTGTTCTAAGAAAACAACA
>NC_092860.1:13895505-13909261 GCF_032062135.1 Pyxicephalus adspersus
CAGCCAGAAGTTTACTTTCAAAGGGTAGTATGAGTGTTTTTTTTTTTGGGTGAGGGGATAAAAGGGGGGTGGGGGTTGGCTGGAGGCAGGTGAGGAAGGAGAGGTTTAATCTACCCTTCTCATGTGCATACTTACCTGTTATAACAAAAACTCAATTGCAGCCACTGAAATTAGTTCAAATGTGTTTCCTTATAAATATATCCGCTAAAAATGTCCCGGCTCTAAATGTTCCAAATTTTACACTGAAAATATGGTCAAAATATTGACAGTCCTTCATTTTTAGTATGTAAGAAGTAATTGGGCTTGATCCAGAAAACCTGCCATGGAGCTGGTCCAGGATTTTAACCATTTGTCATCTAAAAGCAAATGATTTTTAAGAAATCCATTTGAGATTTGCTGAATTATCCAGGTTCACCCAGGATAGTCTATCTTCTGTAGTCTTAGGCCCATTGTGTTTAATATGGGCAGTTCTCAGATTGTGTTGCGTGACATATAGACATCTGTGTTTTGGTCAGTATTCAACAGATATTTAAATCATGGGCCATAATGATGTATGGGGTATGTAAACTGACACTCAATGTCGTAAAAAATATAGTATTTCTAACTTGTATAAAGTGAAAAAAAGCCTTATTAGCTAAATTGGCTAATCAGTTGAAAAGGAGCACGTAGTAGTTTTCACAGTCATGTGAAAAAATAAGTACACTTCAGAAAATTGTTGACTTTTTCAACGTAATTGAACAGGCAAACATTGAATCTTCAATAAACAGTTCCTACAGTTAAGGTGATACACGTGAACCTGTGACACACAAAAATGAAATCCTGGAATAATTCTCATAACATGAAGAAAGATATAGATTTATCACATAGAAAAAGTAACTACACTGCTACATTCACCACCACTTCAAATCCATGAAATTAGAATGAGGTCCTCCAGATTAAGTGGCAATGATTAGGACCTCCTTAGGGAATACTGAACGCAAGTGGAAGCAGTTTAATTTAATCCTCAGATATTAAAGGTCTGGTGTTCACTTTGCTACTGGTCTGCGTTGTGTGATCATGAAAAGATCAAAAGGGCTCTCCAAGACCCTTAGAAAATAGGCTGTGGTTGGCAATTCATTTAAATATATTACCAAAATATTTGAAATAAATCATTTTACTATAGGATAAAATACAAGTAGATTTCAAATGACTGCTAATTTGTCCTGGATTCTCTGGCTGAGCACATGCAGACTGAATGCTAAAGGGAGTCACGAAGAACCTCAGAAATTGTACTGAGGGATCATCAGCTAACTCTTGCAACAGTTGTGGTCAAAGTGCATGCATCTACAATCAGAAGAAAATTGTGCTAATTAAAACCTGATGGGGGATAAGCCAAGAAAACGCCTTTGCTGTCCAAGAAGAACTTTAGCTCAAGACTACAGTTTGCCAAGAACATGTAAGGAAAGACTGGGTTTTCTAGAATGAAAGTCCATGGACTGGAGAATTAAAGATAAAGATGTTCAGCTGCAGTAATAGTGGACATGATTGGTGCAAACCACAAATATTATTTAAGAGAAGGACCTCATAAGAAGTATAGTTGTGGAAATGAAAGAGTCTGGGGTTGTTTTGGTCCTTCAGGGCACGGGCATTGTGCGGTCATTGAGTTAACTATGAATCCCTCATTGTGTGAAAGGACTTGATTTAATAAAGCTCTCCAAAACTAAAGAAGATAGACTATCATGGGAGAACCTAAGTGATCCAGCAAATCTGGAAAATATTTCCTCAAACTCATTTGCTATTAGTTTGCAAAAATTTTCAATTCTGAACCAGATCTCTTTCAAATTTGCTGAATCACCCAGGTTCTCCCATAATAGGGTTTAATAGGGTCTTTAATAGGTTTTAATAGGGTCTTCTTCAGTCTTAGAGAAGCTAATAAATCAGGTCCAAGATGTGCATGATGAGAATTCAAGGCCATAAATCTGAAAGTTGCAACTGAGCCATAAATAGATTTCCTAATACAATATTCGTCCGAACCACCTTAGCAAATCCACCAAGGAATGGCTCAAAGTGAAGAAATAGATGGTGATGGATGGTCTGTTTAAAGGCCTGATTTAAATCCATTTAAAATGTTGTGAGAGATTTAAAACAATCAATTTGCATAAGGAAACACAAACATCCTGCAGTTGATGTGCTTACTTTTTCTTGGTGCATCATTACAGCTATTGATATTTTTGATAAAGAAATGATTTGCAAAGGCAAATTTTCCATTTTCTTGGTTTATTCAATTACATCACTTTTTTATGTAGGCTTAATTTAAATAAAGATTTAATGTTTAGGAAAAAAAACAAAACAATTCCATATTTTTTAAATAACTGTATATTTTTCTTTTTAGTGTTCCAATTTGGAAAACACAAACTGAAATGGATGGTATATATTTGTATGCAACCAGGAAGTGGAGATCTAAGTCTCCTTTCCAATGTTTTCCAGGTTCTTCTCAGCTCGCCTGTTAAAAAATGCCAGCTGCTTACTGAGTTCCATAGCTCAAGCTGACAACTAACCACACAAGTGCATGTGTCAGAGTAGTGACTTCTCTACTTTGCTCTCCCTCCACCTGAGGTTTATACGAGATAGAGCATCTGAATGAGAAGAGTCACTAAAAGATTAGATTGTCACTCAATCTTGACAAAAAGTATGGGAATTGAGGACTTTTACCTGTTGGGTGTTGGAAATGGAAGATTGCAAATAGTAGACATTATAAAGGTGAAAGGCCCAGAAACACCAAGAATGTGACACAAATTGTATGCTGGAAACCTCAACATGCAGAAGTTAAAAAAGAAGGTGATATGTTCAAGCAAAGAGAAGCTAAGCATATAATCTAACAGGCTGAAATTTTAACTAGCCAGGCTTTAGCAGTCTAGAGGATAAAATGGGGATTATGAATTTAGAGTAAGTTTGTGTACTGTTCAAAGTCCATAGCTGGGTACTCCAACAAAGCGTCCAGGAATTTCATTTAAAATTCTTTAAACCTGAATTTAGAAGTGAATTTTATTATTAGTCTGCAAAAAAATAGACTGGGAAACTGGGAATTGCCATTGTGAAATACTTAACAATGCACAAAAAAAAAAAAAAAAAACGGGAACTGGGTGGGATGTGGCTTAAAGAGCAACATTAAAATTATACAAATCCTTTTAATATCACACGTGAGGGATGCCTTATAGAAAAGTTTTAAAAAAACAGAAACATGTGTGGAAAAGTACAAATTTTATGGACAGTCATTAATTGCCTACAGTGGCAGTGCATTTGACATCTTAATTGTATTTTTCTTTTACATTTGCTTCCATTCTCAGAGGTACACAAGTTAGATTCATCTTAGTGTACAAGCAGCAATGACACATTTTTTCATCAAATGGTGTGGCTGTCCCCGTTCTCATTGATGCAAAACTGATCTGTTGTTGGATAATGATATTCAGCTCATGTTTTAAGAATGAACAGACAACAGATGATACAGCAGTGTAAAATTGGACAACAGGAGGACATTTATATTGTAAAAGAATTGGAAAACATTTACTACAGAAAAAGACTACAAGCTAAGTGTTTTACAAGCTACAAAAACAGATAGTCTGAAAATGGTAATGTTCCATTTGAGCACCCACAAAAAAGCGAAAACCCAAAAATATGATACCCTAAAACAAAACCCTATTATTGTATTAGGAAAGCGTCAGAAACAAAAAGTTTTCAAATGTTATGAGATTATCTCTATTAAAGTGTCACTAAAATAAAAAACAAAATGGTTTTGTTTTAAGCCTTAATACCACATTATTTATTATTATTTTTTATTTATTATTATTACACAAATTTGCCTATCCTTAATGCTAGAGGCTACAATTAATGCTGCATTTATAATCTATTTATTTGTAGCCACCCCATAGTTGCTGTAGAGGGGTGAGACTACTCAATAGGTTTGTTTTAATAAAACCCTCCAAGACTAGAGAAGATAGACTATGATAGAAGACCATGGTGATCCAGCATGCCTGGAATAGATTTGGTCCAGGATTAAAAACATTTACCAACTAAAAGCAAATGATTTTTAAGAAATCCATTGCAGTTTTGCTGGACCACCAGGGTCTCCCATCATGGTCTATCTTTTTACAGTCTTGGGGAGCTTTAATAAATCAGACCCAAATCTGATATTGCAGTCACTCTGCTGCCCCCTAGTGTTCAGCTAGAAATAATAATTAAAAAAAAAACCCAACTTAACTGCATAAATTAACATTTTAAAAAAACAATATTACTCACATATGATTGTGTACTTGATGTTCTTATTTCTTGTTTATTATGAGGAGTGTGACTTTAAAAATAATTTAATGTGTGATCCAAATATTAGTGATAACACCAACAAAATTTAAATGACAAAATTCAGGAAAATGTGACAGGTGAAAAAAGAACAAGCCTAAAATGGATACAGAGCAGATTCATCCAACTTGCTATAATTGCTGTTATTATGTAATCATACAATATGAACATATGCCATGGCGATTTGGAGAAAACAATTGTTCTGATTTTTAAATAATATAGGAGACTAGAATGAAAAGCTTCAGCAAAAAACAGATGTCTCCTTTTAATTTTTTGTAAAGAAATGGCAGTGGAAATTGTATTTACTAGGTTCATATCAGTTCATGCAACTGGGGGAGCTTGGAGCATAATGTCTTTTCGACAACCATATAGACACTCAGGATGAACGTTTTTCTGCAGAAACAATATCATGGCTGAAAGTACATTTCTGTGCTGTACAGCTTTTTCATGGAAAGTGATTTTTTTTATTATGCCATGTGGGTAATTCCATTCCATATCCAACCTATTCAGTGGTGAGTCCGTGTTTTGTAAATATTTTCAACTGTGGTGTATAAATTTGCATTTTCAGTTTCCATAAAGGATTTTCTCTTTTTGAGAAAGTGTTACTAATGAACCATTTACCTATTTGCCAGAGTAAGAGGGTAAATATCTGAAAACTATGGCTGAATGTGGGGAAGATGTCCTGTCCCTGAACACTGGGACCTTCCACAGTGAAAAGAAGACATGGAGCTCAGTATGATACAAGAAGGAGGGAGCAAATGCTCGATGCCCCAGCCTGGCCACCCAGACTGCATGGCTGAATAAGAATCTGGGTAAAATATTGGTGGACCCCACACTGTGATATTAATATAAAATATTGCTGCAGGGAATTTATATTGTAAGAGTCTATTAAAAATTCAAGAAGATATATATAATATATACAGTTCACAATTGAAAATCCGGCCAACGATAATCCTGTTCCTTCAGTTTACCGGCATGAATTTCAGATCGCATTTTCAATACAGAGACTGTAGTACACTGTTTGGCCACTAATGTTTTGATGGCGCTGGTCTGCAGAAACAGCTGTTAGGTCTTGCTTGCTACACTAAATATACATTGAGAAGTCCCTGCTGCCTGCTCCCTGGAACTGTGCCAGATGCCCGAGGGTGCTGGGAGAGGAAGGCTGGCCTGAGTGTGGAGGTGAGTATAACCTTCAAAAGTCCAGAATTTCAAGTCCAGGATTTTTGAATGTTAACCTGTATATATAGTAATAGTAATATTCCTTTTAACTGCCTTGTAGTTTGGCTATTAGCCCCAAATGAATATTTCAGTATTGCTCATTAATCTCCATGTAATTTCACCAGACAGACCATAATTAGCAGAACCAGTTTGTGCGGAAGCTGAATATTAAAATGCCTTTTTGGACAAAGATTCTACTTTGCGTGCTGTAGTTTTGAATATATTATATTCATGTATACTTAGGGAGGTAGATTTATATTTTAGCTTATTTAAAATGCATTTTAACAAACACAATGAGAGCAAACCCTTGCTTTTAATATTGTGGAGCCATGACCATTAGAATCCATGCAAAATTTCACAAAAGCATTTGGTGCTGGGAGATCATTGCTGCTAGTTTTTTAGTGCAGAGCTTACTAACCCTCCAGTAATCCTAAAACTAATGTTTTATATGACTCCAAAACTAACCCTCTTTGTAACACTAACTCTCCCTGATATCCTTGCACTAACCATTCCTGTAATTTTGATGGGTTCACACCAGTCTGGTTTGTTCGCACCTTCTTTAGTTGTTGTGTGTTTTTTCATAAGGGGCCCTTACATTTGTTGCCCCTGCTGCTCCTCTTACCCTACCACTTTTAGCACTTTAGGAGAGGAAAATTGTAATTTGCCTTCATTGACCAAACAACTTCAGCTGGTTGCCCCATTCTCTATAACGCCAACTGGGCAGAGAAAGTCACAATCGGGCCCCAGAAAGAGGAACCTCTGCCCCATGACACTGAAGGAGGTAGCACAGTGTGGGAGATATGTTGCCTTGGGTTGAAGATGCTAGATCTCAGGTAGGTTTGTTTTTAATGTATAGTATTTAGGTGTGTATTAGTGTATTTAGTAGCCATGTGTATGTGTGTTAGTATGCCGGAATATAACTATGTAGGAGTTGCAGGGGGGCCCCAAAGCTGAGGGGTTAGGGGACCACAGGTTGCAGTATTGTCAGAAAATACAACTTTCCTTCCTGAATCCTCAAAGAGGGGTGTATGGAGATGAGAAGCCCCCATCTAATGTTTTGACTTCTGGTTATGCTCCTGCTTTATTGTATTGGCCCTAACACTCCTGGCAACTCTCCAGTTTTGGGTTGATAACCCAGCTTTTCAACAGCATTGCTGGTCCTCCCAGTCCTAGACTTTCTGACTCTTCATCCACCTTCAATGAGATTCCCTAAATTGGTTTCATGGTACCTTGTGCTGCTCCTAAGACAAGCGACCAGAGAAGATGCTGTTCATCTTCTCTGGTCGCTTCGAGAGAAGGTGTTCAGTAGCATTGGACTTGGGGAAGAAGTATGACTGTGAAACTGGAGGATGAATGGGATGTGATGGGTGAATGAGGTGCCCCCATGTATGGTAGGAGAATAAACAGTTGACATTGCTGGTGATTAATATTCCCCTGATGTGTTCCAGAAAAATGAGCAAATAATGGTATTGGTGAGTTAATGGGCCCCATGTCTTTATGTTTTGCCCTATAAAGGCAGACATACACTGTTTGGAACATGCATACCTGAATTCCAAAACTTCACAGTAAGGAGTGTCATTCTCTATGTGGTTGGGGTTTTGCTATCAGTATTTGGGTTTCATCAGCCGTGATGTTCTCACCTGACACCTAATGAGTGGGCAATGGATAAACTACAAACAAAGAAATATAAGAAAGTAACAGTACAACAGCTGTGAGGATTTGGAATTGATATTTTAATCCTAGATGAAAAAAATTCTGCATCACTACAATGTTAGCTATGTTAGCGATGTTTTCTACTTAAATTTTCCCATTCAGACTATTTTTTCATGTCTTTGATGTAGTAAAATGCTGCGCGGAAACCCCTGCTCCCCATTCTCTAAGAAAACCTCATGCTCTACAATCGTCTTAAGTTCCCAGATACAACTATTGTTGACCTATTTCTGAAAATACTAGTTCCCTGGTTGCTGTACTAATTTCTGCAAAATGTGCATTGTAAGCACTGATAGGAAGTAAAGGGAATCTCCCAAATAGGACACCAAAGTTTTGAAACAAACTCTTTCCCGCCTTACCCAAAACTAAATAAAATTTTTGTCATCTGCAGTCGGTTTTACCAAATTTATAAATAAGTAATCCTGATGAAGTTTAAAATGTTGCAACAATGTTGCATCTTGTGATATCTGCAAGTATCCAGGTTAGTTTTCAAAGGGACCCTTATGTCCCTGTAAAGCCCCTCTAGCTCCAGATCATACGTTGGGCCTCCATTGCTCTTGCCATAAAATACCCTTTATGTATAAATGATTATAGCACTATAATTTTCTGAAAGGCATACATATATATATATATATATATATATATACATATGTAGTGAGATGACAAGTCCATTGTCATCTCACTATATGTCTCCCAGAGGAGCTCACAATCTAATGACCCTACCATAATCATATGTCATTAATAAAGTCTAAGCATATGCCAACTTTTGGAGATAGGAAAAAAGAAAGTTTTTCTTAGCTCAATGAAAGGAAATTATGTGCATTCTTTGTATTAGCTTCTGAAAATAGCAAATGGAAAGGTCTATAAAATAAACACTTTTATGGAGGTGCATATCCACCCAAAAAATGAATCAAGGAGGAAAGAGTGACAGCAAGAATTGGATTCGTCTCTCTGAATAAATCAGGGACAGTTGGGTGGTATGGTGTAAGGCTAGTTTGGGGTAAAACCAATGAACCTACTGGATTTTTTGGCATTGCAAGGCCAGAATGCTATCAACTTTCCTATTTATGTCAACTTTTCCTGGAACCTTATGGGACCCAAAATCTAATTGGCAGAGCTCTGTTCACTTTTCTTTAAACCATGTGACCTAATGGTTTTGTTTCTCTGATTATTGGTATGTAGCAATTTTCCAAAGCGCCATTCTTTTTATAGGGTACAAGGGTTGTTATGGAAACATCTCTGGAAAGCTTGTATTTTGCTTACTAAAAAAGCATCTTCTATATGCACAGAAATAACATAAACCTGGCACCTGGAAAGAGAGAGACAGAAAGAGGTGTTTTTGTTTGTGAATATTATCTTGCATGAAATGGGAGATGATGTGGGGCTCATGGGCAAAAAACGAAGAACAAAACACCGTTTACTACAAAACCAATAAATATTTAATGCAATATCTCAAAATGTTCATTCTGTGCTCAGCACAACATGGTGAACATTTACAAAGTAGGAGCCTGACGTCTTTTCCATCCTACCAAAAGAAAGAACATCCTTGGTGGGGCTTATAGTGCTACAGGTGGGTTACAATTCATATGTTCCAGCACAATCAGTGATTGTAGATCATTTACCTGTAAAATTAACAAAAACACTTTGACCTCACACCACCCCCTAGACGTAGGTACTACATCAACCCTCTAAATATATCTAGCTGATGGCAAAAGTACATTTGCCGAACTCTAGCTAAAAATTGCAAGATACACTAATTGTCTTATTAAATTAAAAGAAAAAAAATAAGGGTTTAATGTAATACGCTTATCCAACCCAGAACTGACCCACAGTACTTTTTTCTGCACCTAGATACCCCCAATCACTCAGTTTTCACTTTTTTTCATTCTTTTTTGCATCTTAGTGCTGACAGTTTTCTGAACCCTCTCCACAATCACTTCCTGTCCTGAAAATTGCTGCATGTCATTTCTCAGGGCAGGTTTCCTGATAGTGGTAATTGTGAACTTGCATAACTCAGGTATCCAGGATGTTCCCCACCCCGTCAACAATAAGCATACTCTCCCCTTTTCCCCCAACCCCATTCCCTTAACCTCCTGGGCAGTTAATTTCTGTCCCGTTTTATATGTCTAAAAGCGGTATGTTGTTTTTCATGAAAATTGATTTTACAGTAAAATTTATTACTATGAGTATAATAAAGTTTGAATCACAAAATCATTTCAAAATAATAAATTAAATAAATATTAATAAAAATAAAAAAAATGTAATTAAAAAAATAAAATAAAAATTATATACTTATACTAATATATTATAATGTAAAATAAATGTTCATGAAAGACAATGTACTGCATTTACACATATAAATCAACTGTATTGCATTTAATTCAGTTATTTTGTATTGAATGCAATACAAATGAATTTGAATTTCCCGGCCCGCCCTGAAAGGAACGTCTACTTGCACTGACATCACTGGGAACTTCCCGGTGACTCATCGAATGCAGAGAACGCTGGCCGGAGGAAGAGAGAAGACGCGAAGGACGACGCGGTACGCCGGAAGATCAGGTAAGACGCAATTTACTATTATTTCCTATATTAGTGAATGCAGAGGAAAGAAAAGAGGTTTGAGGCTCATAGGTTTTTCATGCAAAAAGTGAAATGTATTGATAGATTATTTAGTACATAGGTCATCAATTACATATACAAATATACAAATATTGTTTTTGTCTCTGTCCTGTTAGTATTTCACAGCACAGAGTAGTTATACATACTATGCAGTATGAATTCTTTCAAAAAACAGTATACATAGCCATAAAAACTGTTCAAAAGGCCGCGCCGTGGCACGCAACAATCCGATGCGTTTCGCCACGAAGGGCTTCCTCAGGGATAGATAGTAGTGCGTGCTTACCGGTCTGTTATGTATAGAGATGTGATAAGTCAAGGATAGCATAGTGGAAAACATTTACAGATAATAAATTCCAATAGGGTACAACATAAGTTGAATACAGTTATATCATGATATATAAAAAACATGCTATAGACATAAAATATTTAACAGTGGTTTGTAGGTAAGCAGTAAGTTTACTGTTATCATTTAAGGTGATTGGTTCAGACAGTATTTCAAAAGGCATAAAAAGGCTCTTGTTATAACAGAGCAGTATATATGGATATAAAGTAATATTGTTACTCACGTACCCGAGGTTAGGAACATGCCCCACAGGGCAGCTTTTCCTATTGCAGGTCCTCGAAGGCAATGCTCACCAACTTATGCCACTTTGGGGGGTCTGCACCCTCTGTAATTGCTCCCAGCTGCACCTTACTCTACTGGCACGAGAACAAAGACCTCCTTGCTGCCCCCTTTTACCATCCATCACCAAATAACACACCCTGTCTCTTTAAATCGAGGACATATTACACTAGAGATGACTCGCCTACCTCTTTACTCAAACCCAATGCTGCCCCCGAGGACCTCAACCGTCAACCCCTTTAAAAACTCTAAATGTACTCCAATCCCCCAGCCTCCTGAAGGGTGGGCAGGTGGGCAACTTTTGTTTCTAAAAGGACCCCCAATTCCTTTTTCTCTGCCTTTTAACCCTTTCTACACTCTTGCCCACCACGTAGCCCTGACCAATCCCCAACCTCTTTCTTCACCACCTGACCTTCCCTCTTGTTTTTACTTAAGCCCATGGCTAAAATTAACCCCCCCCCCCCCCAGCACCTGGTCATGCTGGCCTTCCACCTACTCTTTGCTCACCAGCTCCAGGTCTTACTGTCTGTAATGAACTCTGTAATGGGGTGATGAAGTAGAAAAGCAAATAAGAATCATCACTGACAGCAACCATAAAACTTTTATCATGAGATAATAAAATAATTTTTGACTGTGTATCAGAAGTCACTATAACTGTATAAAAGGAACAGTCTTGTTTTTCAATTGGAATGTCTCTTTAAGTATGATTCTGATGTCTTGGTGTGTCCACAGTTGATGTCGTTGAGATAAATCTACAGTGGCATTCTGTGTTATGTGTCATCATGTGACATGGCAGCCTACTCAAAGCTCCAAAGGATCAGTGTTTACTGATATCTCTGTCACATTTAATTACTCTGACAACTTTGCTAAAGCCCTGTCACCAGCTGTAACACATCAGCATCACGCATGCAATTCTGAAGCAAAGATTTCTGCTACAGTGTCCATTCCCACCAGAAAAAAAGAAGGCATATTACGCACTGGTTGACATGTGTTAACATACAATAATCTATATCATACTTTGAATTTCTGAACAGATTTTTCTGAATGTTCTCACAGATCCACAACACGGATCATTATTTGGTGAATGTTCTGCTAAGTCACAAGACATAGCATGCAACAAGTTGGATTTTTGGTGCACACCAACACATTGCTGTAAAATGGCACTATTAAAGCATAGACTATTTTCCTGCCTTTCCTTTTCATTTTTAATTGTAGGTTGAAATAAAGAATATAAAGAAAGCCAGGGTGTTTCAATTGCGGTGAAATGTATTAGATTACCAGTTTCAAAAAGAAAGAAAGATTGTCTTTCTTATGCATACAATATGAATATTTACAAAGGTGCTGGTTCTCCCCACCAAAGACAACTTGAGGGGGGGGGGGCAGAAGAACAGCAAGGCCGTGCACTAGACAATAAATTCCTGCTGGATTTTGTATATATAGGTAGATAGAAATCCTGTGCCCCAGATTATTCTTCACTTACACAGAGCCTCTGCTATATGCCATGCTTTACTTTCATCCACTAACGTCATCCTTCAGATCAAATTGGTGTCACTTTTGGATCACCCTTTTCTCTATTACATCTCTTCATCATTTATAAGATGAAATCTGACTATACAAAGTGTTTTACCAAGTCCCCTGAGGAAGCCTAAGTATGCGAAACGCGTCGGGCCACAAGATTTCCATCTACCTATAAATATAAGTTCCAGCAGAAATTTATTGTCTAGTGCACGGCCTTGCTGTTCTTCCCCCATCCCCCTCAAGTTGTCTTTGGTAGGGAGAACCAGCGCCTTTGTAAATATTGTAATTGTATGAATCAGAAAGCCAATATTTCTTTCTTCCTGAAACTGTTTATCCTATACATTTCACTGCAACTGAAACACCCTGGCTTTCTTTTCATTCTTTATTTCAAGCTAAAATTATACTTATCAGGGTATAGAGGTCTAATTTTGCATGGAGATGTTTGATTAGCACCCCTCTTCCTAATACTATACATTTTAAATCCAAGAGTCACCCAACTTTTATCCAAAAATTACATAAATGCGTAGATTAACTTTCACTCAGGATTCAAACATTTTATAACTGAATCTAAGTTATAAAATATATTTGAACTTAGGTAAACATTGTGTAGGGCATTTACCTGTCCAGCCAGCCCGTGGCGTCCCTGGGGATCGCAGGCAGCAAAGGAGACGCCACTGCTGCCCTGCTCACAGCGCATCTCTTACTGTCGGCGAAGTAGTTCGGCCAGGTGGCACCCCCACCATCTCTATGGAAGTGAACAGGGATGTTCATGTTCTCAGCACTCCTGTGGACGTGCTGTGGGAAGAGGTGCACGTGCTACCACGCGTGCCTCTTGTACCCGCGGGGGTGAGGCACTCGGCTGCCTCGCCGCGGGGTGGAACATAGTTATTCAGTCATCCTCCAATCAAATGGCGCAAGATTGCATAAGGTCATTGGGTACTCCGACCATTTAAGGAGAACCTGTCCTGAACACCATTGCCCCCTATAAACCTCTGTGTGTACAGTGTGCTTGGGTGCATCTATGTGTGTTGGTTCATATTAACCCCTGTGTGTGTCATTACCAATAGCGACCCCATCTGATATCTGATTCTGCCTGAACTCCACCTGACTTTGGATTGTTTCTGACTACCTTTGCCTGCTGCCTGCCCTGACCTTGGATTGTTCCTGACCTGCCTTTGCCCTATCCATCTGTACCACGCTTATCAGACTGATCTTCTGTGAATGACCTCTGCCTTGTTTTATGACAACGCAATAAAAACCTTGATAAAAGGTTTCCTGGAGTTGGCTATGGTTTGTGTGCCCAGGCACATTACACATTGGTGGGACTCTTGGGTGAAAAACAATTATAAATAGACCTATTTAAAGGCATTGAGCAACAAAGTATAAAAATTGTGGTGACCTCGATCTCATGGATTTGTCAATATATGAAAATAATCTCTCTGTAACATTTTAGAAATAGACTTTAGTTGGGTTTTATTTGCTGGGGAACTATGTAAAAAAAACCTACTAGATCACCTTCCTTTGTTGATTTCCTGGGTAAAGTTATACCACCATCTGTAAGAAATATTTACTTAATGCTGTTGGACATATACAAGCAGATCTCTCACAGCTTAAGAAAGAAGCACATCCTTGAATTTTTGCACTTTACCAAGAAACGTCTTTCTACTGGAATCAAGGTGTACGGGTAACACTTTACACACCTGATCTCCTTTATAGGATCATTGATGAAAAAAAAAA
>NC_092860.1:13910166-13944354 GCF_032062135.1 Pyxicephalus adspersus
TTTAACAGTGACGTGAAACCCAATGTCCAAACTCCTGGGGGCAATTTTTAAGTTCTCAACCCAAATTCAAATTATGGATATTTGCCTCTCTAGGTTCTTGATCATTGTTGGTTATTTAAGAATGGCTTACAAAACAAACTTGGAGCAGCCATTGCAAGAACTTGTGACTCCATGCAGAAATCACAATCCATTTCTAGATCAAAGAGGCCTTTGATAACAACATATACCTAATTTCATTACAGTAAATCCTTCTTGCAATGTTCTGGAGCTGCTTCCTCCCAGGTCTCCCTGGACAAAGATGATCCAGTCCAGAAGAATCAAGTCACTCTAGGTTGACATCTTGCTGGGGGATTCTGCAGAACATCACACACAAATTCAATATTTGGGAAAGGGTCCAAAGGCCCAGACAACAAGATTCTCCTGGAAAGTTTAAAATACATACTACCTTCCCTTATCCAAAGCAAATACAAAACTTAAGTTAGAAACACTCCATGCAAAGCTTCAACACTAAAATGTTATGACTTTACTTATACCCGAATCATTTGCCTGGAGTCCCACTTAAGCCCACTTGTGGGTCCTGCATTATGCTTGATAGACCCCTTATGTCAAGTGTCCTTTAGAGAAAACTCTGTTAGCATTAATGTACTTTAAAAGCAGTGGATTACAGTGGTAAAATAGGTCAATGCATTTCAGGAAGTCCTTTGCTAACAGGCCAAAAAGAATGTTAATGTGAACCAACTTTGACAAATAGCCATTGACAGTTTTTGCATGTAGGTCATAGAAATTTGGTGTGAGTGTTTATTCTATATTTTTTCTATTAGATTTAGGTTTGCTGCATATGCTGTTTGAATGACTGTAGAAATGACAGTTCCCTGTAGATATTAAAAATTTGTCTATGTTTGCAGCTCTGTTGGCTTTAGTATTCTGTCTGAAGTGTACATTCAAGGCAAATTGGACTAAAATCATTTTTAGGTTCGTATACATTAAATTCTATGTAAACTGTCATTCTTTTTTCCCATGGGTTGTAATGCAATCACATATATGTTGTTCTCATTTGAGTGATGGAGGTGTGGAGGCTGTGCCAAGTATGTCACAGTGAATGGAAGGAGCACATAAAATGAAATATCTTTTGTGCTATTTTAGCTGGAGGGGGGGTGGGGAGTAGTTCTACTGTAGAAGCCAGGAACTGTCTGTAGAATAATCCTTTTATATATCTTTAATTCTGGAAGGACCTTCATTATTGAAATTGTTCAATATCATTAATATTCATTATTAATGTTGGTTAATCCTCTGTGTCACCAGAGATAGCAAACAACAAGGTGAGACAGATGCTGTAGAAATACAGTAAGGAAGTGCTATGTCCAGGCAAATGGTCAGAACAGATATATTAGTGTTTAAAACTTAACAATTTCCAAAATCACAATAGTGACTCTGAAAACTCCAATAAAGAAAAAGATAAAACTTGTTGATCAGACACAAGCTAAAACTTCAGCAGTCTATTTAAGCACTTCTAATTGAGAAAAGTGTGCACTGTAGCATGACTGTGGCAAGACATAGCTAGGTCAACTTGCCTCCTTTCTTTATTCCTGCACGTACTACTACAAATCATTAACCCTCTGCTGTCTCCCCTTCATGTCTGCACAGTCATGCTGGGCCTTACACTACCTCCTTCCTCGTACGTTCCAGGCCTTCCTTTACCAGACTTGTAATGACCAGTAGTTGATAAACATTTGAGGCGGAGGAACCAAAAGAACTGACTAGGAATAAAGGAATATAAGAAGTGTTTGTAAAAAAAGCCACACCAGACTACATCTATATGCAAATAAAACTATTAGAAATGTGCTACAACAAATATTTTTAGATGGTACTATTGTGAAAACCTATACAGGACACAGTAAACTCCACTACTTGTTTTGGAAAGTTTGAAAAAGAACCATACATGAAATCTCATTTGGTAAGACTGCGCTATTTCCAGTCCAGGCCTGTGAATGTCTCCTGGATTTTTTCAAATGTAGGCAGAAAATATTATATTAAATGCAACATTTAAAAATGTTTTGCTTGGGATATGTATTTGGAACAAGGTAATTTTTTTTAACAGAAGTTAGTGGGCCCCTTCACAGTAGTCTTGGGGTTAATGGTCTCTGTAACTTTATAAAAATGACTCTGAATTTATTGGTATTTTTAAATGGAATGGAGAATTCAGGACAATGCAATAGGTTCTCTTGACATCTCATCCCTTCACTGACTGTTCTATGTTTGTGATCGGATGCTAAGACTAAAGGATTGGGTGTTGGGAGGATAGGGAGATGGTGACATGCTTTACTGCTAGATAGGCACAGTGCCAAAGGGAAGTACCAGATTGTAAGCTCTTCGGGGATCACAGGCAGTTGTCTCTATACTATCCTTGACATGTATCTATGAAGGTTTCTGGTTGGTTATGATGTGTCTAGAACAGCCTTTCTCAAACCTTTTATACTGGAGGAACCCACCCCTAAAACAACTTTAGGGTCCCAGGCAACCATTTACTAAAACAAATTCAGCAGTCAAAATTTCCCCCTTCATTGGTAGTGTAAGGCTTAGGTAAGGCACCAGTGCTCACCGGACACCAGTCCCCCAATCTAATGCCACACTATATTAAGCCTCCAGCAGAGGCAAGTCCAAAAATACGGAGCCAGAGGTCATACACAGGTAATCAGTCCACCAGACAAGGTATCCAAAGGCAAAGGTTAGTCCAGGCAGCATACAATCTCAAGGTCAGGAAACCAAGAACAGTAAATCAAACAGATTAAGGCTGCATACACACGTACAATAATTGTACGTTAGTCCAAAGACTAACGACTGTACGATGCATGAAGGAGTGCTGTACATAGAGCACCATTCTGCTCTGTGGAGAGGGGAAGGGGAGAATGATGGAGCAGCACCCTGGTACATGCTCTCCCACGCCACTTCCATTAGGATCATTCGTTGTTCATCGTTCGTGGATCCGCCAGGACAGTCATTCGGACTATGGATTACGGACGCTGTACACACACCAGATTCTCATCCGAAATCGGCCCTGAGCCTAACACTCCAGAAGCAGGTCAGTACAGCTGAACGCTACAACAGGCAACTGGTGATTGTGAGCAGAACAGGTATAAAGTTTTAGCAGCCAATGGCAGGGCAGGATGAAACCAGGGACTAATTGGCTCCTAAAATACCCTTCAACTGTGCACAACCTTAGATTATGTGCTGGGGATGCTGAGAAGGCATATCTCAGGCTTTATGGCTAAGGGGAAGCAGGAGATGCTGTGAGCTGCTGAGCAGATGGCAGACCAGTATTTCCTTGGTCATCTTGTTACTGTGAGCGACACGGCTGGAGAGAATAAACAGGGTGGGATATATTGTGGTGGCGCACAGCATGAGATTGGCCAGATAAGCATCTCCTAACAGGTAGTCAGAATACCACCCTTACAACCAACAAAAAAAGATATTTGAAATATGCTGTTGGTTTACCCAAACAATGTTGGCATTGGAATTATGCAGGGACCATCATATAAGAAGTCAATCCACTATAGCTTAAGGAACCCCAGCAACCTCTGGAAAAACTGGCTCAGAGTGACTGGTTTAGGGGTTCTGATTACAACACAAATGAGCTTGTTTATTTTTCTTGACACGTTTTAGTACTCATCCAAACGGGTTCTTCAAATGATTTGATGGAGAAGAACCATTTAACATTTAACTTGGGTAGTAGCACAGTTGCCCATATGATGCAAGTATTAACTGAAGCATAGGACTCAAGCTGTTTGTTTTTAAAGCCAAATGTTTAATATTTCATTTTAAATAGCGTGGGAAAGGGATATAATCTTTGGCAAGTATTTAATGCTATATGCATTCCTATTAGTGGGATTTACTAAGTTTTGTCAGGGTATATTTAAAACCTCCAAAAAAATCCATTGTATCCATTGAAATGGCATACCAGTGCTAGTATGTAGATAGGACATGGCCATTAAGAGACTGCAAGAAAAAGTTGAACAATGATACAATAAAAAATAACATATTTAGGAAACCCCAAGTATTTAGGTATAGATAGAAATTGTTTATGACACCAAATGTTTTAGCGAATGAAATGTTATCCAGTTAGATTTAACAGCTATAATGTAATAATACAACTGACCTAAATCATTTAATTTTCTCAGAATTAGCCTCTTCATCATTGACCCCCAAACTAATGCTCAACACCATGGGCCTGATTTATCAAAGCTGGAGAAGAAAGACTATCGTGTGTGATAGTCCAGCAAACAGTCCAGGATCAAAACATTTGCCATATAATAACAAATGATTTTAAGAAATCTATTTATTGGATCACCTGGGTTCACCCACGATAGTCTATCTTCTCTAGTCCTGGTGAGCTTTGAAAGATCAGGCCCAATATTCAGCTTCATACTCCCTTCAGGTATATAGATACTTTGCATGTATGAAGAACTTAAAATACATCTGAACTAATCTTAGAGGGTATCTATAAATGTTTAATGTTCCTCATGGGTTCGTGCAAAGAATAAAGAAGGGGTAACCAGGGGCCACTCACCAAGGACACCTTTGATCTTGCCACTGGGACAGGAATGGCTGGAGAATAAGATTATGGTTTATCAGATGACTTCTGTAACAGTACAGTTTAATTTAGGTTATGGCGGTACATCCAAGGAAAAGAAACAGTGAGCTCAGAAACTAATACCAACAATGATGGAGTGGATTACAAAGGTAGACTATACTTACTTGCTTGGAGAATGAAAGGGTTGACGTTAATGATGTTTCAACTCAATTAATATTAATAATAATAAAATACACAAAATCAGACCACGGGTGTAATATATCACTTACACACATCCTTAATAAAATCTCAACCAGGCACCAATTTCATATAAAGATTTAATCATTTTTTTATATAGTCCTCCCACACATTTTCAGTCGATGCCAATACCCATCGTTTTAACAATTTTAAAAACAGGTAATTTCTAAGTTGTTTGCAGCACCCCTGATCATAATAAAGTGCCTTTCAGGGGCACAGGGGCCAGGCAGACAGATGGTGCTCTGCATTTGCAGAGAATCCAAACAGTGAAGGCATAATTGAAAGCAAATTATGTGTACACGTAGTGCAGAATGCATAGCCCTGGGATTGCTACTAACAGATTCATTTAAGCACAATGTTTACAGAAGATCTCTTGCAGTTTGGAAACCTGTGACAACCTGTTGCTGAACTTTCAATTATTTGTAACAGGCTACAGTTGTTAGCAAGAAGAATTTAAAGACAATTCCTTCCTGCTAAAAAAAAAAATAGTGTAACAGATATTACATTTTTTGTTTATAATTGGGCATTTTATTCAGTTTAAAGGAAAAAAATAAAATTCAATAAAGCAGTAATACAAAAATAAATGAATCAGCTTTTGTTGCAAAACAACTTTATTCTGGAGTTGGTCTCTATAATTCCTTTTTTGTCACTTGTCTCGACGCGTTTCACGGTCAATGCCGCTTCATCAGGATAAATACGTTGAGAGATCTAGAATTAAATACACACAATATAATATACAATACCTATACATTACAGTATCTTGTCATCTTCATTACATTTGAATGAAGATGACAAGATACTGTAATGTATAATATATGCTATAAGTAATTGTAAGTATGCTTGTTGCTGACTTTATAAAAACAATATATGCTGTTTTAAAGAACAATAGGTATTGTATATTAATATATTGTATTTATTCATTCCTAGATCTCTCAACATTATTATCCCGATAAAGCGGCATTGACCGTGAAACGCGTCGAGACACCCTCTAATGTTGTAACATGCTATACTGTTAGCTGTTAAACCATTTGATATACTATGGTCCAATCTATGAGCATTATTGATGTTCAGATCATGCCCTCTTGCATGTTAGGACAAATGGCATATTCTTTTATTGGTATTTAAATTTTTGCCAAATAAAAAGTTTTTGTTATTTGATTTTATACATCAAACAAGTTTAAGGGTAGGCTAAGTTTAATTTTAGGTATATGATTAGTAAAATACACATACCTGCAGCAACCATGATGATTGTTCAGGCTTTAAAGCTTTGTCACGCCCAAATAGTGCTGCCACCCCCTTTTACCTTTCTGCCAAATAACTACCCATTATAGTGATTGGCTAATAAAAATCCATACGGACAAGGCTTAGCACTAAGTGCATGAATACGTGCTGGGAATTGGCCATGAGATTTTGGAAGGCTGCTGCGGGTATGTTCAGGAGGATAACAGCCCCAACACTCCAAATTAATATATGATGCAGTCTGTTTTTGTTTGTCTTTTGTTTTCAATTTTATTACCTATTCATTATTTATGTAAATCCATTTCCATTTTTTCCACTTCCTTTGACAATGCTTTTCATTCTGTAGTGAAATCACTGTTCACTCTTTGGATAGGATTGACCTAGATGGACATATACAAATAGATTTATATGGACTTTTAAAATCTAACTACAGCTAACATGTATTGGGAAGATCTTTTTTTCTCTTAGTAAAAAACAAATAATATAAATAAATTAAAAATTAAATAATATCTATAAATGTTTTTTGTTTTGTTATAGGGTCTGTCCTTACTCCTGTAACAGTCATGTTTGAGATAGCTTGATCTACATGTAAATCTGCAGAAGAATATTAAAGAAAGGATTTCATACACGGAATAATATAATTACAGGTATTATGTCCATACAGTGAACAGAATACAATATTTTTTCTCTATAGTGCCCCTTCACTGCACTTGTTTTCATAAAAACGCATAGAACAATATGTTTACATTTCTTCATGCAGCTCCTTCCATGCCAATTACAATTCTGCACACGTAGCCATGAAAACGTTTCATGAACAATGTCAGGGAATGATACAGAGGTTTTCCCAATGTGTAAAAGGTAAAACTAAATACTAAAGGATTAGAAAGCAGAATTTAAATTATTAAAATGTATTATTTTCACCAAAATATTATTAATAGCACAATTGATTGTCTGAATATATTTTGTGGTGGCCTTGTCATGAATAGACCTGGATGCTGGGGACAATTTAACTCCTGCGCAGGGTCAGCAGTTACGTCAGGGGCTTCCCAATGGCTAGGGAGGATTGCAGTAGATCCAGAAAATTGCAGCTCTGGGGAATTTCGTGGTGACAGATTCCACGACTTGCCATCACTCCAGAACACGTAGAAGAAAATTGTGCCCTTTTATAAAGCTTTTCACCCAAGAGTCACCCAATGTTTTCTCACAATTCACACATTTGTCACCTTGGTTTAAATTAGATAATGTATGAATCATAACAAAAAGTTAATTTATAAATTTTCTTTGTCAATTCACTGAAATAAAATGGGTACAAATTGGATAAATCTTGAAAGTATTTATAAACAGACCCAGAGAGCCCCAAAAATTTGCCCAAATTCATGGTCACATGATGCAGAGTACACTACTCAGTTATGTGGACACTTCTTATTGGCTATCTATCTTCTGGGTCCTGAAGAGTCCTACTGTGTAATTATACCACAAAGAAGGGCAGCAATATAAAAAGTTGGTGAATCGGTAGACCTAAAGTGGTGGATCACTGGACATGATGAACCACATGCTTTTCCACAAGTTTTGCCCTTGTTTCATGGGATCATTATATAAAAAAAGTGAATAATAGTGGCTTTTAGAGGCAGCATGTGTCCTCCTTATATATACAGATACTGTTTTTAGTTGTGCAGACCAAATGAACAAGGGAAAAAAAGAAGATTCTACTTATCCTACAAAGAATTGAGCTGGCTCATGTATGGGACATCACACCAGGAAAACCTGGGGGGAATTGTGTTGGAGATATGCTACCCCATAGAATCATTTCAGTAGATGGTACCTAAATAAAATCCCTCACTAAATTTGGTAAAAATTGTGATGATTTCCTGAACAACATATTGGGTCTGTTGGACTTTTCAGCATGAACAAGACGTCATTCCCAAACCTCTTAAAAAAGCAGCATTTGTTGCCGTGAAACGCATTGAGTGTAAAATTGGGCTCCTGAGACATCAAGTTTAATGAATACATTGTTAAATGTTAATAAATATCGGGTTGATTCTCAATCAGAAGACTGAGGTTTTGGATGGAATTATTTATAATGTGCTGAATATACATACACAGTTTATGTCTAACCCAAATATGTTGAAATGTAATGGAATTGTTTTGCTTTGATACATAGACTTTTATTATTTACAAATAAAATATGAAGATTTTAATTGAATATTCTGATTATATTGATATTTTCTCTTTATCCCTAAAAATCCTTAATTCCTCTATAAGAAACTGGTATTGCAAAGGCAAAAAAGAAATGAAAAAAGAAACTTCTTTACCTAAGTCACCGGACTCCTCCTAACATTCCCTTCATCACCCTACAGTTCTGAATTTAGCTACAAATGTCCAGAAAAGGGGAAGAAAAAAAAATCAAATGACTGAAATATTAGAACTGGTTGGCATTATCAACTAATACGCTTTCACCTTTTCTTTTTATGGGAAAAGAATAAAGCAAAAATTTTCCTTGGACACTATGGAATTTGTTGGCTTGGACTCCAAAAAAATTTTCCTTCAAATAATTTCATATACTAAAATGTGGCCCCAGGTGAAAATCCTTCAGCTTCCTGCATTGGTGCGTGTTCATAATTTACCACCATACTCTAGTCCTGTATAACACAATGTGTTTTTAGCATGCCACATAAATAAATAAAGCATTCTCATACATGGATCACTTTTCCTGGGAAATGGTTAACATGCTTCATGCCTGATATATTTTTTTCTGAAACTCATTATGATTTAACTCCACAACATGTCATCAGAGATATATGACCATTCAAATTTTCTTATGATTGAAATTCCAGGCAAGTGTGCATGGCATGATTGATTGCTCTCACTATTCATGCTTCCTATACTGGATTCACATATACAGATGATTTCCAGGATTTACAGTTTACCCCATTAGGTGTATTTGATAAATTATGAAATGATTTGTCTAGATTTAGTACTTAAATGGCATGTCCATTATCTCTTATTAAATCCTACACATTATGAAATGATTGTAAATATGTGTGGGAGAAGTCTGATTTTCTTTTCTGCTTAGATTTCATTTTTTTTGGAGAACTAAAATTGTCAAGGTTTAGCATATGCAGGCCGATTTTGACTTCTGAGATAGTCAAATGATCAAATTACCAGTTAAATGGAAACTGACCTTACCTACTTACCTTGTGCCATCTTCACTGCTGGCTCCAAGGTGGACTTCTGTGGAGCTGGCGATCCTGCTCATTGATTGGATGATGTAACCTCAACCATCCATGTGCAGGAGCTGGCTCTGTGTAAAGCCCAATGGCATGCAAAGTATAGCTAGAAACAAAAATCCACCAGGGGCCCGGGAGTTAGTTCTACATCCTGGTGTTTTTTGGTTGTCCCAGTTTAGGTCTTCTTTAACCAATCATAAGCAGTCAATGTTTTGGGTTCTACAAAATGTGAAGGTCACTTGTTGATAAATATTGATTAAAAGTACACAAATCATCCTGTGCATATGAATGGTAGAGCAAATTCAAATGAGGGCTCACGACTGTCCTTTGGTTCACGACAGTCTAACCCCATGATCACAAAATCAGAATATGGAACTTCTGTGTGCCTTTTTTTTATTAACTTATAAAAACTGTTTGGATTGGTCAATCAAAGTCAAAATTGGCAGTAGACCTACTAGGCTTTCATCAAAATTAAGTAAATGGAAGAGGTGCAATACCATATTTCCCAGTGGGCAGCACAAGCCAAAAATCTAAAGTTTTTGGAATTCGCACTTTCAAAGAAGCAAACAGTTTAAAATGGAATTTTGAAATTTCTGTTAGTGAGAAAAACACTTTATGCAGTGTACACACGTTCAATTATTGTCATCGGAAACCATCTTTCCTGATCATGTCCAGCAAGGAAAGAGTGACAGATGAATGAATGAGCACTGTACATAATTCTGTTCTATGGAGGGGTAGAGGTGAGAATGAGCAGGTGGCACCCCGCTGTGCTCTCCTACCTTCACTCTTATTGATGTCATTCATCATTGGTCGTTCCGACGCCACCACGAAGAACGCTGGACGACCTCTGTACAGATTTTCGCCTATGACGAGCCTCACTGTTTGTATTGGATGAGAAACATCTGATGGGTGTACCTGTTATCTCTAGGTACCTTTAATTCATACCATGTTGCAAGAATATCCAAATCATTTGCACCATCTTGTAGCCCAGGTACATTTTAATAATTCTGCCTAATTATGTTCCATTGGCAAAAAATTAAATTCCTCCATGACAAGAGTCTAATGCCACGTAAAGATAGACAGTGGAACAAACATGCCCTGTATGCTCAGCATTGTTTTTGTTTGATTGGGGTGGAGGCAAATGGGTGCCCCACTGTGTTCTCCCATTGGAATACAAAAGGTAATTGTTCTGGTTTTTTGGTCATTTAGTGATCTGGCTCACCAGATTACTAAACAATATTGGGGGAAAGCTGTACTGTTATCAGATTTTAACTTGAGACAAATTTATATACTTACACTGTTTGAAATGAAACAAATACATTTATTGATATATTAATAATTACAGTGCTATAGTAATTTGTGTATTTTATACCTCCTTGCCATTCATCTAGTTTAACGGCATTTGAGTATGAGGGGGAAGGTCCTGTTGCATAAAACTTCACTTTAAGTAAATGCTACCTGGTTGTCAAGAACATAAAAAAGCAAGCCACCACAACTTCCATTTCTTGGTACAGACCCACAACTTTACAGCATGTTGTTTATTTTTATTCTACGGTTTCACTTTTTTTTTCTAGCGTTCCCCTTTAATTAACTGAAACCTCCAGTTGATTTATTTCCATGGCCCGAAACATTTAATTCTTGAAATTCATACTTTCTGTTTTCCTTTCATTTCAGGAGCGCCGTCCTCAGAAACGTTCTGTTTGCATTCATTATTAAAAGGGGAACAGATGGTGAATGTTTAGTTTAAAATAATTTGTCCATTAAAATATGCTGCAGATTCTTCACAGTAATGAATTTACCGCCTTTGAAATGCCTAGAAATGGACTGCAGAATCTTGGAAGGTTTGAGACAGACACTTTATTGAAGTCTCAGTGTATTGCTGCCTGTGAAAGAGATGATAGACTCGCCTGTGTTGTCTGCACAACACAATCCCAAATTGTTTTGACAGCCAGCATGTACAGTGTTCCTAGATAAAGCACGGGGGATTGGACATGTTTCTGAAAAATTGAAATCACACTTTCTTGCCTATACAGGGGATCCACCCATTAGGAATCCTATTAAAAAGTAACTCTGCATTTGTTAATCTGAACTCCAGGCTATGCAAGCAGCTTTCACTGTTACAGGATTAGTAATGTTGCCGACCTGGTCTGGAGATTTATGCAATGGTTTTAGATAGAAGAGACGTGCTGATGACCTGAAATTTTCTCTACTGAAGGTAACTAACATAGCCTGGTCATCTCCCGGCCCCCAGCCTGTGATTGGACAGTAAAGAAGCAGCAAAAGTTTATCCCTCTACTCACTCAGTATGTTTTTTGTCATCACATGTGAACAATACCACAGCTAACTGGATACTAATGTTGTCCCCCCCCTCTCCCAATTCATTTTACAGATGGTTATAAAATAATGGGCCTGATTTAATAAAGCTCTCCAACACTGGATAAGATACACTATTAGGGAGAACGTTCTTGGTTCACCTGGAATGGATTTCCCAAAAATAACTTCCCAGTTGGCAAATGTTTTCAATCCTGGACCAGATCCTGATCCAAATTTGCTGGATTACTTAGGTAATCTCCCATTATAGTCTATCTTCTCCAGTCTTTGGGAACCTAAAAAATCAGGTCCATTATGTCAAGTTAGGATGCTTACCATATACATTTTTATTGTGAATTCAGGGACATGGAACATGTGTGACTCCTAGCACACTATGGGGTTTCTTACAGAGAGAGCTACTCACCTTTAGACTCCTCTCTATCTAGTTGGAACATCATATGAAAATGTTATTAAGTTGTATTAGTAAATATCAGCTGAAGCTATTGAGCACTGTATTCTATAGGTTTTTTTTCAGCAAAACGGAGAAGCATAGCTTGGCAAGCATGTGAAAAGGAACCTAAAGCTTCATCTGTTGAAGCTGGGTCACCTTCCCGTACAATGCACTACTAGGTAGAGAGGCAAAGCCCTGACATAGAAGGCTCCTGGTGAGCTCTGGAGACAAAGCTATCTACTCACAATAGACAAATTTCACCTGAGATGAGCATGACTGTTTGTTTCAATATGTGTAAAGCAGTGCCACCACATCATTCATCAACTTTTGCATCTCTCGGTGCCTAGAAGAGAGCACAACAGGATGCCGCTCCTTCATCCTCCTACCGTCCATTGGATGTGTTTACAAGGCTTATCAAGTCTCTGGATATCTGATTTTAGGTTCATGAGTAAAGCTACATACACACTTCCAATTATTATCTTTTGTAAACGAACGACGAACGTTCGTATATATATATATATACATACACTCACATACACAATACAGCCTGTATCGATCAAATGTTCGTTCATCGCGCATGCTCAGAACATGCATGATCACTGAACGACCGTACACACGATGAATGGTCAACGATCATCGTCCAATCCAATCCGCCGGTCCGTTCGTTCATTTCCAACGACTATCCTCGTTCGTCGGCGTCGTTGGTTACTTTTTTTACAAACGATTTTTGGCCAATCGGTCGTTCATCGTTCATTTCCAATGATAAAAATTGGACGTGTGTACGCAGCTTAAGTTTATTAAAAGCAGTCATAGGCAGGTTTGCTTTATATAATGCAAAGCTATTGTAGAAAATTCACCTTTGTATTCATCTAGGGTTGAAAGCTGAGGAGCCAATATGTGATGGATTTCAAAAGTCTTGCACAGAAGTAATGACCCTTTATTTTAACCCAATGAACATAATTTTTTAATTATCCTTATTACAAAGTAACTTTGAACGTTGCTTTGACCATGAAGGTGATTTAGAAAAGGTATGTCTATCGTTGGCCCATTTTTGGAAGTCTTTGTGAAGTGGGTGGACATTTATTTTTTAAACAAATAATTATTCTTTAAGAAAAAGAAAACAAAAACACAATCGTATATATATTATTCTCTCATAGAGTCTCAAGTGCGATATATGTCAACATCAAATGGTAGATCTTATGATTTTTGATCATTAAATTTAAAATCAGAATTGATCTGATTTATGATGTATGTTTGGTGGGGAGCAGCTGGGGATTTGGTAATGATAACAGTATAGCATCTGCAAATATTTTTATATTCAGCGCTTTTATGTCTATGCCTTTCATATCTAGGTCTTAGTGGACTGTTGTTGTCAGGGGATGAACACATAGTGAAAAGCAGTTGAGAAAAAGATAAGCCTTGTGCTCCACTGGTAGTCTATACATCCAACACATTATAACATTAAGGGGAAAATTGCTATTCAGAAATGTAGAAGGTTTTTCTACTAGAAGTTATATTTTAAGAATAAGAAGAGGTTGGCTGATACTTCTTTTTTTGGAAGAGAGCAAGATGTTCCATCCATAATATTGGGCTGGTTCCTCCAATTTTGTAGTTTTGGATCATACCATCTACTCGTCCTTCCTGTTATATTTATAAACAAATCAATAGCAATGGAAATTGAAAAGAGTGTGACTAAATGACAACGGGGACTGGAAATATTCTGATCTGTAAATGAATATAGTAGGTCAAAAGCAGTGAAGATAACAATGAATAAGTTTCAAGCCGCATGTAGACCAGGAAATCTCAGAATCTAAAAAACAGATTCTAGATCTATCAGCAACCTGATCATTTAAACTGAAATAATGATAAAAAAACGTAAGCAGTTGTATCCTTTCATCAAAATGGTATGCCAAAAGGATGAACAGATCTAGAGATACAATCTGGTGCATTAACCCCACCTCCTTTAAAGCTTCATTGAGATATCCTCACTTATTATAGGGAAAATTTAGAGGTAGGAAGGGCATAAATAATTTATACTTTTGGACAAGTTTAATAGTTTTTTTTGTGTTTCAGCAGCATATATTAACTTAACTTTTTTTCCCTGCTGAATAAAGAGAAGAAGCCCTTCAAAAGCTCTGAACTGTGATCCACAAGGTATGGTGACAATAGAAAGTCCATGAGCATCTACTCAACCAGCATGAAGGTATCGGTTGCATGCATGGTGAATGGGGGGGTATTGAAGGCAAGGTGTGCATGTGCTCCTGATGTGACTGCCATTATGGTTGGCTTTGCATGGGCCAAGCCGGGTTTTTTACACAGGTTAATAACCATTGCAGTAGCCATGGTGGCCATGTAAGAAAGATAAATGTAAAGAAAAATATTTGAAGACCATGACTGATAATACCAAGGAGGACTTGGGTCATTTGATTTGGGAGGCAACCTATACTCATAATAAGAACAGATTTCTGTTGGCTAAAGAAGGTGTATCATGCAAAGAGTGCCTTGGTGCTGTGTCAATTTATGGGTATGGTAATAGTTGGGTATTACTAAAGGATATGGTTTTTTAAGACACATATTCAAATCTTTTAGGATCAGCTTGCCATTCAGTCACATGCCATCAATCAGCCACAAAAAAAGTTGGGGCTTAAAGACTTGCCAGCAAGTGCTCAACAAATCCCTTGTATAAGTGGCAAATGCCCCCTTGCCCCATAGCCCAGCCATCCACTAGTTCCTTCCACGAGACATTGCACTCTAGGTAAGGCATAAAAAGGCTCCTTTTTTTCATTCATTTGCTTGCTGATGCTATGGACACAAAATAAACAGTGCATTCATTCAGAAAGTGCTCCTTTTTGCCTGTGCATTTAATAGTTGTTGTGTCAGGAATGTCTGGAATTGAAGATGAACTAAAATTATTGCTTTGGACCCAGCTAAGTGCCAGGATGGGGGTTTTTGGTGTTTCTTAGCGCACTGAATAGAAATGTTAATGGTGCTTCGAAATTGTCCAATCCTTTTTTGTTTTTATATTTTACTAGGGTTAAAAGAAAAATACAATGGCTTGATCATTCATAGTTTCCACTGTAGTAACTAAAGTACAGATAAGTGACTGATGCTACATACCTTTTATGTATGGTCCTCTCTGGGGGAGCAGAACCTTTGACAGTACATGTGATGATCTGGTGTCTGAACTCTTGTGAAGTCAAGAACATTTAGCATCGTCCACTGTGTAGGTATTATATGTAATCCAGACATGACGGTACTTAGTACAAGACCATGGGGGATTGAGCTCAGTTTACTTCTACTTTCATCTAATGCAGGTTTAATGCTGAGGGACATTGAGCTTGGAATATCTGTCAGGAGGATTGATTTTTGCTAAAGCTTTTCCACCTGGGACAAGCCAGCCTATATTCCTTTAGAGACAAACCTGTGACAATTTCATCTTTACAGAATGTTTAAAGTGACCCTGTAATGTTAAAAATAGAAAAAAAACTGCTGAAAGCTCCATGCAAGAGAAAACATAGTAAACCCTCTTATCTGGTTGGCCGTGTCTTCTAGGTTTCCTTTCGGCACTACAGATTCCTCAAGTCTCCTTAGCATTAAAAAGTCTGGGCGTTGTATGTGAGACTTGTGTTCTCTCACCGTGTTTCCTGGACCAATCCTTCAACTACAGGATTCAGAATGTTTTAAATAATGGTGCGTTTTGGAGAATACAGGGACCCTGGAAGTGATAAATGCTGAAGAGCACTGGAACGAAGGGGAAGAAGAAGATTGTACTTCTTGAGACTCAATATATTAGTATAGGGTTTTTGGTACCCATTGGTTCCCTTTCCATTGTCTGGGTTATTTTACTGTCCCAAAGATAACAATGGGATACTTAATGATGATCATGATATGTATTCTTTTCCCATTTGAGGGCTGGACAACCCATATGTAAGATGGAGCAAATGGTTCTGGGTTGTAGCCGTACCTGGTCTATAAACCAGTAATTTTCAATGCAAAGTTGCACACTAGGCTATGACTCTATATACTATTTTTTAGAACTGTAATTCCAGATTTAGTTGCCAAAGGGTTGTATTTGTGTACAGTCAGTTTTGAGAGCAATACAACCTTATCTAGCACCAACCCCAGACTGTGATTGGCAGTTAAGAACCAGCAACATAATAAAATGTTAAAGGATAAATATATAGTATAAGGAACACATATCACTGTCTTCAATCTAACTTTACATTTTGCATGCTACGTTCATGTGAACAACTCAAAACTCAGAGAAGCCGGACAGCTACTATTGTCAATATAAAGGGTGGTGTTTTAGGATGTGTTTTGGGGCGAGTATTTCTAGGACAGTGTGCAACTGTTCTGATAAGCAAAGTTTATTAGAATATTTACAAAAACATACAGATTACCAAAATACAGTTATATTGGTATTTCTTTTTGTTTTTGTAAATATTGTATTATGAGTTGTATGGATTACACATCTCAACAAAAAAAAATGTTTTTCATTTGCCAAGGATTTTTCAATTCACTTAGTGTATTTCAGGTCTACTGAATCCAGAAATGACATTGGTTTCATTGAATTGGCTCTAGTTCTTGTGATACAGGAATTTGAATAGATGTTTTTTTACCAACAACAAATGTTAACGCAGCATATTATTATCATTCTTTATTTACATCAATGTTTTGCATTTTATATATTAAATGTAGCATTATTTTCATGAAACTTTCATTTGCCTTCTTTTTATTCCTACATTTTCTTTTTTTTACAGAAATATGAATTCTTCCCATGACCCTAATATATTTTGTTACATTTGTGGTGAATATTCTCAGCAAAAACAGAAAAGAAACATTACAGAATTGGTGAAACAAGCATATCTTGCATATGTTTGTAATAAACTGGGGGACCAAGATAATAAGTATTGGGCTCCCCATATGGTATGCAAAACTTGTGTAGAGTGCCTACATCAGTGGAAAAAGGGAAAACTGAAAAGTTTGAAATTTGGTGTATATAATGATTGGTATTTTTGTGCTATGAATGTAAAAGGTTTCAATTGTTACAAGAAAAACAAGTGGGAGTACCCTGATTTGCAATCGGCAAGACGACCTGTGCTGCATGGTGCTGATGTTCCAATACCAGTGTTCAGTATACTACTTCTTGTACTACTTCTTGTACTACTTCTTGTATCCGACATGAAGGATAAACAGGGTTCGGAGTATAATCCAGGAGTTAGCAGTGGAAGTGAATATGAAGGAAGTGTTTCATCCAACCAGCAGTTCTCCCAAGAAGAGCTCAATGATTTAATACGTAACCTAAGTCTGTAAAAACAAGCATCTGAACTTTTTGCATCCAGTCTAAAAAAAAAGAACTGTCCGAGACCGAAATTTAAAATACAGTTTATATGATAAGCGAGGTGACACTCCTAACATATTTCAGTGAAGATGGAGACCTTGTGTACTGTTGTAACATCCCTGGACTACTAGCCCATATGGGAGGACCAGAATACCGAGCAGAAGACTGGCGGCTTTTCATAGACAGTTCCACTCGAAGTTTGAAATCTGTTTTACTGCATGATGGCAACTGCTATGCATCAATTCCAACTGGTCACTCAAAAACCTTAAAGAGGAATATGAAAATATCCAAATGGTCTTACAAAAGCTTTGCTATCAAGAACACCAATGGTCCATATGTGTTGATTTTAAAATGGTGAACTTCCTACTTGGACAGCAAACTTGGATACAAAAAGTACCCATGTTTCATCTGCTTGTGGGATAGTAGTGAAAAGCAATATCACTGAAAAAAAGTGACATGGCCTCCAAGGGAAAACATGAAAAAAGGTGCAGCAAACATCATTAACGAGTCAATGGTTGACAAAGAAAAATTTATTCTTTCTTCACTACACATAAAGTTAGGATTAACAAAGCAATTTGTTAGAGCTCTGAACAAGGACGGCGATTGCTTCAAACACATTTGTAGATTCTTCCCTGGATTGAGTACTGAAAAATTAAAAGTAGGAATCTTTGATGGACCCCAGATTCAGAACTGATAAAAGATTTTAATTTCAAAGTTACAGGACTGATACTGAAGCTTCTGCCTGGCACAGCTATGTCATGGTTGACTAGAACTTCTTGGGTAACCATAAAGCACAAAATCATGAAGAACTGGTATAAAACTTGCTCATAAACTTTAAAAATTTGGGTGCTACTATGAGCATGAAGGTACACTACCTCCATAGCCATTTGCAAAAATTTCCAGAAATTCTTGGCGATTTCAGTGAAGAACAATGGGAGAGGTTCCATCAAAATATAAAGGTGATGGAAGAAAGGTATCAGGGCAGATGGGATAGACACATGATGGCAGACTACTGCTGGAGCCTTCAGCGTGATTGTCCTGATCATCAACATAAAAGGAAATCATACAACCTTTTCTGAGTTTTTCAATGACTTCTTTGTGATTAGTTTGGTAAATATACTGAATATAGAATATATTGACATTAGGTATTTCAAAAATTTAATTTTGTATACATAGGCATATCTAGTTTAATTTTGCTTAATTTTCACGTTTCATTAGTTTTCTATGAGGTTATTCAAAAACTAGACCCAATCTAGCAAAACCAATACCATATTTGGAATCTGTGCATCAATTATAATCTGAAATTCCTTTAATCTGTTTTTTTTTTAAACTAATTCATAGATCTCAATGAATTTCTAAGGAAGCCTGAAGGTTGTCCGTGAAACGCGTCACCTGTCAAATTGAGATCCACCCATCTAAATGGTCTTAATCTGTTCCCAATATAATATTTTAAACATTTGTATATTGAGTTTTAAATTTGACATTTTCATTTGTTGTTTTTGGGATGTGGCATTTGTAGATAATATTTGATCTAATGCTAAGAAATAGTACAAGTAATTGTTTCTCAAGGTTTTTCACATTGGGGAACCTTGAAAAACCTTTCGGTTCTTCTGAGAACTCCTGCTATGGTTACTATATCCACAGCTGACAGTACAATAGTATGGTGTCACCCTTACAGATAGCCATAAAAGATAATTGGTGTCACTTAAACTGACCTTAGAGGTACAAAATTACTCAAGGAGTCCCTTGCAACCTCCTGAGGAACCCTGGTTGAGCAACATTGATCTAGAAGGGTGCTGCCTATACCTTCTTAAAAAAGGAAGCCAACATGTGCCTAGGGTAACGCCCACATGTGGTACTAGGGCTCCATAAGTGAAAGCATTGAAATCCAATAAATGAAAGGGGCAGATCAGGGATCAGTCAGACTGGGAATGAAGGATGTAGATGATACTAAATGTCCTCCAGCCAGGCAATGTGTGCTCGAATTGTGAGAGGCTGAAATCAGAGTAAGCATTTTCAGTACAGAAGAGGATCCTATACAGCAAGGCAGGACAGAAAGTAAGACTGTAATTCAGCTTTAAATAAATTGAACAAAAATCTTGTATACCCTTCCCTTCATTTTCCTTTAGTCAATCAAATAACATGTTGAAAAGAGATCTGATTGGTTGCCTTGGGTTATTTCACTTTTCACATGGTCACTGCATCTTGACTATCTTATTAAATAAACACATAATTGTGAATTCTATTAACTTGCTCAGAGACTTAAATAGAGGCTTTTGCTAAATGTTTACCGTGCAGCGACTCCCATTAAAACAAATAGCTCTACTTTGGAACTGAGTGGGAGAGAAAAAAAAGAGGGGAAGAAAAACATTGTCACTTTAATTGCAAAAGCATAAATATTTGATATTCAGTAAATTAGATCTCTAGCTATGAAAACATTCTTGCAAATGGATTTTTACCTGTAGCACACTGCCATTAGCAGGAGAGAGTCAGCACAGCCCTGGGCCCTGTAATTAACTCCAGCCATGCAGAACTAAACATTTTTGACAGTTCCCCTGGTCTGGAATTAACTGTCATAGGAAAAAAAGAAAGAAACTGCATTGTCACATCGTGTTTACGTTAAGTCAGTAAAATGCTGCGTTTCTTTTTTTTTACAGTTCGGTTTTACGCCCCGTTATCTCCCTCTCATTAGGGAGTAAACCCAAACCCTTTAAATGAAGTATTTTAGGCCATCGGAGAAAATATTAGGAGAAGGGTTGATCTTTTATTTACCATCCCTTTGTATCAGATTCACAGGAAATGATGGCTCAACCTGTTACTGTACATTATACCCCTTAGTGGAGGTCGTCAACAGATTGAGAGGCACATGAAATTTGGACCCTCCTCCTGAAATCTAATAAGCGGCAACTGTGTCACTGACTCGATTCTGCGTCATTAGGAAAATTACCTAGCGATCAATCTCTGGAAATGCTCAGATATCACGGCAAATTTTACTGAGAGCTTTAGAATAGAACAACATGTTCATTTCCTCTCGGAAAACCAGGTCAAAGCTGAAAGCAAAAAGGGTTTTTGATGGCGACTCATAACAAGATTATATGGAAAAGCCTAACTGGAAATTCAGAGGCTTCTAATGATTGAGTAAGAATATAAGTAATGGAAGAATGATCATTATGTTGTAGGTTTATTAGGCCAAATTGTTGAGGCTTTATAAGAGGTTACATCACATGACTTGCGCTGAACATTCAACCCTCCTCTACTCTAAGGCCCATTTCAGATTTGAAGTTGCAAACTGCTGCCATGAGGTACACCCAACCACTCCTAGTCAATACTGTGCGGTTGTTGTGTCAACCTCAGCCGCACACAACATCTGTGTCTCGCGGTTGAGGTTGCGGTTAACTGCAGTTCATGTTTTCAGAAAATTTTTGGATGAAGATGAATTACGTCTATTTTCAGTCTTAGTCCTTCAGCAGCAACCACTGTCCCTTTCCAACCACTGTGAGCTGCGGTTGATGGCATATGCAACCAAGTCAATAGAAGCCACTTGCTGCTTAATGGTGGCCAGAAGCAATGTGCTGCATTCAGCAACTGCAGTCATAATCCACCACAACCGCATTGGGACCACAAATACCTGCAGCCACATTTAGTGGCAGGTGGTATGTGGCATACAGCTGCCGACAACCGCAGGTTTGAAGTTAGCAAAATAATTACATGAGAACAGTGAAATGCAAGTAGAAAGCTAGACTTTGTTTGTTTACAGAACTGTGGAACACCTTCTACCAATGTAAGAGAGGAAAATTAGGGAGGAATAGAGGAATAAGGAAAATTAGTGGTAGAATCTAGTCTTAAAATACTTTCTTCCTCAAAGGACTGGTTGTGTGTTACTGGAAGAATTGCCAGGTGAAGACAACGTCCACGTCAACTGTGGTAATGACCGGTACTGTATTACATTTTGTTCTTGTGGAATTTAGACACGCCTTAAAATCCCTAAGCTAAAACCAGTGCTGTCCAAACGTATGCGCATGGAGGAACTCATTGTTTCACCTTTTTTGGGGCCCATATGGCGGAAAACAAGCTACAATAATGTGAGCTGCTACAGCATTAGTGTTGGTGTTAAATTATGATCACCACCCTACAGTGTGGGTCACCAGGGAAGTAATATAGTGCATTTATTACAATACATGTTATAATCTAGACCAGCCAGACAAGCCATCATGGTTCATACCTGCCTTCATGGCCAGGAACAGGAATAAATGGCGGCTGTTGTAAAGATGCTCAGCCCAATAGACTCTGCAAAAACACCAACAACTGTCTTCGGCAACCAAAACAAACTTTCAACATATAACAGTGCACAGTGTTGTTATCAATAAATCAAAAGGCAGATTGGTTTCATATCCATCTCTTTGGTTTTTTGTATTTGCCATATTCCCATCTCTTCTATACAGACAATAGCTAAAACGGACCTTTCATTCTATACTTTTATTTAGACCCAGCAATGTCAGAACTGGGTATGGGTGCTTCTCTTTGCTATACAGATGGAGCATGACTGGTGGGTGAGTCCCTGGGGGCACTTTGCATAGCCTCCTGAAAGTATTACAGCACCCTGTCCTTGGAATCACTCATATATGATGCCCAGCTTCCACAAGCAAAAACAAAAATCCCAATGCATTATGGTTAGGGGGGGCAATAAGGTTAGGAAGGAAAAGAGTAGATGATGCTGAATGTCCTCCAGGTGGGGAGTGATGCAGGTTCATCCTGTACAACTGTGCAAGACTGAAGATGGGGCAGGAGTTTAAAGCCCAACACCAGCTCCCCCTTCACTCTACTTTTCCTGAAACCATTATAATGGTTTCCCACCATCCCCTTTTTTTCTTATTAATTATGAAGCATCCTAAAGGAAGTGATGGAACAAACAAGGGTGGCCTGAAGCCCCCAAATCTCCAAGGCACATGGAATGAGATTTCATATAAACATGGGGCCCATCAGTTTCTCTTTACAACTTCAATACATACTTCCGGCGAGTAAAACTCTAAAAACATACAAAAGATAAAGTATAAAAAAAGTCATTTTAGAAAAAGGTTAATAAATAATTGATGCAGTTTTAAAGGAAAGAGAAAAAAATCCCTCTAACCTCTAACATGACACATTTAGACAGGAATTGTGGTCTGATGGTCTCTTTCTTGCAAACATGCTCCAACTGAACTCACGTCTAATAAGTTTACAGAATCCATTAAACTGTGCCTTGTTTGAGCACTACAGCATACAGCAATTATGTTTTATAGAGCATGACACATTGGACTCAGCAATTTGACCTATTTTTCTCCATAGACTTTTATGCAAGGCACTACACAATTATTCGCTGCTAACGACCTTTGTGGAATCCAAGGATTACATTTTTATTTCTAATTTATATAATAAAAAGCCAGCCTAATAAAGTCAAATGCAAGTTGTCAGGATTGTGTTTTAGATCTTCCAGCCAGTTTTATTATTGGGAGAGGCAGGCTGAGAACTGCACCCGAACAAACAGCAAAAAAGAGAGTGCCATACTCCAGAAGGGCTTTTTCATAATATAAAAGTTTGATGTTCTTATTGTTGGTGTAATATACAAAACATATTTTTAGGTCATCTTTTTAATTGATTCTTTATTTTTTCTTTATTCCACCCCTCCTAGTTTCCTAAAAATATCTGTTCAATTTGCACTACACACCTTTTCTGTGCTCCGGCAAACCCACTTCAGGGTGGAATGACATCCAACAACACTGAAACCCTTCCTCTGAACCCAGGCTGTCATGGACACCCCACCCTTTGTGTCTCATCATTCCACCATGTGCTTACATTACTGCTACACTCATACATTGTTGTGTAAATGTAATTTTGTACCGTGGTAAGAGGAAGCACTTGTAGCAGTCAAGAGAGGGGTCAGGGAGGGAAGTGGGGAGACTTCAGAACAGGGGGTTGAAGATCTCACTTAAAGAAGATCTATCACCACATTTTTAACGTTATATAAAAGAATGGCTGTCCCTTTTATAAATTGTAAAATGTGTTTTTTAAATTACTTTTTTTTAAATATTTTAATTTACAATATTAGGGGAGGAACCCTCTTCTGCCTTTACTGCCGCGGCAGGAACGGCTGAAGAGGAACTCACAGCCTCCTGGTATACTTGCATTACAGATTCCAGGAAGCTGTGGGCTGCTCCTTCTGTGGATACTGGAGATTGGGGATGCATCATCAGGAGCTTCCCTATAATGTAAAAAAGTGCTTAATCTTAATGTGCAGTGTGTGTTCAGGTGATGTGAGAAGAACCCAGAAGAAGCAAATGCTGGAAAGAAGTGGAAAGTCGAGCCAGTGGGACTCGATGGGCCCAGTTTGCGGACAGAATGTGGGCTTGTCATTGGAAATGGTAAGTTAATTTTTTTTCAGGGAAGTTTAGCTTAAAGTTAATTAGACATTTGCAACCATCTGCTCTTTGAACTGTTGTTGCTTGTAGCTACTTCATCCTTTTGGATATGTCAAACGTGCAAAAAAAAAATTGTGTGTGTTTTTTTTTCTCTGCACATGATTTGGCATAACACACTTTTAACTTTATGAAAAGCCAAAATTCCTTTTGCAAAGTGCACACTTTCTACTTCTTTAGTAATTTAACTCTAGTGAATCATTGGCCTACACCAAGCTAACAGTCATTAGAGTTTGTTAAGTCTGATTTTTCTGTCTTACTTATTTCCAGGTCAGTGACACCAGAATCAGAAAGACATCCTCAGATTAAATATCTTTGAAAAGCAAATTAGTAGTGTCTGCTCTGTTATTTCTTTATAATAACTTGATTTGATAAATTATTGTTTTTTTTATAATTTTTTTTTTTTCTTAAAAATCACCTTTATAATTAAAAAAAGGTATAGTGACTTTGCTTTGGCTGAGATTAAGTCATTAGGCTGCATAAAGCATTTCTGCAGTCTATTCTCCCCTAGGGATCAGACTGCAGCATTGAAAATTTGCTGCAAGCCACAAACTGAAAAGTTGCAGCAGTGGAAGACTCTTTAAACATAGCAAAGAACTGCATAGGAACCAGGATTTACATGATTGTGTCATCTCTGAGCCAACATCCAACCTAAGTCCAGGAAGAGTATGCTGACTTTGGATGATGCTTGATTAATGTTGGTGCTGTCCTGGCACGTTATGATAAGCACTGAGATCTGTGTGCAGGGTTAGAAATAAATATATTATATTCACAAATTAGTTATCACTAAATATAAAAAATAATCAGATTTTTAAAAAAGTTTTGTTTAGACTGTACTATAACGGTGCTAAAGAATGCATGGTGGTGTACCGGGTTCTTCATAAAACTTTGCAAAAGTCAGCTCTCTTCTCTATGTTCATCGATGTGAAATAATGGAACTTGAATAGGAAGAAGTGCTTCACTAAGAAGAGGTCTTTTTGCCTGTACAAACATCAAATAGATGTGTGTGCCAAGCTAGTGACCCACATGGAAAATGCTTTTTATCCCTTGAAACATTCCTGAATATAAAAGCTTGCATGATACAAGCAGTTCTCCATCACCGCCTGTTAGAAATCCAAATTACCAGTTGCCAAGGAGCCAGTACATGTGCGCCTGTGTTATCTGTTTCAGCATCTTATTCTACTTAATTGGCAAATAACGATCACTGCCAATAATTCATTAAAAATATTTGGAAGGCCGTTGTGCTTCAAATCTCTGATGAAAAGAAAAAAGAAAGAAAAGAAGTTAATCTGCTAAATATTCATGCACGGATACAATTTTATAGGAAATCTATGGTTTGTTTCATTTTTTGGAAGGTATGTATGTGAATGTGACCATGCAAGGCAGGGAACGAGGTCCTTTTTAACCTTGCTCCCTTGCCTGTCACAGCATAAATTTACCACTCTGTTCACTTTGGGTATTAGGAGCGGCCCAGAGATGACAGGGCTGTTTTTTCATTAGCCCAGTACTGTCACGTGAGTTACATGTGCCCTCATACCTGAAAGCATAAGCAATTTTTTTCAGTTCCAGCAGCTGGGGCAGTAAAAGGAAAGGTGAGTATGTATTGCTGAGTAGGTGATCCCTTTCATCGTGCTGCATGAATAACTGTAAATCTTGCTACCGGGAGATAGTCCGCACCTTCATTTTTTCACTGCATTTACATTTTGAAGGAAGAATCAAATTGCAAATACCTTTTTGTAGCCATTGTGATAATAATAGATTTAATTATTGGAGCCAGTAGGGCTTTCCCAGAAAAGATTGAATCTAACCCTAAGAACAAAACTGTAATATATTGCAATTTTCCAATCTTTAGAAGTGGTGGCCAGGGATTAGGTTGTGGGGTAAAGTATTCCCTTTGGGTTAGTACAAGTAGATATGTTGGCCGGAAGCCATACCTAACCACTAACATATTTGTAGTAGGAGCATAATAAAATAATCTGTAAATGCATTGCAACCTGCACAGGGTTGATCTCTATGACTAAGCCACAGATGGGGTAATAGACATCACTGGTAGGGACCTGGGTCTGGTGGATTGCTCTCTGCCCATGTGTCAGTCTTGTTTAATAAAAGGCTGAAATTTGGTTCTCCATGTTTTCATGAAGGTGCATCACACCCAGGCAGAGCAGCTTCAATAAGTCACGATGTAGCTGTCCAATCCTGTTTATACCCAGAATCACAGGGTCTGGTTATATCTCCTATCTCCTATATCTTCTAGCACTGACTTTCTTTGTCACATGACAGAATGCCAAGGGCTGCAAAGGAAATTGATGCTGGAAGATATATGAAACCACTCCACTTCCACCATGGCAAGCAATCAATGGGTCTCAATAGATGCACTTTTGCTTGTGGTTGCCTTCCAAGCCAAGTTCCTTCCAAGCTAAGCTCCAAATTCTTTCTTTCAGGCGGCCCCCCTATTTTAACCTGGTGATTCTGGTAGAAACAAAATTTTTGTCCTGGGGTGACAATGCTTATACCTTATACTTTATCTATTGAGATGCAGCATTATCACCCTAGAACAGGATAGCTGAAAGGACTGCAGAACACTTCTTGATTTTCTCATCATGGGGGCGAGGGGTAGGGTATGGTGGTTCGTAGTTCACTGGTTAGTGCTGATAACATTGCTTGAGCTAACAATGCTGAATGCCAGATTGCACAGGTAAACAGGTATTTTACTGCACCTATACACTATTTCTAGTTGGAATAATAAGGCTGAACATAGGGGCTGATTTATTAAAGCTCTCAAAGGCTGCAGAAGATACACTTTCATCAGTGATGCTGGGTGATTCAGCATATGAAATTGATTTCTTAAAAGGCAATTGCTGTTTGTTTGCAATTTTTTTCAATCCTGGACCAGGTCCATTTCAGGTTTGTTGTATCACCCAGGTTCACTAATAAAAATGTTTTTTCTTTAGCCTTGAAGAGCTTTAATAAATCAAGACCATAGCGTAGAGATACCACTTATCAAAAAGACCAGCACTCTTTGCAAACAGAATACCACTGAAGCCCTTGTTTCTGTAGAGCAATAAAATCAAATCAAACAATAAAACAGTTTTAAAATTTAAAGGAAAAAATGATTGAGCAAAGCAGAGTAAACCTGAGCAGTTATTCCAAATTTACAAGACATTATAATAAACTTGAATGATGATAAAAGCAGATAAATGACAATTGGACATCATGCATTATACTTATAAAACAGCAGTTACATATTACAAACCTGAGATATTCTTGGTTTGCATCTCTGGTTATTAGACATGTGATCGGACACGCTACTCTTTTTTTGTGAAGGCGTTTAAGAAAAACCCAAATATCAGCCTCAGACGATCTTTGGTTAGGTTGATGGAAATATTGGGGGTTGTAGCAGATGTGAAATTATTGGTCACAAAACGTAGCTCAAAAGCCACAAAAATATAGGACAAAATGTCCCATTTATGCACAACGCTGAAAAATATGCTGCAAGAATCATGTTTCTATTTCTGCCAGACATCCAGTGAAATAAAAGTAAAAACATTCTTTTGTATTTATTGCAGGAGGTAAAGCTGTCCTTTTCTTACCTGATATGCAAACTACATTCTAAAAATAGATTTCTTAATTTAGCATCAAAATTAGATTAAAAAAAACATTTAACTCTGTATAGAAATACAAAAGGATTGGTGACAAAATTGTTAAACAACATCTACTAAACCGTTATTATGACATGCTATAAAATTGATTTTCCTGCTCTATTTACCTAATGCAATATTCAAGTGAATGCAACATATTCACTATAACATCCAAGTAAAAGATATAAGTAAAGTCAACAAGAGAAAAATAATAATAATAAAAAACAGAATCCCTGAGATAGATATAGAATCTCCCTCTCTGATAAACACTTGTAAACTAATCATCAGGTATAACTAATCATCATCTTCAATGTATAGCAAGCCACAAAGCTTGGTGCACCATTTGGCCCTGGTGATCAATTGTAATTATATTGATTAGTTCAGCATAAACAAGCTATTCCTAGGTGATACAACTAAAAGCAAACAATCAGCTATGAACATCAAGCAGTGGCAGGTGCAGCAAACAGTGCAGAATTGACCTAGCACCCATCACCATTACAATTTGGCTGCTGTGGGGGTCCCCGGATGGCTAAGAAGGGTCCAAAGCCACTATGTCTGCTTGGTTGCAAGGTATTGCTAAAAAATCTCAGGAATAAAGTTACCAACAGACACAAGTTAGGATATGGGTACCAAAACACCTAAAACACTGCAACAATCTCTAGAAATACAAAAAAGTCTATTATAAAAAGTAGAATATATTTAGTACTATTGGACACTCCGCGGATCAGGAAGTCCTTGAATTGGATCAAGAGCGAGGAGAAAGCTGGTCAAAGAGGGTGCGGACATGCCTATGGCAACATTGAAGCAGTTATAGGAATTTGTGGTCATTGGGCCTATATGGGAGGGTTGTAGGAAAAAAAGCCACTCCCCAAGGAAAGCCACATTAGGTCTTAATTTAGCCAAGGATAAATTAAACCAAGGATATTGATTTTTCCTTAGTCACATAACCAATGTGCCCTACAACAGTTTCTGCTGGTGCCTTATTCAATATTATAATTGGAACAATACCATTGAAAACAAATGTCACTTCAAATCTCTTTGCATAGACTAAATCAATTCTAAATATCCAAAAGGTAAAACTAAGTTGCACAACTTCCATCACAAAAAGATTTCAGGACCGGAAATCAGGGGAAACCTTTATCTATGGTTCTATTGATTCCATGGTAGGCTTGTAGATTGTATATATATATATATATATATATATATATATATATATATATATATATATATACACATATATATATGTATATAAACTCAACCTAAAAAAGACTGTTTTCTATAGAACACTGTTTATCACACCCATCCAGATGTGTTCCTAAAGTTTGCATTCTCCCTTTTTGCATTTTCCATTTTTCATACAATTAGATACTAATTTACACATTAGACATCTGTGAGGTATCAAGTCAAACACTAAATCCACTTCATCGGCGGCCACCGTCTGTTCAAGTTTTTACTTACATACTCATAAAAAAGAGAGTAGATTTGTTTGACAACATCTGTCCTTTATAAATCCATACTAGTTAGGAACAAAAGTTAATGCTGAACTTCAGGCAAAAAGCTAACTACATAAAGTATATTAATAAATATATGTGAAATATTATTTGTAATCCTTTTAAAAGTACATGCAGATATATTTTATTTTTTGCCACTTGAAGAAGGTTTTGCATTTTCTGCAACTTTTTCCTGCATCTCTTCTTTGGGAGATCTCCTCCTACTTCCTGCTTGGATGGCATTAGTCACCAGGACATAAAGTAAAATTACCACTTCTAATAGTCATCATTTATACACCAGTTGCAGAAACATTTCCTATCTAGACAGCAGTTGAAGCTAGGTTTTACCTCTATTGGGGAGATATTGGGAGCTGTCGTTTCCCCAGGTCAAGTAAAACCTGACCCAGGTTGGAATTTCATTTTATTCAACTTCTAAAACTTAGAAACGAATGCAATTTGTTAAATATTATCATATTACACATCAGTGCCACTGATTTTTTTTTATACACTCATGCACTGCAGTGTTATGACTTGAGGTCTCACATATAATATACTTACTGCTCTTTCTCCATGTTTATATTAGTTGGTATTACAATTTTCTTTTAAACAATAACACTTAACTTTTTTCCTCTTGTAACACAGATTTGCAACTAGTCCAGGGTTTCATAAACTTCATTTTCCCTATTTGCCTCTAGAAGGTATTGCACTTTATTTTTATTTGTAAATTCATCCTACAGATATAAATTTCTAAATATGCAGTTAAAATAAATTCTTTTTTGTTGTAATCTAGTTTTATTTTCTCTCTGAGTGTTACTAGCATTTATTAGGATGTGATAATAATATTTTTTTTACTACTACTACTACTACTACTATGTTATTATTACTTCTTTTTCTATCTATCTATCTATCTATCTATCTATCTATCTATCTATCTATCTATCTATCTATCTCCCTAACATTTACCTATTTTTGGCTAGCACATCTTTCAACTATTCCTTGATTTAAAATGGGGAAGTGGCAGCCAGTTCTGCAGGTTTGAAACCAGGATGACACAAAAAAATAAAAAAATAGGGAACAGCTAACATGTAGCTGTGCTCCTATGTCCTTACCAGACCCCTGGAACTGGGCTGGAAAAAAACAAAGGGGTCATTGAGTGTATATATATCTTCCTTTTTGTCAAATCAGACACTTATCTTGCTCCAACAGTGCCTCGTCCCCATAACCTATACCCCAAATGGTTGAGAGTGTCTGTAGAGAAACCTATTTTAATATGGCCTCCCCATATCCGCTCCCTCACCCTGGAAAATGAGAACAGCAGCTCCATACTCATTCTGTAAAGGTTAAAGAAAACCTAAAGAAATGAACACACAAACCACACAATAAAACATTTTTTTGCATAGTTTATATTTACCCTTGCAGGGTCCAGCGTTGTCTAAAGATGTCCCACTAGCCACTCTGATGGGACTTGAAAACAAATGCTCCCTCTTCTCTCTTCGGTTTCAGCATTTTCAAATTGAAGAATGGATATGGTTTTAAGTATTAAGGCAAACTGTAGATTACCTGACATCATTGTCCAAAAATGACAAATAGAAGTCAAAACATGGGCAAATAAAAAAAGTAAATATTATAAAATTTTTATTAATCTAATGATATAATTCTAAACTCGAAATAAAACTAAAAAAATGATGTACAGGTAGTCATTAAGGACATCTGACATACAGATGACTTCTAGATATGAACAGGGCTTCCCTGCTCACTTGTTTGCAGGACGGAGGCTTGATGGGGCAGAGTGGGGCAGGGGCCAGTTCACATGACTTCCAGAAGTAGTCTTTTGGTTGTAACTCTTTAATGACCAAGACAAACTTTGCAGTTGTTTCTTTTTGCATATCAAAGCACAGCTTGCTCCAGAAGTTAATGAATGTCTAAGCTCCATAAAGTTGGCTGGGCTTGTAGATTGAATATAAGTACATACCTATGTATATAAACTCAACATAACAAATACTATTTTCTATAGAACACTGTTTATCATACTCATCCAGATGTGTTCTTAAAGTTTGCATTCTCTCATTTGTGCCATGGTAAACATTACTTATGCTAATTACCGTATTTTTCGGACTATAAGACGCACTTTTTCTTCCCCAAAACTGGGGGGGAAAAGTGGGTGCGTCTTATACACCGAATACATGTTAAATATAATTAAAAAAAATCATACTCATCCGATACCGCGATCCCGCGATGCTGCGTGCTTCTTCTCCTCGCTCTCCTCCCGGCTGCAGCGCGTGTCCCCTCCTCCTCTGAGCGAGGAGGAGCCGACACCCGTGCCCCCGCGATCTCATAAGCAGGCTGGATCAGCCTGCTTACGGGATCGCGAGGGCACGGGTGCCGGCTTCTCCTGGCTCTCCTCCCGGCTGCAGCGCGTGTCTCCCCCTCCTCCTCTGAGCGAGGAGAAGCCGACACCCGTGCCCCCGCGATCTCATAAGCAGGCTGGATCAGCCTGCTTATGGGATCGCTGGGGTATGCGTGTCAGCTTCTCCTCGCTCAGAGGAGGAGGAGGAGACACGCGCTGCAGCCAGGAGGAGAGCGAGGAGAAGAAGAAGCCCACAGCATCGCGGGATCGCGGTATCGGGTGAGTATGATTTTTTGGCACAGGGTGATCAGAAGGGGATACATTGTGTCAATGTATCCCCTTCTAATCACTCTGTGTCAATGTATCCCCTTCTGATCACTCTGTGTCAGAGTGATTAGAAGGGGATACATTGACACAGAGTGATTAGAAGGCGATACATTGACACAGAGTGATTTTTTAGTATTTTGTTCAGAATCTTTTTTTTCTAGGTTTTTCTCCTTTAAAATTGGGTGCGTCTTATAGGCCGGAGCGTCTTATAGTCCGAAAAATACGGTATTTAGTGTTACATTCTACATAACCCTGAAGAAGCCATATAGCGAAATGTGTCTGGCTACAAGACATTACTTACCATATGTAAAAAACAATGAAGAGAAACATTTGTTTAGTTTAAAGGTCCATATCCCATGAAGTATTTTTTGGGTTTAAGAGAAGATTATACTCTTCTGTATGGATGATGTAACGTATCAATATAAATACTATTTCTGCCACCTGTCTCTCTCTCCCTTTGCCCATTTTTGCTTTTTTGTACTACAAATAATAAAAAAGGGCAGTCAATTGAAGAATTCTTTGTACTGAGGGAGATTTTTAATCATTTATACAAAGAATTACATTTATTTTACATGCAAGTAATTGAATTAGTTCTGACATCAGCCCCCTGTAATACAGTATACAGGAGCACCATAGTTGATGGAACACCAGCTGTTCATGGTTATTTGGCTCTGTTTCACACATTCTAAATACAGCAGAGAGATGACTTTATCAGTATGCTGCTGATCCTTTATAGTCCAATCAGCAAGATGGGGGGAGTTTTCCTAAATAAAGCTGTACGGCTACAATCAAGGTCGAGATTCAGGTAATGCTATATGACAGGGGTACATTGATTACAAATCTAGCTTTGTGGCTTTACAAAGTCTTTTTCACTTGCATTGCGTTCAGCTATAAATAGAAAAAAAAAACTTTTCCAAAAAGTCCCTTTTATCCACATAGATCACAGGCACTTTGGTCAAGCTGAGAAATTCTACAAATTTGTCAAACAGATCATTGTCAAGCGACCACACTATCATTTGAAAAGCCACTGGTGATATGCTAACAACTGGACTTACAGATCTTAATATACGTTACAGAGAATATTCTATGTCTTCTGTGGATGGAAATATTACAATTCCCACACACTTCAAAAGCCATAGTGGGAGTCTAGAAACAGCTGAAGCATAACTGTAACTTCAGCAAAGTAGTAAACATATAATCTGTCTAGCACATCAGCTCTGCAGTTACAGACAGTCACACAATAATGTGAAGATTCCTATCAAAACATTCCTTCTTATAAAATCTGCCCTAGGCATCTTCTTCTTAAGTTGCAGACTAAACGTAGAGGATTTTAGGGTTGTATTAAGATGGAATATCAAATATAATATGTGCTATGAATATAGAGAAGAAAAGTTTCAACAGAGCAATTCATTTTACCAATCTTGAAACCACTTTTTTATTTTTAATTAAGTGAGTAAAAGCATTAAAGGACACTAAAGTAAAAAAACAGAGCAAGAGATCATATTTTATTGTGTCTTAATAATAGATCCATTTCTTCTGGGGTTCTAAGGATATGTGTTCAATTACCACACATAAATACACTGCATATCCTTAATGCCTGTGGCTACAATTCATGCTCCATTCAGAATGTCTTCATTTGTAGCCACCCATTGTGCCGTAGAAAGCTGAGACTTAGGCGTAAACACCGCCCTCTAGTGTTCCTCTACCTGCAATGACAACATAAACAAACACTTTATATATGCTTGTGTGATAGTTATTCTTTAGTAATTGATTGTATAAGAAATGTGACTTTAGATCTGCTTTAAGGTGCATTTCCATTGATGAATTTTGCTTGCTTTGCTTCTAGTTTGCATGGGCTATGGTTAAAGGTGAAGTAGAATTCTCAGAGCAGTAAAATTCAAACTTAGATCAAATTTCAAAAGTCTGAATAAGAATTGGTATTTTTTTTATTAAGCTGTACTATACCTGTCAATGAAGGGTATAGCAGGGCTCAGCCAATATAGGTATATTAATGTTGGATCAGAGCTCAGATTGCTCAAATACTGAATTCCTTTCCATGGTCGGAATATAATGGATACACATCGACTGCAATCTGAACTCTACAACGACGATTTGTTATAATTCTATGTGTTTTCCTCCAGGTTTGCTTGCATTTTGCTTTAGGTTTGCATGCTTTATACCTATTTGCATGTGTTTGTTTCCCATTTGCATGCTCGTGTTCTGTATTCTGGGGAATTTAAAACTATGCTGTATGTGTTTTATGAAAAGTGCAGGAAACAGCTGTGGGCTGCAATTTGGTAAAGCCTATAAAAGCACAAAACGATAGAAACCTGTGGGATGTGTTAACTACTCACTTCTTATATACTTTTGAATAATTTGATAGTGAGATTTCTCTCTTCCTGTCCCCTGAAATTTTTTTGTGTTTTATGCATATTTTAATACTTCATTTATTAGGGCCAGGATTACAGATTTTAATTGGATAAATATAAAACAATTATTATAAATAAACTATTTACATTTACACTATTTATTTTATATTAT
>NC_092860.1:13944655-14065644 GCF_032062135.1 Pyxicephalus adspersus
CTGTGCAAGTACCATAAATGGTTTATAAGTTGTTGATGCGTTTCACAGAAAATTAAATCCGCTTCTTCAGGACAATTTCAGGAGATCTTTAACATCAATACATAGTCCAAGGAATAATATATAAAAAATACAATATAAATATATCAAGAATATTATGTAGATGAATTGATAGTAAATGTAACTTACAAGGGTGCTTACAATAGTCCAAACATCTCATAACCGCTAAATTGTTACAACAATTGAGCAAAACAGAGGCCAACAAAGAGTGCAGCGTCTCCAGAGAGCTCTTATCCAATCCTACCAACGATAGTAACATCAAATAAGTTGAATTAATTAAAAACAACTTATAAATCATTTATGGTACTTGCACAGGAGATATTGCTTATGTGATATGTCTTTTATATGTCTAAAAATTATTGGTGTTTTTGAAATAAAGGTCTTTATGTAAAATATTTTATCCTGATTTTGGTCTGGCCTAAAAAGTCCCAAATAATTAAATGTTCTCTTTAAATGCTTTCAAAAATCAGTGATGTGGCCTATTGGTAATTGAAATAGAGGAATCTCTACATTTTTTCAAAATTGAACCCTAACATTTAGTTATAAATTAACGACATTTAAATGAGCCATCATTCATTCCTCTGACCCCCTGTGTCATTGTGGTGATGTGGGGGTCAGAGGAGGGAATGACTGCAGGCATCGGGGATCATAGGCACATAACATTCCGAAAGTAAAGTCGGGATATGGGAGGCTGGAGAGGTAAGTATGCTCCGTCATCTATTGTAGTAACCAGATAATATTTATAAATGCTACATAATTCTTCAAGGGTTGTGTTTAAAAAAAAAAGTTGGGTGAATGTTTTCAAACAAAATTTGTGAATATAACCATGCAAATATTATTAATTAATGCAGAATGTTAGCTTCTGCTATTTAAGTTGTCTTTCACAGGACAAATGTAACACTCTGAGAATTACGGATTCAAAGAGAAAATAGAACATTCACTCATAGAAAACACTGCAGGAAAATAATTTTTTTCCCATTAGCCCAACAATGACCCTGATTTATGAAAGCTCTCCAAGGCTGGAGAGAATACATATTTATCAGTGAAGCTGGGTGATCCAGCAAACCTGAAATGGATCTGGTCCAGGATTCAAAACGTTTGCTAGCAAATAGCAAGTTATTATTATTATTATTATTTTTTAATCCATTCCATGTTTTCTGGATCACCCAGCTTTACTTCTGAAATTGTATTCTCCCCAGCCTTGGGGAGCTTTCATAAATCAGGGCCATTATGTGAAAAGTCTCTAAAACTAATGCACGAATGATAGTTAATTCACGCAGAAGGAATGTTAATGCAGTTTCCCTGGATGAATAGAATATGTAAAATGTAACAAAATATTTAGACTATTTACAGAGCTGAATAGCTCAAGTTATATGTGATATTCTATGTTATATGTGAATATGTAACACAGTAGAGGATTAGTCTACTGACTGTACTTATTATTTTTGTGTGTTTCCCTCAATACATTGTATACTAAATTGTTATTCTATACTTTCGCTTTTATTTTTTAGCCTTTAGTAATTTTTTTATTTCTGTAAAGCAGCAAAAAATTTTAAATAATGAGGTTGACGATGGATAATTGTTTGGACAACAAGAGATCCAGGATTATTAGGAAGAGCTTTTGTAACCTCCAGGAGTGAGCTCATCCAAGTAAAACCTACCATAAATTTGCTTTCTTATTGACCTAAATTTCTCCAATATCTAGAGCCAAATGTTACATAAATTTAGAAACTTTTTCAAATGCAATAGGAAACTCCTAAAATCTGTTTTACTATATTATCACGTATGAAGCAAATCTGTCCAAATTGTAATTCAGCAGATTTTCTGTATATCCAAAGAATTGTATCTACAGCTTATTGCACTGGGGGGGGTAAAGTAATATCTCTACCCCAGAATATCGAAAGGCAAAATCCTTGAGGAGAGAAATCCTTTATCTATGGGGATGTTGGTTAATTGATGGCCATGCCTACTTGACTGGAAGGTGCAGTATAGGGATTACCACAACATTATTCATTCCAGCTTCATGACATCAATTTTCTTTACTTACTTATTTTTTTGACCTCCTACAGTGAATATAAAAAGTATTACAATGCCATGTTGTTGTGATGTAAAAAATGAGACCTCTCTATGTAATACTTACCTGTGTAATAATTGAATATGTATACAATAATAGGCAACAGTGTTTATTTGTTATTGTTTCACCTTTTATTTTTTGTAAAATTTTCTTGAAAAATTTAATACACATATATTAACCAAAAAAAATGAGACCACAATAAATCATTTGGGATTTATACCCTGTAAATTTCAATTGAAAAACAAATCTGTTGGAGGAAAAATATATACAAAAAAATACAATAAACTGGTTGCACTGGTGTGCACGCCCTATATTATTACTTTGTTGAGCACCTTTTGTTTTATTTTAGCATCCAGTCTTCCAGAGTTGGAGACAATCAGCATGGCACATCCTGACTTGGCCATATTTGCACACTCTTCTTTGCAAAAGCGCTTCAAATGTGTCAGACCATGAGGGTCACCCCACAGAGTTTCTATTAGATTTAGGTCTGGGTCATTCCAAAACTTTAATTTTTTTTCTGGTGAAGCCATTCTTTTGTTGATTTTAATGTATGCTTGCAGTCATTGTCATGTTGAAAAATGAAATTCCTCTTTGTCTTGAGCTTCCTAGCAGGCGCCTGAAGGTTTTAGGCCAAACGTGACTGCTATTTGGAAATGTTCATAATTCTCTGCACCTTGGCTAAAACCCCTAGTTTCAACTTAAGAAAAGCAACCCCAAAGCATAATACTGCCACCACTATGTTTCACTGTGAGGATGGTGTTCTTTGGGTGATATGTGAACTATTAGGTAAGTTGCAAGACTTTATAATTTTTTGGCTACACCCTTTTTTCTCCAACCTAAAGGTCAACTAAAAAGAAGTATTTTAGTTTAGGGTGGGTGCCTATTGGTTGAAAGCATTGTGTAAATGATTGTACCTGGGACATTAAATAACATTGCATCGTGAACAACACAGTTAACTTGGTGTCCAGTCTTTACTGGACAGTCTGGTCATTTCCACACCTTAGTTTAATATTGGACAGGTAAGGAACAGCAACAGACTTCGGCTACGTACACATGTGCAATGATTCTTGTCTGATAATCAGCTCAGGGCTGATATCGGATGAGAATTTTGCGTGTGTACAGTGCTCGTCGTCCGTCTTCCGAAAGACCGTCCTGGTGGATCAATGGACGATGGATGTCGAACGATCATAATGCAAGTGAAGGGGACAGAGCACAGCGGGTGTCGCTCTGTTGTTCCCCCCTCTCCATAGAGCAGGACAGTGCTGTATGTGCAGCACTCGTTCATGAAATCGTGCAGTTGTTTGTCATTGGAAAGGATCAGGAAAGATCCTTTCCAACGACAATTATTGCACGTGTGTATGTAGCCTAAGGCATCATTTCTTTATCAGCATGTTCCTTATCAGCACACATCATTGGCTGCTGGTGCTGCCCCTTCTCTCCTCTGTCCTGTTGTACACTGGATTGTAAAAGACTTAAACCTACCCAAAATCAGGTACTTAATTTAAAATTTATTTAAATACATTTTTGGGCAAAATCTGCCTGGCCCTTCACCATTTCCCCACCCTATTTTCACTCTTTCACAAATTTACTTGGATCAATTGCCCGCACCAACGCATGTACCGACAGCACCGGGAAACCGGAGGAAGAAGACGTGTCCCCAGGACCTGCGGAGACCAGCAGGATGTGGGGGGATGCCAACAGAACAAGGTAAGTGTTTTTGGTAAATGTTTCAGCTACCCTGAGTGTGACTCGGGATTACCACTTTTTGCATGGTAAAACCACCCCGAGTCACACTTGGGAATACCACTAGGGGGGGTTAATTGTTAAAGGTACACATGGATAGGGATAGAGCTAGGTACTTTAACTGGAAAAGAGGGGAAGTCTTTGGCACCAAAGTTCCAAGACTGGAGAAGATGGACTATGATGATCCTGGGTGATCCAGCAATCCTGGAATAGACCTGATCCAGGACAGAAAACATTTGCCAATTAATAACAAGTTATTTTTAAAAAAATTAATTTCGGGTTTGCTGGACCACCCAGGAGCTCTAGTCTATCTTCTCAAGTCTTGAAGAGCTTCAATGAATCAGGTGCATTAAAAGGTAATGGGTGATTCAACTTACAAGAGACATCTCAGAACTAAGATATCAAAAAAAGGAGGATTGACCCTTTAACAGACATACATAGAGCTGGCAAGAATATTTTTACCTGAATCAAACAATAATAATGTATGATTTTTCTACAAAACAAAATTGTGGCATTGATGAAAGGGAAATGGACATCAAATAAAAACATGTTTCCATGAAAAGCAGTGTATGTGAATGACAATGTAAAATAAAGCATTTTTCTGCCCGTTAATTGTCGGAATAATTATCCTCCTCTTTATTATAAAGATAAAGGGTCTTACTAGAATGCTTTGGACTGAAAAAAATTCCTCTTGTTACACTGGACAATCTGTTTCCATGACAGCACTTATTAGTCACTGCAAATGGACTTGCCTTATAATTGGGGAAGCTTCTTAGGTTTTTATATTATTATGGATGCATTATGACTTCATGCACAGTTTTATGAAATGTAAATTGGGATTTGAAAGTTAAAGGAAATTTTTCATGTCTCCCTCCAAAACATACTGGTTGTAATTATTAACATGAATTTATTTAGCAGTAACATATTACACAGCGCTTTACAGACTTCATAGTCATGTCACTGTCTCCCAAAAGAGCTCACAATATAATGTCCCTATCACAGTCACAAATCTCTAACATAATTTGGGGGTGAATTTTTTTAGGTAAAAAAAAAGGAAAAGGTTTATGTGTATGGGATTGGCTTGCACACATACCTTGGGAAAACATTGTACAAAACAATGAGGCTTTTAGGTGCATGACCAAGGTAGACAAAACCTCCCCGCCATCACTGCCACCAGCCATCCCCACCCCCTTTTATTCCCTCAATATACACTCACAATACCTTGCAGAGGTAACATTGCTGTTTTTTTAATAAAACATTAAATAATAAATAACAAAAACAATATCAATATACTGGAAAAATTCTTAACAACATCAAAATCCAAAAGAACAATATTAGAAATATAAACCCCACCCTTGTAAAAATACCTAACTCCCTTTACTCCCCCACAAGGCTGTAGGTCCTGTAAAGGCAAGGTCTGCAAACTACTGACTTATTTATTCCCAGCCAGCAACACAATGGCCCCTAGTTGCCCAGCACCACCTCAGGGAACGTAGCCATACTTGCCGACTACCAACCAACCTTCAGTCCTGTACACGCTCCACGAGTTCCAGGGTCTGTATACCTATTGTACCCATGTGTAGAGTTCCAGGGTCTGTATACCTATTGTACCCATGTGTAGAGTTCTGGGGTCTGTATACCTATTGTACCCATGTGTAGAGTTCTGGGGTCTGTATACCTATTGTACCATGTGTAGAGTTCCAGGGTCTGTATACCTATTGTACCCATGTGTACTGTTCCAGGGTCTGCATACCTATTGTACCCATGTGTAGAGTTCCAGGGTCTGTATACCTATTGTACCATGTGTAGAGTTCCAGGGTCTGTATACCTATTGTACCATGTGTAGAGTTCCAGGGTCTGTATACCTATTTTACCCATGTGTCGAGTTCCGGGGTCTGTATACCTATTGTACCCATGTGTACTGTTCCAGGGTCTGTATACATATTGTACCCATGTGTAGAGTTCTGGGGTCTTTATACCTATTGTGCCCATGTGTAGAGTTCCAGGGTCTGTATACCTATTGTACCCATGTGTAGAGTTCCAGGGTCTGTACACCTGTTGTACCATGTGTAGAGTTCCAGGGTTTGTATACCTACAGAAACGCTATACTTAACAAACTTGTATACAAACAACTATGAAAGTATAAAAGTAAAATATATGAATACATAAAAGTAATAAAAGGGGGTGGGGCGGTTAACCTAACAAGGTGTTTTTTTGTGGGAGGAAACGAGATTGCCACACAAATGTGGAGAAAGCCAGCAAATTCCATGCAGGTAGTGCCTTAGGCATGAATTCAACCTGGAACCCAAGTGTTGCAAGGGGCTCGCCATTAGGCCACCAAGGCTCCAATGGTCTTTATACTTTTTAAGTCACTGATTGAGAATAGGGCTTCAATTAGCTTGGAATTAATGATCTTTTTTATCATCTGAAAGGTTGACATTTCTCCCACTAGCAAGCTATATAAGCATTCTTGGCATTCTTCCTACCACCCACTGCACCAATGTACTGTAAGCTGTTGATAAAGTAATTATAATCACAGTTCCTTGAAGACCAAAAAGTTAGTTCAAGACTTCCCCCATGTTAAAAATGTGGAGACTGATTTAGAGGATCACCAAAACAAGCCAGCATGCAATTACCTGTTTTTGAAGGTGAGCAGCAGCACTCCCAGCTTTTTTTTATATTACAGTTATCATAAGGTTGCCATTACAGTATATTAACCCAAGCTGTATACAGCCTTTTCCTTACAATTAGAAATAGGATTAAAAGGTAAGTTAAAAATTATTAGTTTTAGATTCGCCAATCTTTCCTATTTTCAGTAATAATTTGTAAAATGTTGCCATTTGCATTCAAAATGGAAGGCAAAACTAAAGGGAATTTAGAGTTACAATTGGTTATAGAGTCTGATGAGGATAGGTAGACTTCCCCCCAAAAAATCCAGTGTGGCTGTAGAGTTCCAGATTTTCAACCATCTGGAACCTCCTGACATATTCACATCCTTTTGCTCAATTATTATACAAAATTTTTGGTAAATAATTTTTTTTTGTATAAAATAAACATTCATACTTACTATTCAGGTTGGTTATATCTCTGTAATATTAGGTCTGCCATTGTTTTGGAGCATTCATTCTTGTTTTTGCACAAGGCAAAAGTCAACTTAAACAGATACAGATCTGAAGACTTGTTATCTTCCCAATTCTGAGCTGCTTTTGACATATTTAGGGTGATTTACCATATAGAAATTCTAAAACATCAAACGCTATACTTAACAAACTTGTATACAAACAACTATGAAAGTATAAAAGTAAAATATATGATTACATAAAAGTAATAAAAGGGGGTGGGGCAGTTAACCTAACAGGGTGTTTTTATTTAGATGTGGGAGGAAACCAGATTGCCACACAAATGTGGAGAAAGCCTGCAAATTCCATGCAGGTAGCGTCTTAGGCATGAATTCAACCTGGAGCCACCAAGGCTCCAATGGTCTTTATACTTTTTAAGTCACTGATTGGGAATAGGGCTTCAATTGGCTTGGAATTTATTAAATCTAGTCCAGTGCTTCTCAACCAGGGTTCAGTGGAACCCTAGGGTTCCACCAGTAAATGCTAGGGATTCCTTGAACAATGAGCAGTTTGCGACTCTAAGGTCAGTTAATAGACACCAATGATCTTTTTGATCATCTGAAAGGTTGACGTTTCTCCCACTAGCAAGCAATATAGGAGGCATTCTTCCTACCACCCACCACACCAATGTACTGTAAGCTGTTGATAAAGTAATTATAGTCACAGTTCCTTGAAGACCAAAAAGTTAGTTCAAGGCTTCCCCCATGTTAAAAAGGTAGAGACTGATCTAGAGGATCACCAAAACAAGCCAATATGCAATTACCTGTTTTTGAAGGTGAGCAACAGCACTCCCAGCTTTTTTTATATTACAGTTATCATAAGGTTGCCATTACAGTATTACAATTACAGTATATTAACTCAAGCTGTATACAGCCTTTTCCTTACAATTAGAAATAAGATTAAAAGTGAAATTAAAAATTATTAGTTTTAGATTCGCCAATTTTTCCCATTTTCAGTAATAATTTGGCAAAATGTTGCCATTTGCATTCAGAATGGAAGGCAAAATTAAAGGGGGAATTTAGAGTTACAATTAGTTATAAGGTCTGATGAGGATAGGTAGACTTCCCCCCCAAAACAATAAAAAAATAATAAAACAATAGTTTTTATTATTGTTTTTAAGAAGATGGGTACTAATAAAAATGTAGATTTTACTTTTTTATTGCTTTTTTGTTAGTGTGCCATTCAAAATATCCCAATAATCCATGGTATTTCCACTTCAATATTGTCTGGTCTGGAAATTAATTAAGCCGGCAGGGGAATGTGGAAGGTATGATTGCTTAAATCTGAACTCCAGGTACCACAGATACATCAAAGACATAGATTGATACATTTCTTTGATCATTTAATGATTCTGCCTTAATACATAATTAAATGTATTTTTTAAAGCAAGTAGTGTAAGTACCTGGATTTAACCGTGTGTCAGCCTTTTGCAGTCCATGTTCACCAAAGCCAATGGATGGAAGACATAACACAGAGAACAATTCATAAGCAGGGGTGGGTCCAAGAATATCTAACCTCACTTGATGTGGGTTGAATGTTGCTGGCCAACAGGCTGATGACATTTTTGGTTAAATAAAAAGAACTTTACAAAGGTTTGGACTTGGTAGTGTTGGAGTATGTACTAGTTTACTGTGGGAGGGATCTTAAGATGTAATTCCAGATGCTGGTTATGTCTTGTCCACGTTCTTCTTTTGACATTTCACCTTTTTGGACACCCAATTCCTACTTCGGGCATGCGCAAAAGGAACAGCCTCGAAGCCTCCTGGGATATGTGACATAAATATTCAAGGAAGCTATGGGTTTCCCATTCATTCTTTACTGCTATGGCAGTAAACATGGAAGGAAGGGTCCTCTCCATCTAAAACAAAATATTATCTGAAAAAATAGACATTTTTTAATGATATGAAAGTGTTGGCCACCCTTTTATATAATGTTAAAAATGTCATGGTAGGTCTGCTTTAAGAAATCCATCACCTACTCTGTCTATTCCTGTGTAGAGTTCCAGGGTCTGCATACCTATTGTACCCATGTGCAGAGTTCCAGGTTCTGTATAGCTATTGTATCCATGTGTAGAGTTCCGGGGACTCTATACCTATTGTACCATATGTGGAGTTCCAGGGTCTGTATACCTATTGTACCATGTGTAGAGTTCCAGGGTCTGTATACCTATTGTACCCATGTGTAGAGTTCCAGGGTCTGAAACAGATACAGATCTGAAGACTTGTTATCTTCCCAATTCTGAGCTGCTTTTGACATATTTAGGGTGATTTACCATATAGAAATTCTAAAACATCTCTCTAATGGGAAGCGATTATTATAGGCTGGGGAAAAAAACACATAACACATTTTTTTATCACATAAATATATTTGGAGTTCATTTCTGTTTTTTACAGCTCCATTTGCATGTCTGGAATAGTGAAGCAATGGACATGTGCTTTACATACACACATCAGAAACCTCAATTACATGCACACATCGATATCTAATTAGTTTGCTATTAACTGCCAGTTCAGCGCCTAAAAATCCTTCACAAGCTTGCTACATTATTGCAATCCTAATTAGGCGCTCAACAACTATTTCTCATTAATTACATGGTAAATAGATTTCTGATATGCATGTTAAACTTTTCAATGGAGAACCGTCAATTAAAAATGTTATATTTTATACTGTAAATTGCTGTCGAAATTCAAGATCAAGCTTTAAATACCCTTTGGGGAACACAGCCTATTTACTAAGAATATCATTAAGGATGATTGTAGTGCACCAGGCTTCTCCCCCACTGACTCGTGTAAGCAATGTCTCCTAGCCCCCCAATCTCCCTTCCATCGACACATGACAATAACAAAAATATCAAGCTTACTTATTTCTTTAGAGATTTTCTGACCAGTCATGTGACGCACAGGGTGCTCTTTGCCTCTTATTTGGCACAATGTGGTCTTCAAACTTGCAGAGCATGGCATTATGACATCGGCACTGCTCTCTGCGGTATTATACTTTGAGCCCAAGCTCTGATGACATACCTCCAGGTTATGTTTTCATGATGGCCTGGACTCAAAGAAAGTGGGTTAAAAGACTGGACATCATGTATCCAGCAAGAGCAGCAATGGAAATCCATTGTATGGATGGAAGTGATATTTCAGCCAATTAGGAATACATTTCATATTCTAGTTTAAAATTATCTTAAGATATATCCAAACCAAAATGTTATTTTTTAGGTTTAGGTAGGCTATGAATAGGTAAAAGATCTTGCCAGAACAAAATAGAAGAAGATCCTCATAGAAAGTTGGAAAAGTTGGAGGACTGATTCAACTTTCTGTTCTTATGACAATTATAACATTTTCATCACTTTCTGTCCTGATGAAGGAACTGGGATACTGGGAACCAGACATATATAAATAAATATTACAAATAAAAAGGTGAAATAAGTTTCCAACTTTTCAATATTTCCCAACCACAACCGTAACTGCAAAAGGTTTTGGCTTTAGGTACACTTTGATGTTTTGGTTTTATTTGGTTTTACCAAACCTGGACAGTATATTAAGCAAGTAAAGATCTAGAAAATGTCTTTTCACTCACCTCTCTGGGAACCACCAAATGCTCAAATATACAGAAATCATAAAAAGCTTGTAAGGTTGATTTCCAAACTGCCAAACCCAACCTTCATATGTTTACCAAGGCTGCTCCTTCCAATTATTGACCATTCATTTGGGATTGGGATGGTAGCAGGAGGTAGAGCAGAGCTTAACCTTCCAAGGTAACCTTTGAGCATTTCATTTTATGAGGTTCTGAGCTCTGGTCAATATGTATGCAACCAAGGCCTTTGGCTTAAGGTTTATCAGTGCATTAATAAATAAATAGGATATTACATGCAGGCACGTGCTATTAAAATCCAGACACCAGTTTCCTAAATTTGAATCAATTTAATGAAGTTTACTTTATCACCCATTGCTGCCAATGTGTAGTGCAGGAAACACCAGTACCTGACTGTGTATGTAAAGACTGCCTGTTCTCAACCATTTACAATGAAGGCTACTTGTTGCCTCTTAGAGAAAGAGGAAAGGCATATACCATATATTACCATCCCATCCATTGGCCTATGTGAGAAGCTTTCAGTAAACTGTCATCAGATCTCAGATGACAATGCACTATCCAATGCTAACACAATTGTAATCTTTCCTTGATAGTATTATCAAATCACTTGTTGCTTGGAATTGCTCTGTAATTGAGTTTATCCATTTATAGTTCACCATAAAAAGAGAAGAATCGGAGCTTTATCATTTCTAAAAAACAGAAACTTATTCTGCGGAAAAAAACATTTTGTGCTATTGTGCAAGTAATTGCCATCATTACATGGATTTGAATTTTACTTGCTGTGTTGACCATGTCTCTTCTCCCTTCTTACAAAAGCATAGCATACAGACGCAGCATATGTGCCTTTCCCTGCTGTATATATGATAAAATATCAATATGCATGACACTGGAGAGGGCACATTTATAATGTACTTCAGAATGTGTTTTTATGTTAGGTAAGTATGCTTTTCAAAATCACCATAGTGTCCATTTGAATCCCAGTTGAAGTGTCTAGGACTAAATCTAAATAAACCTATGTAGATGAACAGACATCCTAAGAAAGAGGCCGGGGTAGAGCAGTTAACTGAGATTTCAGTTGAAATAGAGTTGAAATAAAGCCAGTGCAGGCAAAATGCAGGCAAATTTGAAAACAGTTGATCTTAATGATATATATATATATATAATTTTTATGTTCTTTAATACATCCTATTTACAAATAATTCGGTGCTACTATAGTGTGATTCCTACCATCATTTTTTGTTCCTACCTTACATTCTTTTTATGGCCTACTACTCCAGAAACTTATTTGTTTGCCTTAGTAACCATTATAGCATCACAGCAATCGCCCCTACTAAAAACAAACTACCTCACCTTCTATTTCATGAAGATTTCCATTAAATAAATTACTTACCTTCTATTTCGTTAAAATTCCCATTAGGATTAGGCGTTGAAACTAGTAGAAACAAGCATACCCTTACAAAAAATGTTGTTATGAGAGTTTTATACTGAAGTGGTGCAAAGTGAAGAAACGTCGTCAAAATATCTTCTTCAACATGGTCTCCTGGTTGAGGAAAATTCTTGCCGCAAGTGCGATGGCCCATTGATGTTGACGAACTAGAAGGTCCGTGGACATAATGTGCCAGTATGGAGGTGCAAAAGAAAGGGTTGCAAGTTTGTTCAATCAGTAAGAAAGGGGAACGAATTCTTCCATTACACTGATTTGAACGGAAGACACCACTGTAATTTGAAGCTCTGTGAAATTTTAGAGCTAGTTTACCGCTGGAGCATCTGAATGGCAATGGAAGAAGTGCCAAAGCTTCCACAAATACTGTGGTTGACTGGTTCAATTACTGTCGGGAAGTCTACTCCGAAATGGTATCTGTCGCTAGGAGAGGAAAGCTGAATGGTACACCATTCACTATAGACACACTATAGTAGAAATCACATCATAGTAGAACATTATAGTGGTAGGAATAACACTATAGTAGCACCAATAATTCTTCCCAACTTCTTCATCTGAACTATAATCACATACTTTGCAAGTTGCACACTTTTGTGGCACTAAGCTGGTTTCTTATTCAATAAACACTTTATTCCTTAACACAATACCCCTTCTGAAGGGGTGGCTGATCATAAGAGCATATGACCCAAGTTCAGAATCTGAAACATCTATGGCATCAACAGTAGGTGTGAAATATTTTCTTTAGTGCACCGGGAAAGACTGGAAACCTTTGGCTTGATAGGCCTGTACAACCATCTTAAAATCAAGAAAGCCAGACTTTCCTCTACCAGGTGCTGTGCCCAAATATAGGACCCAAAGATACATAATGCCCAGTATGTATCTATGATGGCTGATCCCACTTTAAATGATGACAGATTTTGTAACTTATTGGCACCAGCCAAACATACCTAAGTAGTATTGGTTTGTGGGGCAAATGACCACCTGCCCAGTCTTCCGTAGTCTCTGTTGGATCATTCTTGGTCTGGTTATAGCTTACACATGACTCGACTTGACTAATGGTTGGCCTTTCAGATACTCAAAGTTCCATTCTGGGAGTATAGTGAGAGAGTCACATGCTACCTATATTAGAAAGTACTACTTTACTTATAATAAACAAAGCAGCAATTCACTTTTAGTTTTTAGGTGGATGAAAGACCCACTTTAACAAGTGTCATGAAGTTATTGCTAGTAGCTCTTCTACATTCTATAATCATATTCCCAGATTTGGAGTTTTCTCTACATCTCCTCCCAGTTACCAAACTGATGAGGGTCCAGAATTTAGATGATGTGTGCTATTTGTGTATGGTAGAGAGTAGAGGAGCAGGGAGAAGTGGGTACAGGAAGAAGAGAAGGCAAAATAAAATTGAGACGATGAAAGAGAAGTTTGGAATGAAAGAAGAAGAGGAGCATAGAGGGGAGTAGTGAAAGTGAGTATTAGGGACAGGGAATATAATGATGGGAAGAGTGAAGGAAGGGGGCATAAGGGCACAGAGGAGTAGAGAAAGTGAGGAGTAGAGGTTGGGTGGTATAGGTGAAGGGGCACAATGGAATAATGGAAGGGAAAAATAGGGGAAAGGAAGAGAAGTCGAAAAAGTCTATGAATCTTTGCAGTGTGCCAATGAAACAAGTTGTCTCATGGGTGCAGCATAAAAGACTATAAAATCTAAAAAAAGTATTGCTTTAGGTTTTTCTCTGCAAAACTCTCCAAACCATGACACATTTTAAATCAATATATGAAAACAATATGACTATGGTATCTTCCATATAAAAAGACCAAAGACTATATAATATACAAAATAAAAAAAATGACAGCTCTACACTCTCTGTAAAGACTCTTTCCTTGATAAATGGCAATAGATCTCATGTGTCTGTAAATATTTATTTTGTGCAGTAACCGAGCTATATATAATTCAGCTAACAGATACTTTGCAGCCCTATCTTCCTATTGGTTGCTAAAATGTCATGCAATATTAATATACCCAGCACAGAAAATAAATGTGCCTCTTTAATTGCATCCGCACATGCAGTAATTATACTGGTGTAATCAAGTGGAAATATTTCCATTGTCCACGAAAGATATTTTTGTCCAAGTAATGAATTGGAATATCATGAAACGCCTTCAAAGCAAATAGAATACAAGCATACAACATGAAAGAAGGGCCTTTTGATAGAAGCAAAATAATACTGTGTATCCTTGGCTTAATGCAATCTAAATGAAGCTAGAGGAGAAATTAGGCTTCATTCTAGGCTTTGTCTGCTCGCCAAAGTGATTGTTATTTTACTGGGGAAAAAAAAAGCTACTTTTGAAATGGGATTGTTTTTCTGTTTAAAAATGCTAAAAAAAATGATTGATCATAAATACGGGTGTATTAAAAAGATGAAAGAATACTGACCTTACCTAATGTATAATTGTTATGTAAGGCACACCTGTATCTATACAGTATTATTAATTGAGATAGACAATGGGCTTGATTTACTAAAGTAATTTAAGCTGTTCACTTAGCAGAATGAACTATCCCCTTTTAACTGATATTTCACTTAGCCTATTGAAAAGAGGAAAATTGAATTGGCAAAAGCTAACCTATAATGTGCAAATCTAAATAAAATATAATATTTAATTGTTATGACTGGATGGCTGAAGTCAGCAGAGAGTAACCATATTTTAAAAGTAATTTTTATAAAAATTACACTTGGTTTTCCTACCATAAAGGTTCTTGTCCATTCCCTTGTAGTTATAGAGTGACAACTTTCTATCCCTGTGCTGATATTCTCCTCTAGACTGACTACCCTATCATATGGGCTAAGAATAGATACATTAATAGGCAATACGTAGGCATAGTCCACTGTTGTCCCGGCCTTGAGCATTTCCATGCAGCCAAATAGAAATTGAGTGGCTACAAAGAGGTAGTAGGAGGTCAATAGCACTATGATGCAACAAAAGATGAAGAAGACGACATGACTATAATATACAATGCTATAGCCAACTAATTGCCATCCAGTTGGAATTTACATCTACCATCTACCATCCTATAAAAACACTATGGAGTCAGAAATGGCCTTTGGTGTTCATCCTGGTCTTGCCAGCTCTACCTACCAACAGCTCCCCAATATTGGTTTACCAGTTTCCAAACACACACATCCTTTTTAGGATTGAAAATCAGATTAGACCAGAAAAATGCATATTAAGCCTCAGTTGGCCATTGGGCTGCCTACTTGCTCAGCAATCAAATAATCAACTGATAAGGTGTGGCTGGCAGACTAATGGCACTTGCCACATGGCAATTTGCAAGAAATCAGAATGTTATTGGAAGGAGTTCCGAGGGTACTCCCTGAATAGAACTTTAAACTTTAAAACAGATTCCCAAAAATGGTTTGGTTAAAACTTTGTACAATTAGGCATTATTATTAACTAGTATTTTTTACCTAGCATATAAATATTTGCCAACATGTTGGCAATATTATTTTGGGTTTTGCACTTAATTAATATACACATTATAGATGCCAATGTCCTCTCTACCTCCAGTTGGGGATTGGTGGTCACTGGGTACATGTGGCACTCATGTTCACTGGAGGCATGCAATGGATCTTTCATGGACCATATCATCTGATAAAGAACAATTCAGCCCCGAACAAGGCCAACATTCTTCTTGTATCCCTAAACCCCATTCCTCAAATATTTTGTAGCTTTAAAATCAACTGAATTACAATATCGCTGACAGCTCAATTCTGCTGCGAGCTACACATTGGAGTAATGACAAAGTACTAGCCCAAATCCCAATTATAATATGAAACAGCTGGGAATAAAATAAACTCAATTAATCTGTAGCAAAATAGGCCACAGGGGGGTGACCTGGTACAATAATTACCAAATACTGTTTAAGGATGTTTTGCTGTAAGTATCTGTGTTTTCCCCAGGATTTTGTAGTATATAATTCTGCTCGGGGTGACACTTACATGCTGTCTTACAATTAGTTTCTGTGTATTTTGTTGCTACGGCGGATATATTAAAAAAAAATGCATCATGCAGATTTCTCCTCTGTTTATTAATGACATGCTAAATTGAATAATTAGATGTTGTTTCCCTTTGTGTGATAAATTTATCAGTCTGGAATGCTCACCAGGGATTTTATATCATTTCCATAACGAGCTTGTATAATGCATGCACTCAGCCCAAGCATATTACCAACTGCAGATACAAGAGACCCGTGAGATGGGTATCACTTAAAGTGTATCTCTGGTGATGCGTCAGGCATTTAATATTACCAGAGAGATTTTAAAAGTTTTTTATAAAAATGCCTTCTTTGCATTTAACAACAGCCCAGCGTTCTCCCCAGCTCTTTTTAGCTGGCTGCACCACCCGACACTTTTCAGTGACCACCTGGCTGTTTTTGTTGGGTCACAGTACAGGGGCCACCACTCACCTACAGCTTCTTCCCACTCAGCTTAGAAAAATCTGTGCAAAATACTGCAGATTTTTATGAACTAAAGGAAAACTCACTTCCTAATATTCAAATTTTGGCAACAAAACATTTAGTAGCTGAACATCTATTCAGTTAAGCCTATTGAGTAATTACCTGCATATTGTGGAAATATGAAATTTGGTAACCCAGAATCTGTTTAGAGGTGAGTAAAACTTCCATTGCAGTCCAATATTTCACAGAACAAGAAGGTCTGTTGATAAAACAATGTATCTGACATATACCAGAATTCTCTGGTGGAGAATTTTTAGGTCCATATGTTTTGGATGGTAGTGATATATTCTCCAGCATCAGACAGTTGTATACAATTGTAATGAAGAATATACTAAAAAAGCCCCACTAAATGGATATTGGATCAAAAGGAGTTGGTATGTCTAAAATTTGGCCCTCCCTCCATCAATCCATGTAAAGGTTGGCTTATTTGGGAATAAACTTGCCCTTGTCCCCTATCCCCTTGAAAGCGTCTCCCTTCTGGAAATAATGACCTTCATCAAACATAAAGCGATTGTTGGTCAACAAAGAGTGAACACTTCCCTAGATTGGACCACTAACTTTGCCAGCTCCAGACTGTGCATGAGCCGGGAGTCAGGTGTCACTCAAAAGGGAAGCAAAGTCATGATGTCAGAACCCGCCACTCTCCCATGGCAGATCTAAGCCTACGATGGGCGAGTGGTCGGGTTGTGTTCAGAGTCACAACCTGCTCACATCCCTGAGCCTGAGTTCTGTACGGGGACTTGGTCTGTGGCTTTGACCCATGAGTTTTCCCAGCACGGTCCCACTCCTGACCCAGCTTGGGGGTGCACCAGCCATAGTCACGGACCACCAAAATTTTCTCCGGGGACCACTGGTTGGCAACCACTGCCCTAGATCTCTGCTATTAGCTGTATGGTAAATGGCCAACAATGCTCTCTGGAACGCTTAAGAAAAAAAACTAATTGTACTTTGAAAATATGTTAGCAGGCAGGTCTTTGTGACAGAACGGGACAATTCCAATAAAACACACTTACCTGCCTGATTCCTTTCTTCTTATGTCAACAAACAATGAGCTGTGTCGCACAGCAAAGGGTGCTGGAATACTCGATGCATACTGGCCTTATCTGCAGCTGCCAGGACTGAATAAACTCCTTTGCACCTGCACAAGAGTTATGTCAACCTGGCCTGGCCAATCAAGATGGTCAAAGAATGAAACCAGGAAGATAAAACAAAAGTGTCTGAAATATAATGGGACAGGTGTGTTTAAATAAAAAATTGCAATCAGGCAGGTAAACTTATTTGATTGCAGAAGGGACATTGCCTGTCACTTCTACAAAACAGACCTGCTTGACTGCAATTATTTTGAAAAAAGGGTTTAGTCCTACTTTAAAGTGGAACTAAATATTACAAATAGCAAATTGTGACCATGCAGGTCCTTTATTGCAAAGCGGGACAGGCGATATCTCTACTGTAATAAAATAAACTTCCCTTCCTGATCGTGATTTTTGTTTTTTTTTACATTTAGCTGTCCTTGCTTTATTGTGGTCGCTGTCATCCTTATCCCATACTCCTCCATATGTGGGCTCTTTGGCCAGGCTGAGATGATGTAACTAACGTACATGCGCCTATCCCGACATCATACACTGAGCTGCACATGTGTAGCCTACGTAAGCATGTTTTATTGCAGAAGGAGCATTTCCTGTCCCCCCTGAGCTAAAAATCTTGCCCGCTCACACATTTTTAGTGTAGAAATATGGTCACACAAAAAATGGTTACAAACATGAAAGCCTAAAGAGATAGGGATCACTGAAAAAGAAGGAAGATTTATATAAAAAATGAGGCTTAACATCAATTCTCAAATACACAAAAATCTTAAAAGCTCCAAAAATAGGTTTCATGCCTGTCTTCCCTACTATCCGCCTTTGATCCGAATGGGCTTCTACAAATTGACAGGTGAAATTGAATAAAAAAATGATGTACTATAAATGAGGTGAATCCCTTGGATTTCATTCCTTTTATTGCACGTAGTTACCGTTCTCTGTTGGATTTTAACACTTCATCTTTAATTTCCTCTTAAAAGATCTTAATATCCCCCTTTCAAGGCTGGCACGTTGTTCTTGACCTGAAGGATATGCTCCTCCTGCTCTTTTCACGGTTTATTCCTCATTAAATAACTTGCACCAGTAAACTGCAGATAAAACATCCAATTAAGTAGCGATTTGCGTTAATGCCTTGGACGCGCCGCTCATGATGAAACTGTGAGGGAAGTGCAAATTACTGTTAAATTTGTAACAAATCTATGGAAGGCGAGCACAGCGAGGAAATAACTAATTAATTTTTATCAAGAAATTCGGCATGCAGCACTGTTTCAAAAGTCTGTTTGCTTAAGGAATAGAACCTCCTCTAGTGTGAGATTTCTTTATTAATGCTCAAGCTTTGTAATATTACTTAGTCCAAAACTGCAGAAGCCAATGTAGGGCCAGTAGGGGGGTTTATAAATCAAAGGGTGTCTATTAGCACAGGCTTAATGCTGAACTCCAGGGAAACTAAATACACAGCTGTAATACATATAAAAGAGCTGCTTTACCTGCCAAAAGATTTACATTTCTATCCGTTCAGTCCTGAAATTTACACATCACCACCAGCTTGTAACTTAGTTTTATTATGCTGCAGTTGAATAGTAGAGATTGGTCACATTCCTGCCCCCAGCCAGTGACTGGATGATGAAAGAACAGCAGTAGACTGATTGGGTTATCCCTGTGCCCTCCACTCCTGTCTGCATGTTCAATTCCATCACATGAATTTTTAGCAGAGCATGATTGGCTTTGAGTTCTGACTTGACTATGGTAGAGAATATGAAGACGCTCACCCTTGTAACCACCCCCTGTTCACCAACCACATTCCCCTGTAATAAATCCCACTACACCCTCTTTGGAAAAATTTTGACCATAGCAGCCCGTTTTATTGCTATAACCTTTTTAATCAAATTTTCAAAAAAATTTTACAATCATTTAAAAACATTTTAAAAGATTTCCCACACATTTTAACATTTTAAACATTTTGCAAACATTTACAAAACAGTTATACTTTTTCTTAAAAGGTCCATGAGAGTACCCCCTTTTCTACTCTCTTACTCTTCTAACTCTTCCCCAAAAATATCGCTACCCCAAAAACAGGGTCCCAGCCGCTACCACGCCGGCTGGAGAGCAGTCAGCGGGCATCTTCTGCTCCCTCCCTGCCCCAAGACAACCCAGTGTCGTGTGGGGCTGCATTTGCAAGAACTCCATGCCTTGATGGGTTCCCAATACTCAATTTAGTTTTTGATTTTATCTCCCATGAACCAACGAACCGCCGTGCTGCCATGACTGAAACCTACCCCTCGTAGACCTTAAACTTAGGGAGGGAGGGTGGGAAAATTTTTCTCCAGGCCATCTCTTCAGCAACTGACCTCTCCCCTCAGTTGGCTCCCCTTATAACTGCCCTTTGACCCGCCCATCAGGCCAGCATCACCCCATCCCTTTTATCCAATCATTTTAAAAATAAACAAAATAACCCTTCTTCTTCCTGCCGCCCCTTCTCACCCAGTCATGTGGCCTTTCGCCTAAATATATATATATATTTCTTTTTATATGCTACAGGCCATCTTTCTCTTCCAGTCCAAGTTCTGCTGTACACGGGATTCCAAAAGGCTGTTGCTATCAGAAATATTAAATTGTTTTGAATATTTACATTTTTGGAAAGAAGGAAAAGGAGAGGAGTGGAAAATAGACAGAAAGCAATAAATAGAAAGATAGATAGATAGATAGATAGATAGATAGATAGATAGATAGATAGATAATGATAGATAGATAGATAGATAGATAGATAGATAGATAGATAGAGATAGATAGATAGATAGATAGATAGATAGATAGATAGATAGAATATAAGTTCACTTCCCCCTCCAGTGAGTCACATTTCCATGAAAGGTATTTATCCTTGAAATATAATTGTATTCCTCATTCTGAATGGGTGTTTGTTATAACCCAGTTAACAAAAAGTATATGAAGTCATGATAACATTGCTTGTAAATTATATATGTATAATATGAATATTCCCTTCATTTCAGAAGTGTCTGTTTCTATACTATGCACATAGCCAGATGCCAACTGAAACCAGAAAATGAGACCATTGCAGTGTAGCCCACTGGTACACTTAGCCCTGTCCATTCCAGTTGCAAGCCAATCTTCCGGGATGAAGAAGAATTCTAGGACAGTGCAGGGCCAGATCGAGGAAAAGTCCAGCGCCATCAAGATATTTGCGTGATTAAAGGTGTTTAAAGTGTGATTTCTTTTTTTACTTTAGTTCCCCTTTAAGTTGATCATATCTTGCAAGAATAGAGACACTTGACTTTTTGTAGCAGTCCTTACAAGTTACCCAATTATGTCTACATATTAACATGTTCTTTATTTGTTAAAGTAGACCTGTGTCCAGATATTTGGATTACATTATTTACATAATTTTAAGAAGCAGTGAAAGAGCTTTAAAACAAGCCACCTCGGAGCTCCCTATCTGCCTGTATTTTAAAGTAATTCTTTCCCAAAGGTTAACAACAGAGATTCTAAAGCTAGATTTCTGTTGGTTTCTAAGAGTTTAGAAATCCACACTGTCTTCTTAAACTAAATCTAACATTGCCTCCCACTTAATATTCCTTACACATCTTTATCCAGGCATGGAGTTTTGGAGTCAGATCTAGGCGAGAATGCCTCTGCCAGTCTGGCAAAAATTTTCCCGAATTTCCGATGGGTCAGCAAAATTTCGCGAATTCCATTGAAGTGCAGGTTCTCACAATCCCTGGGTTGTCCCTCAAAATGAGAGACAAGGATGTGGCATCCCTTTCTTTACCATACTAGATCCCTTACCTCAGCAATGGGGATTCCAGTGTTGAGGGACAGGGCCTCCACCCTACTTTCAGTCCCAAAAGAATGTGGATGTTTGTTGGGATGGAGGCTCATGCTAATGCTGGAATCTGCAAGCTTTCCTTAATAAGAGGGCAATCAGATATCTGCCTTATTTTCAGGGGACTGAATGCAGGAATACGCTAGTACCCCTTACCAGTTTCAACACAAGCCATAAAAAAATCCTCTGTATAACAAAAGCATACTGATTAAATAATTTACATAGTGTATTTATATTCCCAGATGTCATTCAATGATGTAAAACCACAGTCAATCACCAAGACCCAACAATGTTATTCCAACACATTGTCTTTGCTAGGGCTATGATCACACTGGCCATGAGGTTGTGGTTTGATTACGGCTTCCTCATGCCAGTAAACAGCTGCCTGGGGGAGATGCCTCAAGTAGTGTGTCCCATCATCAGCACCATACAGAATGAATGGGGGCAGCAGTGAATGGTACAGTACCACTCACTGCTGTCAGCTGTCAAATGTTGTGATGCGAGTGACCGAGCCGCCAGCAAGGTGCCAGCTGCCAGAATTCCTGCAGAATCCCTTGTTACCAAGACAGGTCAGATCCCCCGTGCTGCAGTAACAAAGAAAAACATTCTGTGACGGATTAACCAAATTTGGTCAACAATTAAAATGGCAGGCAGGTAGCTTGACACATTTCCTTCCAACTTCGGATTGCAATTTGTCCAATGTTTTGCCATAGATATAAATGAAACTTATGTGCTTCAAGGTCGTTTTAATTATTACTGAGGTCAATCACTTTTTTTGTACTGTGCAGAACAAATAGCATACTGTTTTAGATTTATAGAGTAGGAATGTCCCTGCCTTGCTCACAAGTTCAAGTGACATTAACCTTGATTTTCAACACTTTGGTTAAATAAAATCATTACTCTTGGCTGTTGAGTGTGTAATGCGGGGCAGCGTTTTACTCTCTCGCGTACAACTTGCTTGCAATTAAAAGCAAAGAAAACATTCACCTAGGGTCAAGACTGTGTAATTAGATTACATTTTTCCCTCCACTGAGAAAAGTGTCATTTTATTTCCCTGCACACAGTTACTTCCTATCTGTGTTGGACAACATGGTATTTATTTAACTTCTGTACTGACGACGTTGGATTTTTGTAAATGCAGTAAAATGTTCTATCCAATGATAAAGCTAATCTGTATCTTTAATGTATCTTGGGTTTATTGTAAACATTTCTGAACTAAGGAACTTATTGCTACATATGTTATATATTTAAAGCATATCTAAGCCAATTAAAATAATATTAATATATAACAGGTTATTAGTAGGTTCTGTGTTTGGCTTTCGGTCTGTGCCAAATTTGACCTCATCATTGGTCATTTGACTCCAAGAGAATAAAGCTGGATATTGTATTGAGCATTGAGCCCAACACTATATACGTCAAGGACAGGTACAGCACATGGCACCAAGGGCCTAATCATGTACCTGTCAAGGACAGGTATGGTGTGGCTGTGTGAGTCTGGCGGGAGGCTATGGCAGCTGTCATGGTCCATTGGCCATAATGGCTAAACCTTACCTCTATGTAGTGTTAATTAAATTTGTCTCAATGACTTCAATTAGATTTGAATTTTGGTATGAATCAATTTGAGCATTGGGGTGAATTCAATTGAACTGTTAGCGAACCAAACAATTCAATTCCATTCAACCAAACAATTCAAAAAAGTTATCAGCCCTTAGGTGTAGTGGCTGCATTAGGTTTTTAAAATCAACTGCTTATCCTACTAGTAATGATAATTTGTAATAAACAAAGAAAATACAGTATGTAACAGAAAAAACACAGTTTCATGCTACAAAATTGGCATCATTGGGCAAGTAATGGCTTTTAGACGTACTTTGTATATAAGTTTAAGACTTAAGCTGCATACACACTGCCAATTTTTGTCGTTGGAAAGGATCTTTCACGATCCTTTCCAACGACAAGGGAGTGCACGACGCATGAACGGTGCTGTACATACAGCACCGTTCATGCTCTATGGAGAGGGGAGGGGGAGAGCGACGGAGCGGCACCCTGCTGCGCGCTCTCCCCTTCCCTTTCATTAGGATCGGCTGTCGTCCATCGTCCGTGGATCCGGCAGGTCGGTCGTCCGGACGATGGACGACACCGACTGTACACACGGTAGATTTTCGCCCGATAATTGGCAGATGCCGATTATCGGGCGATAAAAATCTGACGTGTGTACATAGCTTTATATACAAAAAATCATTCTTTTTCAATTGCCATATTTTTCCATCCATTTGACATCTTATCCCTGAACTATGGCAGAGAGCTAAGAACTCCAACCAGGACACTGACAACGAAAGCACCCAAAATAAATTCCAAACCTTCTATCTTAAACCAGAAAGAAAATTTGCCAGAGTTGGGCATTAGGGGCTTGGGAGTTTATTTATAAATCTGCAAATAGACATACACCAGACAAACAGGGATGGGTAATCATTCTCCTAATTTTAAACCTCATACACCAAGATTTACTAGCAGTGAATGTTTTGTGAAAGTCACAACCACTTCATTAATTTAAAATAAAAAATTGGCATATGTATCAATTACAAGACATACTGCCTTTGGAGTTTTCGTTTACTATAGTTGCAAAAAGTAGAATCTCATCTCAGTAAACACATATTTATTTGACTGAATAAAATATTCAGAATAAATGTGCTAGAATTATTATGACAGTAATGTTTACATTTTCATACTTTGAGTGATAATGGAAAAATTGTTTTAAAAAATGTATGAAGTTGATTTGCTGAGTGCTTGGAGTCCCTTTACTTTGTATTCCCTTGAGCTTTAGAACATAGACACCTCATACTAAAGGGAAAATGTAACAGTTGTATGAAAATTTATTTAGTTTACACATTTAAAACTTTTTTTTTATATATCTAATTCCAAACAATTTTTAAATGTTTGATGGAATAGGGACAGAAAGTCCAGGTCAAAAGGAAAAGGGAAGAGTCTAAGCGGTGTCAAACCCACTTCTTCCTTGCTAAACAGGCACCTCTCTCCTGCCCATGCGTGCAGTTCTGAGTCTGGGCGTGCCTGCACTCCCAAGTTTTATCAGTTTTGCTGGCCAATCAGAAAATAGCCCCATAATCATCTCTGGCTATTTAGCCAGCTCAGACACAGCACTCAGCGTTCGTGCAACATGTCTCCACTAGTGCAGAGCCCCTAACTTTGCTGAGCAAGTTCCTGTACAGCGGTTAGTTAATTCAGTGCTTTCCCTGTCCAGCTCCTGTGGTAACTCCTTGTTGTCCAGTCTGTTGTTTCTTAGCCAGTTCTCCTGTGCTGTTCCAGTGTTCCTCCCTGTCTGTGGGTATCCCTGTGTCACCTGTGCCTTCTGTTGCTTCCAGTGTCTCCTGTGTTCCCTGTGCCGGCAGTGGCCTCTATATCACCAATGTCTGTTTCCTGGATCAATGGTATTTGACCCCTGGTTTGTGACCTGAACTCTCTTGCTTGCTGCCTGCATTGACCCCGGCCTTTCTTGACAATTCTTTCGCTTAGTGATTTGGGACCATGCATCCTCCTGCCCGCCCTGGTGTGCCCAAGGACCGCAACCTGGCAGTAACCAGCAGCACAACATCTTCACCACTAGAGGCTCTGGAGAAGTCCTGGTTACTGCTTAGACTCTGCGCCTTGGCCCTTCCCAGGGCTCGCACCATTTCTGTGCAAGTTGTAGCGCCCCCTAGTGGCCCTGTCTCCCCAAGCCTGACAAGCAGAGTGCCACATGATAGGAGAGAAAGCATGGTAAAGGAAAGGTTAAATGATAAGAGGGGTGGGGTAATGATATTGGGTGATTGGCTGTTTTTTAGACAAGGATGGGGTCAAGGTGAGATGATAAGAGAGGGCTAGGGGGTGGGAGAGGTCATTAGGTGGCTGAGAGGGTGCAGAAAAAAGCTTTGCCACCCATCCTCCTTTTGGGGTTTTGGAATTTTGTTATTGCATTGTCATGGCGGAATAGCATAGTTCTGTGTAAGGGGGGTTAATACAGATAAGGAAGCAGGGGTGGAACCCATTGGGGTATGGGGTTCCTATATAAGTGGAGTCTCTCATGACACAAGCTTATTGTGAGACCTGGAGTGAGCTATAGATACAAGTTTAACTGTCCCTGAGGGGGTGTGGTATCAGTTGGGGGCTTTTGGTGAATGGAAGTATGCATAGAAAAAGTTATGTTTGCTTGGTACTTTCATAGGCCTTTAAAATCTATTGAAATGTATATGGATGTTATATAATGATTGTATGTTAGTAAATCAGTTTTAGAATTTTATCAATAAAAGTCTACTATGGCCAGCTTATCTCAAAATATGCTTCGGGTTAGGTTCTGGCAAAACATTAATGATACTTATGCAGAGCATGCTCAAAGAATACTTATTGGCTAAATAAATTAAAGATACATATTGTTATGGATCACTTTGTCAGGTTTTACATTATTGTAAAATCACATATTAGTCAAGCTTTCTTCTTCAAAAAAGATATCACATCAATTACAAGTTTTCTGCATTAAAATTTTTCTAAATCTAAGAATCTAGAAATCTAAGAATCTAGAGACATGCACACAGGAGCTCTATATGCAAATTATATTGAGAAAATACATTAAAACTTTGGAAGAACTGGTACTTTACCCCAGAAAATTGCATAAACTTTATCCAATCTTTTGCAATTTGTGCTGGTGATATGGAGCAATTGAGGGCTCCCTCTACCATATCTTGTGGACATGTTCAGGGATTGGGGGGAGGTTTTGGAACTTTTATCCCAACTGGTGGATTTGTCCATCAGACTGCTTGGTCTTCCACTCTGGAACCTTTTCAAGACACAAAATGCATTGGTCTCCTTTGTTTTGACAGTGACCGGATGTCTTTGTTCTTCCATTTATTTATGCTTTTTCTTGGTTATATGGGGTAGGTGGGTATAAGAAAAACTTCTGGTAGGAGGATCGGTTTTTATGTTGTCATTTTCTTACCATCTCAATATTATTGTATTTTTTCTATTTTTGATTTTGACTACGCAAAATGGTTTCATGTTTAACTGTTTTTTAAATTAACTTGGCAACCATTTCTGTTTCTGCAAAAAGAAAATACAAAAAAGTAAAAAAAAAAAAAAAAAAGGAAAGCTTTTCCTTCTGAAGTGGAAAAGTTTCAACCTTCAATAATATTAACCTAAAGAAAGGTAGATTTATTCTTTATTGTGAATTTTTTTTTAAGAGCAACTTTCAAACTTCCCCTTCAGCTGCTACTAATTGAAATTCCCCCAAAACAAAAAAGATACAAAAATACCCATAAAAATCCCTGGACAACTAAGAGGAAAAAAGTTTCAGAGTGAGATGAAATGACAGCTTTTTCAAGTAAAGAATTGTAGAAAATATGCAATCAAAAGACTTTATATGAATTTATAAAGACTTAGTATATGAATGTCATATATACTGTGTTCAGACGGTGAGTGCCACCCATCAACACAGTAAATATGACATTCATTAATCATATTAATGTGACTAAGTTTAAAACATTATGAATGTGAAATGTTCACTCTTTATCACAACGCATAAGAAACATAACATACATTCCCTTTAAAAAAAAGTTTGATTGAATGACAATTCCTAATGCACGTAAAACCCCTATGTAGGTCAACTGATTTTCTCTTCTAAATATTCTGTTTTGTAATTTCTGCACAGCTCTATCAAAGATCAGTTGTGTGAAATGTTCTACATTGAGCTGTTTGCCATTAGGCTTTGTCTTCAGTTACCTGCTGAATAAAAGCAGAACAATCATAAAGAAAAATAATAATAATAACACTTTCCTTTACTTTCGAAGAGTCTTGGTCCTTCTACAATTCTCTGCAGTCCAATCCTTCTTTCGAGCACAGACAGGACAGCCGGAGTCTTCATCTTCTTCTCGGTTCTCCCTTACATCACCAAATCTGGCACCACTTGGATGTGAGATCGGATGACATTTCTTCCTAAAAATGTAAAAATAAAAAGTGTCAAACTCACTGTGCTGCGCATAAGGTTTAGGAAAGCCTTACCTGTGAATGCTGAGATCGGGCATGTGCAGATAGAGCAGTCCAAAGCCTCCTGGAATGTGTGATGAATGTATCCCAGGAGGCTTTGTGTTTCCTATTCAGCCTTTACCGCCACAGCAGTAAAAAAGGAAAGGGAGGGGTCCTCTCAAAAAAAAATTTTTTTTAAAATGAAAAAAAAAAGATCAGCTACTCCTTTATATAATATTAAAAATGTGATGATAGATCCAGTTTATCAAAATTCTATATCACACAGTACACACAACAAATAATATATTTAAAAACTTTATTATTTTGGTGCCCTTTCCTAAAATATCATGTGACAGAGACCTAGAAATGCAGTTGAAAAATGTATGTTTAGTTCCCTTTGTAGAGTAAAACATTTTTCACATTTTCGCTATGGGCCTATTTATTTGCCAATAACATTGTCATTGCCTTAGCTATCCGAATGATAGATACTGTTTTCTGTGGCAAGCAAAGATCTCTGTTGGTGCTTCTGCTTAAAATAATTTTTTTATGTGTTTTACAGACATAAATTTTGCTGTTTTAACCACTATTTATAACAACTACTTTTACTGTAGAAGTAAAAATTGTATTTAGTAACTTGTCCCTTTTAACACAACACTAAAATGATTTTCAATGCACTGAAAAAGTGTTTGCAAATGCATTAAAGGAAATTTAAATATTACAAGATTTGTCTTTTTGTTTTTGACACGATTCTACAAAACTGTTTAAAAATATTTGGCAAGTGAAACTGAAAAAAATGAAAGAAACCAGCAAGGGAACAAAGAGAAAAAAGGAGAAGAAGATAGATTATTTAAATAGAGTAACCAGTTATAAAGAATCTTTATAATAATCTAATATTAAAAAGTTATGTAACTCCTATCATAATCTAATTATAGATCTGAAATTGCAACAAATGTAATAGTAAAAGAAAAACTACAATGGTAATTATTTATATAAATCCAAGGTTTGCGTACTCATAGATAAAAAAATTATCTGGTCAGAAGGTTTTAAAATTGAGTGAATTAACCTTGGATAAACAAAAACTCTGTTTAGGTCAGCATGCAGAAACAACGTGTAAAAAATTAAGTACACCCTAACTGGGAAGTAAGTAGCGACCAAATGCTGATAATCAATTATACTAGATTAAAAGATTAACAAGTGGAATCATACCAAGAGTGTACGCCCCAGCAAATTTACCCCAAGGGCAAACCGCGCAATGCTTACAGAAATTGAAAAAGCCAGCAGCTACATTTCAGACTCCACAGACCTCAGTTGGCAAGTCCAATATAAAATTTTATGACAGCATAATCAGAAAAAGTTAGAACAAGTATGAGTATTATTTGGAAGGGTCTCTCTAAAAAGAACCTAGGAGCAGGGCTTAGGTTTGCAAAGTTGCATCTGCACAAATCACAAAGACTTCTGGAACAATGTATGGACAGATGAGATCAAATTGGAGATGTTGGGCAAAAACCAAACACATCAACTGTGAAGCATGGTGGTGGAAAGTTGATGATTTGAACTTTTACTAAACTATGGATATGAAGCCACAGAAATAGGGTAGCTTGCAATTATTGAGTTGACCATAATCTCCTATGTATGCGAAAGTATTCCAGATTCCAGTGTGAAGCCATCTGTGTGAAAACTAAAGCCTTGCCAAAATTGGGTCATGACACAGGACAATAATCCCAAGCACACCAGGAATCATTATCAGAATGGCTGAAAAAAAAAAGAATCAAAGTGATGCAATGGCCCAGATGAAGTCCAAACCTCAACCCAATTGAAATGCTTTGACAAATGCCTGCAAACCTCAATGAACTGAGGAAATGCTATAAAGAAGAGTGGCTAAAATTCTTTTTTGGATAATAGGGTGTCTATTTATAAATGTTATCACATAAGATTGACCCAACTTTTACCCACATTGTCGTTAGATAAAAAACATGTAAACCAACTTTTACTCATTGTTCATGCATTTTCTAATTAAATCCAATGCAAAAAAAATGGGGAGTAAAATTGGATGAAAACATTTATAAACCAACCATTAGGTGCACATATTTTTAATTGTATTCGTTTAATTTCTATAGAAATCCCAATATGAGAATCATATCAAAAAAATAAAATCCTGTTTTTAATTTAAGGAGATATGTGAAGCATATCTTTAAATCACTCTGGTTTGTGCCCACCTGATTGGCCAGGAGAATGCCAGTGGTCCCTTGATCATATATGGGAAACACAGAGATGAGGAGTATTATTTGTAAATCACTGCATCTATTAATAGCAATTATTAGAAAAGAGAAAAAACAGTGATTTGTTTGTTCATTTACTGAAGGGCAATTTATGTTTCGGAACAAAAAAGTACTGGGGGCTTTTTCTTTTTTGCACTGCGCAATGGAAATTCCATCGGATTGGAAACTTTTGCGGATTCTTGTCCTTGCTTTAACACATGACATAATATACAGAACATTTTCTCTATGCGGTTTGATAAGCGTGTTGGAAAATATCAACGTTTTTTATATGCAAATATGTGACTTACCAATGATGGTCAACGTGGTTCACACCTGGATCTGAGGAGGTAGGAAAATGTTTCATTACGGGTGGGAAATAGTCGATCGAGTGACACTCTGTTCTGAGGTTCAGGCATTTTCATTTGAGCAGAAATGAGTCACCATGGCAGCCCACTTTTTCTCTCGATCTGGAGAAGAGTATTTAGTTTTCATTTCTTCTCTCTGACATCACAGGCACAGAGGGTGGAATGTTTTTTTCTCCAAGGTGGAACTCTGTTTCAAAACTTTGATACTGAAATGATGATCACTTATTAAATCTGCACTCCCTACAAATATAAAAAGAACAGAATATTGTAATTTGGTAATACAATCCTAAAACATTCTTTAATTACAATGTGTTTTAAATGAGTGAATAAATTCCCTGCATTGTGTAAGCACTGCGGATTTTGTATGATTTTTTTACTGTTGTATTCTTTTTTGATGCTCACCTATTCTAGCCCTTTTTAGCCACTTCCCATCTGTTTCTGTTGCATGGCTTCATTCTGGACCGGCTTCCTGAAAATGATAATATCGATAATAGTGACAAGTGACAGGTATGTGGACCATGTGGCCAAAAGCAACTTGAGATTTGCCACAGATGCATGGGAAATGGTTTGTAATGCTTCTATTCACTTGAATGGGAACAGTTGGGACCACAGCAAGCAAGAGCAGCTGCAGATGACTTTATTTTCTTTTCTTTCATTTAAGAAGTTTTTTTTGTGTGTTTGGGATAGTGAAGAGAGAACCTATATATATATATATATATATATATATATATATAGAGAGAGAGAGAGAGAGAGAGAGAGAGAAAGAGAGATATACACACACACACATATATATATATATATATATATATACACATAAATATATATACAGAGATATATATATATATTATATTTAAATCCTATATGTTTACTAATTACACGTGCCATGCAGTGTCGTCATCACTGTCATTTGAATCATTTAAACGGAATTCTGGGGATTGCATCATTAGAAGGAACATTTCCTTTATTTATCACTTGTAGCCACCCGCTACACACTGACACAGCCATAAATCAAGCAACAGAACCTGAAGGGGACTTCTTCGAAATTATTTATGAGGGAACCAGCCTGGTGTAATTACATATTTCCATCTACAGTATAATAGACACAGCTTCCATACACAGCCAAGAATGGATGCACTGCAGCAGGGGCTAATTAATTCCAGCTTAAATAACTGCTTATTGGGTTTGGTCTGTAGATGTGCTGTTGGAGCAGGGATCATAGAGCAATGATTTGCAAAGCAAGCTCATATAGTGTAGAATAATATTTGTCTAGCTAGAATATGAAGCTTTGATCTCACTGAATATTATTGTAACTCATGTTCTTTGTAGTATTTTTTTTTACATATTAGATTTTATTCTGTTGAAGGAAACCTAAGGTAGTAAAACGTCTGTCTTTCTTTTGAAAATGCTAGATGCCTGACTGTCACCAATAAGCATACAAGGGTAAAGTGAAACTACAACTTTTATTTGAAGCCAATGGATCACCATGAAACTAGAATTTTGTAAACTTGCATTTCACTATCAAAAAGATGGTAACAATGCCCTTTTGTATACTTCCACAGTGGATGGTGATATATATATATTTATATGCAATATATATATATAGTACAAAATTATATATAAAATATATATAAATATAAAATATAAAAAGAAAAAATATTGTAATCATTAATAAAATCCTAAAGGTATTTTTGATTGCAATGTGTTTTAAATTAGAGTGATTGATGCAATGCTGTGTTTGTTTAATTTTTTTACAGTTATTATTATTATTACACAGTATTTACATAGCGCCATCGTAGTACGAAGAGCTGTACAACATCCATAGTCATGTCACTAGCTGTCCCTCAAAGGAGCTCACAATCTAATGTTCCTACCATAGTCATATGTCTTTTAATACAGTCTAAGGTCAATTTAGGGAGAAGCCAATTAACCCAACTGCATGTTTTTGGGATGTGGGAGGAAACCGGAGTACCCGGAGGAAACCCACGCAGACACGGAGAACCTGCAAACTCGAGTTATTGTATTATTTTTTTCGTTCTTTTGATTATGACCTCCTCTAGCCTCTTTCAGCCACTTCCCACCTGTATCTGTTGGGCACCATCATTCTCATTATTCTGGGCTGGCTTCCTGAAAATGATAATATATATAAATATACACAAAGGAGCAGGGGTTTGAACATGATTAACATCTAATGAACATCTGATTTTTTTATACCGATTTTTCTATACATACCTTTTTTTGGCTTAACATGTATAGTATAATGGTCTCTCTCAGTTTTGGTCACCCATTTCTATTCTCTCATGGGACATTGACAACCTTCATAGTTTTAATTTTTATATTAATTTAAATGTCTTTATTCCCCTTTGGTTGTCAAATAAATTCATGACAAAGACTAGATTATTATGTTGAAACCTTTGTAAATTAAAATATTCATTTTTTTCAAGTTTCAGTTTTCTATGGAAACACCGAAGGGTATAAGAGTCAAGGTGGAAAAAGTTGGCTATTGAATCTTTTTCATATTATTTTACCAAAATAGTATTTGGTGGTTGGAACAGACTTTTAGTACAGGTAGTCAGCCAGTCAGCAGTAAGTGAATATAACTATACTAGGGACAAACATCTATATTTTAAAATGTCTGGTTTTCACTGTAACCTGGGGCTTTGTTAGAGAGGTTTCCCCTTTCTTCCTGTCCTGTTGACGTTTTACTAGACAACAACAAGTAAGAGGAAAATCTTGATCAGCATCACAGACAGAAATATAAACACTTTTTTTCACCAGAGTATGGAAATGCTAATACCCCTGTCAGATTTTAATTTCTGTCTGTGTCCTTGCAAATTACAGAGCTCTGTATAGAAGTAAAAACCGGACAGGGGTACAATTAAAGGATAAGAGTAATATAAAGTGACAGGGGTATAACAAAAATATAGGGGTAAAATAAAAGGACAGGGGTACACTGAAAGAAAAGAAGAATAAAGAGACAGGAGTACAATAAAATGACAAGGGTACAATAAAATTATGGGGTACAATAAAGAGATAAGGGTACATTAAAATGACATGGGTACAATAAAGGGGCATAGGTACAATAAAAGAACAGGGATACACTAAAAGTATTTGGATAGGATAAATGGACAGAGGTACAATAAAGGGACAGAAATACAATAAAATTATGAGATATAATAAAAGGATAGGGATATAAAAAAGGGACAGGGGTACAATAAAAGGACACAGGTACATTAATAGGGCATAGGGACACTAAAAGGATATGAATACAATAAAGGGACAGGGTAACAATAAAGGTACAGAAGTACAAAATAAAGGATAGGGTTACAATAAAGAGACAAGGGTACATTAAAAGCACATGGGTACAATAAAAGGATAGGGATGTAACAAAGGGACTGGGTACAATAAAGGGACAGGGGTACATTAAAAGGACAAGGGTAAAATAAAAGGATAGTGGTATAATAAGGGAACAGGGGTGCAATAAAACAAAAGGGGTACAATAAAGCGACACAGGTACAATAAAAGGACAGAGGTACAGTAAAAAGACAGGGGTACAATAAAACAACAGGGGTAAAGTAAAAGGATATAGGTAAAATATCAGGACAGGGGTATATTGGAATGATAGGGGTAAAAAAAAGAAACAGGGGCACAATAAAGGACAGGGAGCAATTAATGTTTTGATTGGACATGTTAATGTAACATTTCAGGTAACTAAAGGCAAAACACACTTTCATTCATGAAACACATCAGGTCATGTAGACATATTGGACAAAATACATAAACAGAATTTTGCATTTGTTTGTCTGTCTGTTCAAAAAAAAAAGACAATTAATTTTATTTGAAAATAAAGTTATTAATTTGTTGACTGGTGCACCCCTTTACTTTTCTGTAAGGGAAAAAAGTTTGCCATTTATTTCTGGCCGTTGTTAGCTGTCTATTGCCTAGCAGTCATACAACTAAAAAGTATTCACAATATAAAACACAGAAAGCTTTGGCTGATTAAAGGTCACAACATCACAAAGATAGTGATTTCAGATCAGTCTGAAATAATAAACCCGCATGCAAAATAAGAAAAGAACAGTTTTAATTTGAACAGTGAAAAACTTTTTTTTTTCAGTTCTAAACTCCCATAATGGAAAATAGATATTATCTGCAGTTTTTCATCTGCTGTGTGTTATCTGAAATTACTCAGGCTGCCGAGCTTGGACTTAAATTAAAAGATTAATTTGCTAACTTGGTTGAGTGGATTGTTTAATTTTGTCACTTTTTCCCTTCAATAATTATAGAAAGCTTTGCAGAAAGGACATTTGGAATATGTACTATTTACAAAGTCAGACTTTTAAAGGAGTTTTTGACTTTACTTATAGAAACTGTATATGCAAATTAATAGCTGGTTGAGCCCTGACTGTAAAAGTGACCTTAGGTTTTTGCAAAGGTGCTGGTCTGTGATCTCTTACAGACCTGTAATACATCACTATTTTCCTTTTTACAAAGGTGCTTGTATCAGGCCTGATTAATTAAAGCTCTCCAAGACTGGAGACGATAGACTACCATTGCCATTGGAGAAGGTCATTGTTTTAGATTTTCTTGTGCTGAGTAAATAACCCCCTGCAAAGTGATAATTCACCATGGTAAGTGAGCAGCCTAAATGACTTTAGTACTGTGTTTCTCATCCAGGGTTCCTCCAGAGGTTGTTAGGGTATCACAATGAGCAATTTGTGACTTTCAGGTCTAAGTGACACCAATGATCTTTTGGTCAATCTGCAAGGATGACATTCTTCCCAAATATTATATCTACTGTGAGCTGTAGATATAGTATTCATAGCAGGGGAACCCTAAAGACCTGAACGTTATTTCAGGGGTCCCCTTATTGCAAAAATTATCATGGAAGGCCAGAAAAGTGGATGGTGAAAAAGGACCTAAGTAAGTCAGAGTAATGGCAGATACGAAAATGACAATATGGGATTTGGGAGTTCTTCTTTTAGGACATAAGGATATTGGCATGATCCAAAGATAAGGTTTGCAGTAATGTTAAAGATATTAATGAACTTGTATTAAATTCTACTTTGCCTATTTTATATATTGTATTATTTTATTATATTTATGGTATAATGTATATTATGATGGTCACCCTTTTCTATTTCCTCATCTGACATGGCTGTCTTTAACAATCTGTATAGTGTCCAGTTTTATAAAAATGTAAATGTCTTAATCCAAGCTTGTCAAAGCATATCAGAGCAAAGATTAGATGAAACCTACTAAGCACGCAATGCAAAGTTCATGTAATAATCAGGTGTGTCAGGACTTCCCCATCTCAACCACAATTACTCAGTGCGATCAGTTAGAGAATATCTCGCTTACTGAGCTGAGTCACTGCTGTAGCCAAAACTTCAACATGCAAAGGTTAATGATGGCAGGTTCTCACATCACATGAGCAAGGGTGTATGGTCCTGTATGGTCCTGTTCTGTAATTACTCATTTACTTCAATACCAAAGGTAAAGTGTAACAATATATTTCTAAAATATTAATAAATATTATAATATTAGTACATTGCAGGAAACAAATACCCCATTAAAAGAAATATATCATTTCTGTAAATACTCAACTGCTTTCATCAAATACGTTCCTAATTGTTTTATTTATGTAATAATAACATTTACCAAAGTTAAATTTCAGAGGAAAAACAATTCATAATATATATATATATATATATATGTATATATATATATATATATATATATCATATAATATATATGATGTATGTATAATGAGTTATATTACATTTTTCAAAATTGTCATTGTTATTCCTATGATTTAAAAAAATAGCAATCAAAACAGTCATTATAGAATTATTGGAGGATTTTGTACTTTGCAGTGTAAATAATATGAGCGAGAAGCGTAACAGTGACCATATGAAGGGGAGGATTGGGGACAATCTGGTTGGAGGGGCAAGGATGGCCAAATGGCCCTTGCAGGATTTCGGGGGATTGGGAAGTGGTATAGCCAAGAGTAGGCAAAGCTACAAGTGGCAATTATGGTGTGCTAAAGGTTTATTGCCCCCTTAGTGTAGTAGTTTTCCAGTGTCCACCATACTGTAAAACAGCTTTTTAGTTCTGCCCATAGTGTGCCCTTCATTAGCGTCTACCCACAGCAGCTCAGAAGAGAATAAATGGGGTGGCAGTGAGCAGTTCCGTACCGCTCACTGCTGCCTGTTGTCAAATTTATAAGAGCTGGTTCCTTAAGAAGCAGAGCTGTGGTGTGAGTGGGCAAGCAGCTGAAAAGGTTAGAGCTGCCAGGAGCTGCATGGGATTATTTGATCCCCCTGAAGGTCTGAACCTACCCCATGGGTAAGCTCACACCTGCCTCTTCAATGCATGATTTTGTGCGACTCCCCATGGCTGGCACCTTGCCAGCTGCTCGACTACTTACCCAGCATTATTGGTTCAAAAAGAATAGCTGGTAGAGTGACCAGTACTAGTATTTTTTACTGCAGCTGTTTTAGGCGTGAGAAAGTGGTAAACACACTACAACCTCACTGCCACTGTGATTCAACCCAAGTCTAGTAATAAAGTAATAATGCTGATTGTAAGTAAGGTGAGAAACAGAAACTAAATATATTTTTCACATTTGAAATCTTTTACAATGATAGTCCAGCTAAAATGGATATTTAAACTAGACACGACCCTGAAGATATATCCTTGAATGTTAAAAAAATTACATTTACAGAATTTGTGAAAGTCAGCGTATCCCAATGTCTCATGCTCCCAACCTACCTAAAGTGACCACCCCCAGATGTATACTTACCTGTGTCCCATGCATAGTAAGAGGGGTGCTGAGAAGTTCCTGGCTTTGTCCCCTTCTAGATGAAATAGAAAAATGGGTGTGGGGGTATATGACAGCCTAATATCATGGTATGTCTCAAATATCAGGTCTTTGTGATACTTAAAACTGTTTTTTCTTTTGGTGAGAGGCTGTAATGGCAGAGGCACAAGCAAGTTTCATGTCGTTGGAGTTATGGGCCGTTATGAAGTTTTTGTTTCTCCAGGGAAAGGAAGGACACTTCTTCCCCAGTGTTTGTGACATCTCAGTGTGAATGTCCTTTGCTGTCTTTCCCTGGAGAAACAAAAACTTCATGACGGCCCGTAACTCCAACAACGAGAAACTTGCTTGTGCCTCTGCCATCACAGCTTCTCACTAAAAGGAATTGCAAAGACCTGATATTTGCACAGAGACATACTAAGATATTAGGCTGTCATATACCCCCACACTCATTTTCCGATTTCATCTGGAAGGGGGCAAAGCCAGGAACTTCCCAGCACCCCCTCGTATGCATAGTATGTTGGTTCGGTCAAGGCTTGTATTTGTCTACGGTGATCAGCTTTGGGTGGGTTAGAAATGCTGAGTTGGTGGCTTGGGTTGCCAACTTTTCATGTCATACAAAGTTGACATTGGTAGGACCTTGCTTCATTAAGGATTAGAGAACACAAGCCTCATACAAGGTGGGGAAAGCCCTACAGTGCTAAAAATTTCATTAATTAACTAAATAGGGCTCTTTTCTTTGTTTGCTTTTCTCATCCACATAAACACACAGAATTAATGTCTCGAAAAAACTGTTCAGTTGACTTTAATGACCAAGTATTACACAATGATCAATACACTCACCCCGCCTCCCTTCAAATCTTCATGTATATTCTTTGGCTGTATTATACATAATGGAGTGCAGCATTCATTGGTAATGTGTCATTGCTGTACTAATGAAGCAGAAAAGATCTTTTTTTTATAAAAAATGACATTATTGGCAGCTATTCAACAGAAGAGGGAGAAAAAGTCAAATAAAAGTAATTACTGTATCTCTGGCTGTTATTTTTTATTGTGCAGCTGTGATTCAGAGCAGAAAAGCAGTCTGGAAGGATCAATTTTGCAGACTTCTCCTGGCACTGGAAATATTCAGCTTTGGCATATGAAAATGTTTTAAGGATATAAGATCATATGTAATTAACCGAATCACTGCTCAGCACCCTATGGACAGGCTGCATTGGACGCCATGTATTATAAGTTAGATAAATAGGCTATGTTTCATAGCGGTTGCTCACTCTAATTCTCCATTGGCATCCCTATATTCGATTAAATATTGTGTTACAGGCAATTTTTTCCACTGCCTCCCTCCCTGGCCAGGATATTAGGGCCGAAAGCCTCAATCTTGGTTTGTCCATGAAGCTCCACCGGCAGGCTAGAGTTGGCCTTGCAGGCAAAACATAACGCTGAACTATAGAGTAGGCAAGCCAGAAGTAAGCAGCCTGTGGTAGGAGAACCTTCTGGGCACTGCCCATGTAACTGCTCTTTGGTTATGTACAGCACATTGATTTATTATTTATTCGGTTCACTTTCTAGTACTAGGTTGGACTCCCTTAAAAATTTGTAAAAAAAAACAGCAGATCTGTTTCTCAAATACTTGGGACAGCCTCCCTGCCACCAACAACCTTGGCCACTTAAAGTCACTTAAATCACTTTTCTTTTTCATTCTGCTCATCATTGAAAGAAAAATAGACTAAAGGAAATTGAGAAAGAAACCACAAGTGAATAACCTTATTAAATGGGATCTTGCACTAAAAGTATGTCTGATCATTTCACCGGGCTCCCTTCTCCTTAACCTAATTGCCAAATAATGAAAAAGCACTAACAACAAGCATGTCTGTGAAATTCAAAAAAACATTAACCTTCTACTCAGTTAATGCAGAAAAGAAGGGGGTCTGATGAGCCAAGAATCTCAGCACAACAATGCTCTAGCACAGTGCAGAAGCATTTTCTGGGCATATTTGGCATACACAACATTCCTAGTATCTTGGTAGGATGGTGTTGTCACTTTCTCCCTAGCAGAAACTAGGAGTAACTTAAATATATTTTCTTATCCTCACAAGTGCTTTGTTTAGCAGTCATCATACACTGATTTGATATTGTAAAGGGAGGCCTGATGTTGACCTTTCTTATTCATTTATACCATGGGTGTGATTTACTACCCCCCACAATATAATTTCACTTCCTATTGATGTCCTACTGTACACATCCTTCATCCCTTTCTATTCTGTAACAGCAGTGGAGGTTCCCCCCAGATGAAAAAGAAATTACTTACCTGTGTCCCATGCATAGTACGAGGGGTGCTGAGAAGTTCCTGGCTTTGCCCCCTTCCAGATGAAATATAAAAATGAGTATGGTGGCATATGACAGCCTAATATCTTAGTATGTAACTGTGCAAATATCAGGTCTTTGCGATTCCTAAAACTGTTTTTTCTTTTGGTGAGACGCTATGATGGCAGAGGCACAAGCAAGTTTAACGTGGTTGGAGTTACGGGCCGTCATGAAGTTTTTATTTCTCCAGGGAAAGGAAGGACACTTCTCCCCCCGTGTTTGTGACATCTCAGTGTGAATGTCCTTTGCTGACTTTCCCTGGAGAAAACAAAAACCTCATGACGGCCTGTAACTCCCCACACTCATTTTTCTATTTCATCTGGAAGGGGGCAAAGCCAGGAACTTCCCAGCACCCCCTCGTATGCATAGTATGTTGGTTCGGGCAAGGCTTGTATTTCTCTACAGAGATCAGCTTTGGGTGGGTTGGAAATGCTGAGTTGGTGGCTTTGGTTGCCAACTTCTCATGTCATACAAAGTTGACATTGGTAGGACCTTGCTCCATTAAGGATTACACAAGCCTCATACAAGGTGGGGAAAGCCCTACAGTGCTAAAAATTTCATTATTAACTACTGTAGAAATCCTTCATCCCTTTCTGCTCTGTAACAGGAGTGGAGGTCTCCTTGAAACTAGAGAAATCTTATCGTGGATAGATGTCATCACAATAAGTTTTTACAATGGATTTCTCTTCCATATCTCATCCTATTACATGAACCTGTCCTCTACTCTGATTGGGTAAAATTACTACCTCCTTATAGGCTGGTTGCCACACAGCTTCCAGCTCCTTACCGGCTGTTTAGCCACACCACAGTGTCGCTTCATAAAGAACCAGAGTTTTCGGACTTGATAGACGGTGGTGGTGAACATTACTGAACTGCTGCGTCCATTTATTATCTATTGGGCTGCCATGTGTAGAAGCTATATGCAGCTTCTTCCAGTAGTTCATTGGCATGAGGAAGTGGTAACCATACAACCTTACCACCAGTCTAAGACCATGGCCCTAATTTATTAAAGCTCTCCAAGCCTGGAGGGCATACACTTTCAGCAGTGATCTTTGGTGATCCCGCAAACTGGAATGGATCTGGTCCAGAATTGAAGACATTTGCTAACAAATAGCTAATGAATTTAGGGGAATACATTCCAGGTTTGCTAGATCACCTAGCTTCACTGATGAAAGTGTATTCTCTCCAGCCTTGAGGAGCTTTAATAAATCAGGGCCCATATATCAATTTGCTACGACAGTTGTGACTCAAGATGAAAATACGTCTCACCCTCCCATGACACCAAGCCAACAAGAGTTTACCAACAGTAACTTTATTAGCTAAGTTGGGGTTCCAGTTCAAGTCTAAAATACCAAACAGCATGCAAAGCATTTCTAAACTAGTTTACTTTACCATCACACATGGAAGCAAACTGACTAATTTACATTAACTAGCTGCTGGAAACGCAAAAAGTATTTTAAATTTTAAGATGCATCAGCAATAAAAAGGTACAATTCAATGAATAAGCAGTGCTGCTTGAGCTTGTCGCTAACATCTGCCTCCTGTTGGGTTAAGGATTACAAGTCGTGACATCACGGTAGAGATTTGAGTTTGCTTTTTCCCGATTGGCTGCAAGTATGCTGTTAAGAATTACACTGAGAGTCAGGAAAACAAAATTACAAAACTAATTATGCTTTTCTAATTCCTGCTGGAAGAAACACAGAACAGATTGTCTTTGTTTTTAATTAGGGTTCCGGCTGTTTGTTGATATTATAAATCGCATCAATTAAGTGTTTGTATCCAGAGACTGGAGGTTTTTCTGGTGTGAGCCGCGGTTTGTTCAGGATTTAGAAAAAGGGAAAAAAATAGCTTCTATTCCAAAAATAAAACAAAAATGGAAAGTTTCAATGGAGAGGAGAAAGGAGTGGACAGTTAGATTTATAGGGAAAATATGATGTTTTCATATGTGTTCTTTTTATCATGCCTTATGTACATGTATTGTATAAAACATGGTAATTATAAAATGTTATATATAGCAGATTAGACAATGAATACCTCCCCTAATCCTTTGCCTCTGTCTAAATCATCAATATGTAGATGTAGTCAGCTAATGCAGAGCTAGTGCTGGGCTTTCTTTTTCGATATCTCAGAATACACTGCGCATACTGAAGCACCCTTTAATAAATATGAATTTTTAAAGTAAGGATTTTATACAAATATTCTGTATCAGTGTACAATTGTATAAATGGCATCTTATTGTAAATAAAATTTGCCAGAAACCATAAGATTATCGTGCTAACTTTTGCAATCCAAAATGAACAATGATAATAGCAACAGAACAGTCATGGACCATTTATTTAGCTAGATCTAGTAATAAAAAAAACTCTAATTTTTGATAAATACATTTACTTTTGGGGAAACCATTCAGAAGAAAACAGGGAGTCTGAATTGCTAGATTGTTTGTAAAGGTGCAATCTTCATAGTTGTCATTCTCATTCTTTAAATACTTTACTGCTTAGAAATATTGTTAATTGCCCCTATAGGGGTTGTAAACGAGTAAAGGATGCTAAATATATATCAGTGTAAAAGTCTTATGTGATCATAGCTATCTATAGCTAGTATTGTTTTTCATGGTGAGGAGCATTGAAACCACAGATTACCGGTCCTGTTAAATAGAAAAAGTGTAACCAAGGTTATACTTACTATTCCTTGCAATATTCTTTCATTTGCACCATGTTTGTGTGTTTTCTTTAACAAAATGTCCATTGCAGATAGATCAGCTACAACATTTCAATGAGATTTTAAATCAGAGCTGTGACTAGGTCAATCCATAACCCTCAATTTCTTGGTGGATGCCATTTTTTAAGTTAAAAGATAAATTTGTGCTTTGACTTCAACTTTTAGACAGATGGCTTTGCATTCGCACCAGGCATACTTCAATATATTGAAGAATTCACAGTTGGTTCTGTAATTGCAAGCTGTCCTGGCCCTGAGGCAGACCAACCCCCAAACCATAACTATGCTGCTTGTGCCAATGATGTCTACTGTTACCATGAACTTACACATCAGTCCACAATATTTTGTTCTAGAAGGCATGGTGTTTGCCTATATGTTCTAAAACACCAACAAGAGTTATCTACAAATCCTGCAATATTTTGTGGTTCTTGGACCTTACGGCATTGGTTAGCTCTGGGCCTATGGTTGCTGGGTTGGCAAGTCCTGGACAAATTACCAATCACTTGAAATCTAAGACATTTGATTATTTTCTTCATAGTAAATGTAAGGGCTTTTGAAAGTTCATTTGGTCTTTGCGGCACTTCACATGCCAGTGGCAAATGGAAACCCAGACCCTAGAGACAGGGTTTTGAGGTTTACCTTCCATCTGCATATTTCCTAAAGAGGTTTTATAACTGGAACCTCATCTATTCTAAAACCTAATGGTGGTGATCGATTGAGCAGTGTGTTTACTTTTTTGACATCAGGTCAAATCCAAATTTTTGTTGCTTTAGATAATGAAAATGAATATCTCAAGAGAGTTTCAAATTTTGTTTGTTCAAGTATAGGACTTTTTCTGTATTGCATGAAGATGTATTGTTTTCCAGTTTAAATATGTATGAAGTCGACAATTTCCAAAGTATGTGCTTGCCCTTTCACATGACTGTAAATTTATTTACACATTGTCACAATTTTCAAACCAGATTAGGATCAGTAAGGTTAGAAATGTTATGTGCAAAATGCATGATCCTAGTAGTGGTAGCTTGGGTTAGGTATTAAAGATTGTATGCCTACAGGCCCCAGCCACAATGACAGATTTTCATAATCCCTTGATTTTCATATTAACCTGCTTAATTATTATTAATAATATTTTGTATTTATATAGCTCCAACATATTTTGCAGCACTGTATAAAGTCCATAGTCATGTCAACAACTGTCCCTCAAGGGGGCTCACAATGCCCTACCATAGCCATATGGTATCACACAGTACCACAGTCTAAGGCCAATTTGTGAGGGGAAACCCCCTGGCAGTATGATTAAAGAGGATTCTTAAATGCAAAAGCAGTGCATTTAAAAATTCTCATTGTTTTAAATTTCCCGCCCTGTTCTGCTTACCTGCATGACGATCCCACCCTCCAGGCACACACTTCCGAGCAGATGCCAGGAGAAGAAGATGCCGGATATCACTGGAGGACACTGTGGGCACCGCTGGAAGACGCCGCTGGAACTGGGTACAAGGTTGGTCTTTTAACCTCCATGGAATTTCCACCCCGAAAGTGGCTCAGAGTTACCACTTTTGGTATAGAAAATCCACCCCGAGCCACACTTGGGAATACCACCAGGGAGGTTTATTAACCTAACTACATGTTTTTGGAAGGTAGGAGGAAACCCACAAACCATGGGGAGAACTTATAAACTCCTTGCACAAAGTTTGTCAGCCAAAACTCAATCCTGGACTTTAGTGCTGCAAAGGCAAGAGTGCTGGCCACTGACCCAATCGTGCTGCCCACAGAACCTAAGCATTCAGCAAATTCCAAGTGGGACATTAGTTCTCAACTATATCTAAACACAAAAATGTTATATATTACAGATGAACAATTCTTAGATGTTGTGGCCACATTAGCTTTATTAATTCTAGCCTTTTTTATTTTAATTTTTGCCTGGTGATGACAAAACTTGCTCTTTGTACTGCATTGGTGAGGATCTACATAGCCTCCAACCACCTCACCCACTCTTTATTTCCATTATATACAGAAGAAGTGTTTTGTACTTCACAAAAATAGCTATAAAACCTGATAACATTGTTTAAGATTTCAGTGTAGTACACATGACTGAGGAACGGCAAAGAAATAGCATTCAGTACCTACCACCCCACCGCTGCACACCTATACCAACTCCTTCCCCCCCAAAGAATCCACACACAATGTTGGTTAAATGACCTGTAGGCCTTTTATTACAATTTAAAAAAATCTTTAAATAACTAATAAATAACCATGAATAAATAACATTAAAAATAACATTAACCATTTAAACCATATTTACCAAATATATATATATAATCATACAATAAAATACATCAACAATCACATTAACAATATCAATAACAACAATTCCATTTTAACCTTTTTCATCCCTTCACAAACTTCAGGTTACTGGTCTTTGAGGCCTCCTCCCATGCACTAACCTCTCAATTTCATATCCGCACCATCAGGATATATATGTTCCCAGCCATAAACCCCCAGCTCGGGAACGATATCCCCACTGCTACGCAGTCCTCACCCCCAAACAATCCAACCACAATTATTATACTACAAACAAGAGAACTCCATACCAAAGATGGATCTCCCACCACCACTGATACCACTCCCAAAACTAACTACCCCCAGGGACCTCACCGCAATAAATTCCTCTTCACCAACTGGTCGGGAGGGTGGGAAACTTTCTTCACGCTGCCCTTTTAACGACTGATCCCCCCTTAACCACTGAACATATACCCTTTACCCCACCCCTAACCTTACATCACCTCCAACCCTTCCTAGACCATTACTTCATCCCTTAAAACCTTAACCCTTTTTTCTGCCTGCTAACTGCTCACTCCTGCCATGCTGGCTTTTCTCTATGTTCCATACGCTCCAGGGCTGTCTGTAAGGTGTAAAGTCACTGTATTTCTATTAGCAGGTAGCCTGCAGTACTTGAGGAGTTTGTATTAAATCTGAAAAAATAAACTGATGTAGATATTGCATGTAAGAATATGTACACGACAATATATTCCATTTTTGTAATCAAAAATTCTCTTTTGTGTTTGCGGGTAAATGTGCTTGTTTTGATGATCTACAGTATATACTCACATACAGTATATATATTGTATATATCATGCTTCACAGAGAAGAAGCATTTACATCAGTTCCATTATCTTTCTGCAGTGGTGGAAAAAATGAAAAGACATTATAAAATAATTACAGAAGCATTTACATTCTAAATATGAAACCCCAACCGCCAGTTTCCATTTCTAAAGATGATTTTCTTAATGTATTTTTAATATCATTTGGAAGTGTAATGTGTGCCATGGGGGCTATGAAAGCTGGAACTCTGACCTATTTCTACAGAACATGCGCATTGTGGGAAGCTGTAACATAGAATAAAAGAGGAGCTTCCAAACAGAGCCCAATCAATGAGAAAAAATCAATATAAATCAAAAAGGTTTGATAGAACGCTCTGCTGGAAGATATGCGGTTTGAGGCTCAGCACTCTGATAATGGCAGTTTGAGAGGAGCGAAATGTTCGAAGAAACTTTGTGATCCATAGATTCCCTGTGCAAGTAAGATGAATGTGAAAGGCAAGAGTACTAATCACAAAATCTATTTATATTTAATTATATGTGGTTACGTTTAGGGAGAGTGTGTGGTTGAGTGGACAGGATCTTTTCAGCATTATCCATGCAATCAGTCATCATTTTATAACCATTATTTGAGCTCTGGATGTTGCTGAACTTTTCCATAAATGTAGATGTTTGAGAAGAGCGAGAAGATGTAGACCACCAATTGTCTAGTCTTCAAGGAACAAGCAAGGCCAAATACATAGACATAGACAAAAGATATAGACAGAATGGTGACCATGCAAGTATTATGGGTGCAACTGGACTTTACAATGGTTTTGATTCTGAAAATGACTCCTATTCTCATAGTCTACCTACCAATGCTTATTTTTGGACATCCTCATTCCTCATTATTTTTTTGTTACTGTCTGGAGTGAAAAAAAACAACCCATTTTTAGTAGAATGGGATGAACTTCTGATAACATTTTCTTCTATCTGTACTATCTGTGACCACTGCAACCTCCTATTCATGTACAATGGTGGTCAACAGTAAGGATATAGGAGGCCTCAACTGTGGCCCTCAACCTTCCTAGGAGGTGGGGGGGGGGGGGGGTCCACACTATATCCACTATATGGAGTGAAAGGTTGAAGATATGCTGCAGGAGGATGATATTGACTAATGATATGTTACATGAGACCGGTAGAGATCATTGACATTACAGCCCCTCCACTACTGAATGGTAGGACCCAATGATAGAACCAGAAGAACCAAAGTGTGTTGGGCACCCTATATATTAGCTGCCATTGATGTGATCCTGCTAATAAAGCTAAAAGTTGCCCGTCTGTCTTTGATCTTAGCATTTTCTTTGACATTCATTGACATGGCTCCACATATTTCCTTGGAATGTGAAAATTGGGAGCTGTGTGGGTATGTTCAGTGACAACACTGATTCTTAATTGCATTTTGTATTATTTGCAACACTACATAAAACATATATCCCAAAAATATTTCCATAACATTTGTGCATGCTGGACAAGAAAGTCCAGCACTACCTACTACTGTAGATATAAAAAGCTCCCAGATGTACCTGGTTGGACACAGCAACTGCAGGTATCCCTTCACAGGGCTCTTACTACTGCACAGAGCTATACTTGATTGAAGGAAATGGTAAATATTATATATTTATTTGCAGTATATATTGAACTAAATGCTGCTTATTATAAATGTAGGTAATAAGAAAGTTTACAGTAAATGTAGACCTGTTTGCCGTTTTCTGTATTGTATGGACACACAAGAGATTATGCTAATTATTTTGCAGCATGTTTATATAACTTCATTACCGGGGCAGGTTTGAATGTGGCTACAGAATATAGAAATTAATTAGATTGGTTTATATGTTTGTATTCACTAACTAGTTGACCAGAGCAAAAATATTGATATATCAATTGATTGCATTACTGTACAGTTCATTCATTGATCAAAATATATTATTAAACAGTTGTAATTGTTTGTTGATCGGGAAAGGATATGTGTTGATCTACTTAGTATGGTAACATGATGACCCCAGAAGAACCCTTTAAATTATTTCCAGGTTGCTGGGAATCCCTTCCAAAAGTAATTCATTAAGCTTGATTAATTAAAGCTCTCTGGGGCTGGGGAGGATACACTTTCATCAGTGAAGCTGGGTGATCCAGCAAACCTGGGCTTAGATTTAGAAATGGAATGGATTTAGAGTGTCTTCTTACATTGGTGGTCTGAATGCCACCCTAAAGATGATGGCTGTGAACTGGTGGTGTTCAGTGATGGTGGGTCATGGGCTGTGCAGGCACCAGCAAATGGAAGGTCAACCAACAACAGCTCAAAGAACCCCTGGAAACTATTGTGGAATTCCATGGTTCCACAGAATCCTGGTTGAGAATGGATGCTCTGTTTTATTCTTTTCAGCAAACAGTAAATAGGACAGAAGGTTTCATGCCAATAAAAAATATACTATTGCGCCATTTAATGGAGAGTCAACTTTCAAGCAGAAATGGTTCTTTAAGATTCCATGATCAGGTAAGGAATTATTGCAGAAAGGGACAGACAATGCCCCTTCTGCAAAAATCCCTCCTATCTGCCCAAATCTCCTTGGTTATCTGGCTAAAAAGCTGAGCTGTGCATGCATGTTACCCTGTGCATTCCAAGAAGGAATGTTATCTCATCATCCCAAGCAAGATGATGGAAAATCTTTGCCATGAAGAACTTAAAGTGGCTCGACTCAAAAAACTTAAATGAAACCTGCTAATTAAGGTTGTGCAAGTCTCAGAGGCAAGGTCATCAAAGCTCAGACAGATTTTTAACCATTGCCAATACTTATCCTACATTTTTTATTGACAATACTTTCCCACGTTTCCAAGTCCTCTAGAATAAAATTAGGACACCTAGATGTACATATCTATACCCTAAAACAAAAATATAACATTTTGGCTGCTTGCTTGCTCTTATATTTGGTGGTTGGATTTGATTTCTTTTTTTTCTTTATTTTCACCTAGTGTGGTGATCCTGTATATAACATACATGAGGCTTGATTCACTAAAGGTGTTTAGGTTGATCATGTAGCAAACTGAAGCATCATTCTTCTACCCTTTGTCTCTTGATTTTCTTCCTTTGACCTTTCGAAAATACCTTGACAGTTCTATTGTGTTTAACAGGTGCAAAAAATGCCCATTGATTCGTCAGGAAATCTGAAAACCTACTGTTCCTCTTCTGACTTTTATGAATTACTTTTGTTTTTAGTTGTCTCTATGGACTATAGAACACTGAATATGTTAATGAAAAGAGAAGAGTGTGAAGTGTACTGCATTGAAGTCCTAAAACACTTTCTGTCCTGGGGTGATAACCCTACTCCTCCATAGATACAGAACAATGGGCCTGATTTATTAAAGCTTCCCAAGGCTGAAGATAAACCAATTCATCAGTGAAGCTGGGTGATCCAGCAAATCTGGAATGGATTTCTTAAAGGCCACTTGCTATGTTTTACCAAATGTTTTTAATCCTGAACCAGATCCATTCCAGGTGTGCTGGATCACCCTGGTTCACTGATGAAAGTGTATCATCTCCAGCCTTGGAGAGCTTTATTAAATCAGGCCAAATGAATGAATACTGTGACAAAGACATAGTACTTGTGTTATATTGTGTATATACGCTCGATCACCAGGTAAAGTTACCAAGAAAAGTAAAACAAAAAAATAATAAAAGTTACAAACTAGGAAAGAAGCCTAAATATTAACTAAAGCACACATCTAAGTACCAGTAAATGTCAATGTTATAAAAGTTGGCTGTTGGGTTTAGATCCACTTTAAAACTGAAATGGAACAATCATTATTTAATATTATGTTACAAATGGCCATGTAAGACTTATATACCTTATACTAATTCAATAAACTAAATTACAGCTTTCTTTTAAGATGTAATCATATTCTGTTACAGTATGTCTTCTGTAAAAAGTTATATATGTCATACCAATTCTTCACAATAAGTTCTATTTATTTTCTGTTTGGTTTAAGTCTTGGTATTTCAGAGTAGAATTAATCTATTTGGTATAAAATTGTTTATTTTAAAATGTTTTAGGTAATATAACTGGAAAGTGGGTATACTGCAGCAAAGCTCACAATTATCCGATTTCCTCAGTGTTTAGCTAGTGATGTGGTATCTACCACACACAGATTTATCTTTGATTATCCATTTGGATTGTAGCTCAAGGGGATGGAGTGGGAAGATATCTATCAACAGTGGCACAAACTGGAACTCTGTTGACTTCAATCAGGCTTCAGCATATCTCCCCGTCTTCTAATTGTATCTAGAGCAGTCCTTCTCAACCTTTTTACCCTTGAGGAACCTTAAAATAATTTAAGGTCTTGGGGAACCCTTGCCAAGACCAAGGTGTTGGGGTCAGTAGGATAGAAAAAGCCTCTTAGATTGGTGACCAGTGAAAGGAATGACTAGAATACCTAGAATATCTTGATAGACAACCAAAAACATTAGTCATGCAGCTGGGCCTACTAAGAGGTGTTGGCCCCAAGACTATGAAGCATCATCAAATGGAAAGTTGAGCTACAGTTTGAGGAACCCTTAGCAAGCTCTAAGTGTTTCATAGAACCCTAGCTGAGAATGGCTGATCTAGAGAGAGACCCAGATAGGACTTTACATCTCCTTGGGAGGACCAAACACATTCTAGGGAAGTGGGTGGGGGATCATCACAAAAAGGGGACATACAATTAAAGTAAAGGGAATGTGGTAACCACTATAAGTACTTATTAGCTGCCTTTGTCCTGAGCTCAGGATCCTTTAAAAATGAGTAGTTACATTTACTAGGTTGGACTCGCGTTGACTTTAATTTTTTACAGTATAAGCAACCTTTGCAATGCGTTGTTCATCATATTCTCATTTTGCATTAGCTCTGTGTGTGACTGGTTTATTTTAAATCCCATTGGCTGCTTTAGCATTTTAGCATTTAAACAAGTTAAGCATTTAGTTACAAGTGCTTTTTATAGTGTGATCCAGCATATAAATCATTTTCTGTTTTGATTTTGATCTCATAAACATAGACATTTTGCATTTAATTTAGCTTCCAATCTGTTGTAAACACACAGTGAAATAAAGTCATTTTTTTGTTGTGCTGATCTTACTATTTTTTTTTTTTACTAGTTTAATGTTTTTTTTGTGCTGTTTTTTTCTGGTGGTCCCTCGCATTTTCCAGATTTAAAAGCTGCTTTTGTCTTTTGTGGGGCATAATATACAACTCTTGTTATGTTACATTCTGTTATTCATGGAGATTGCTCATAAATGTGTGAAAAGGTGTCTATAAAAATCAGAAAAGTGCATCTAATATATCCTGGGTTGTGCAACTTACTATACTGATGTACAGCATATATGGAGCAGAAATCTTGTTTGTTTGTTTTTTTGTTCTGGCTAGAGAGAGGAAGTATGAAACCCCCTTTATTTTTTGATTGTAATCTGTCCTGTAGCCATAGCATTCTATTGGACCTAATTTATGAAAGTTCTCCAAGACTGGGCAAGATAGACTATCATGGGTGAACCTGGGTGATCCACCAAACCTGGAATAGATTTCCTAAAAATCATTTGCTATTTGTCAGCAATGATTTTCAATTGTGGACCAGATCCATTCAATCTTTAAGTCATTTCACAGATTTTCATTGGGAATTAGGTCTGGTCTCTGACTAGGACATTCATCTTTTTCTCTTTCAGTCTCTAGGTGGTTAATTTTACTTTGTATTCCGGTAATTGTCATGTTGAAACTCGAACCTTCTCTTCATTGACAACTTTAAGGTGGATGACATATGATTTGATAGTTTTTTGCCCTATCCATTTTTCCTTCATTCTCCAGTTTCAGTGGTATAGAAATACTGCCCCAACTAGATGCCACTAAATGTACCATTAAGTGTCAAGGCCAAATGGTTTCTCTTGGTTGTTTCTGACCTCTACCCCTGATCCTGTTTTCTGCTGTACTCCAAGTCCTTCAACAATCTGCAATCTACACTACAGCACAAATCCGCTTAGTGCCAGTACCACGATCCAGTATACAGCTCATCCACAGATCGCCTGCTGCTTGTAGAAGTGATGGACCAGTAGTTCCAGTCATCCATGACTGGTAGCATTCATATATTATAATCTACAGCTGCAATCTTTTGGATCCTGAGAGGACAACACCAATGGACAGTCAGTAGATAGCGTTGTCGTCAAACAAACAGTGACAAAAATGGAGCCCCTTTGCCTCAAGGAAAGAGATAGAGGTCTGTTGACCACAACACTTGACTATGGGGTTGGTTATTTAGGGCTTTTAGGTTGGATATTTTTTTTAAAAACCACCAAACTTAGATTGAGTTTAGGGATGGAACCCATGTCTAGAATTTATTTTTAAGATTAGGAGTTAACGTATATGGAAGAACATTTTTCTCCTACTTGCTCAAAGCCAAGGTACCCCTGCCGCCATGACATGGTCCTTATGTTATTCAAACATATGGAAAATCCTTGCAGCTCTGAAACCTTTACCATTAAATTTGCTTTTCTTTTGCCATGTATCTTCTCTTGTATACATCTCCGGATTTAAACGATTGCAACAGAAAGCCCAAACAACAAACATCTCTAGGTGTGTGGTAGAATAGACTTGTTCTGAAACTGCGAGGAAGGAGAGAATTACATTTAAGCTTTTCTGACAAAACATTTCTACTCAAATACAGTATGCCTAAGAGGCTAAGCACTTATTTAATTGAACTTAATAGGAAGAAATTTCCATGGCAGTTTTTCCTCTGGATGTCAGAGAAATATGAAATCATCCTTCTTTGCGGAGCAGATCATAAGTGAAATTTTATGCAAATGTAATTTTTTCTTCAATCACGTTGCCTGTGCGGTGTACACTATAAACATCATTTTTGTTACTGCTGCTTTTTTTTTTTTTTTTTTACAGTTATTTGGCTTCTATTCATTTGAAAACATGTTTTGCAGAAGGTTTATGAGCATTGAATTCTGAGTCATCACCCTCTTTTGTAGGATAGATGGAAAACTTGAAGTTACCAGGCAGGATTAGGAAATGTATGGTAGCTGCACTGTCACGTTTATCGGCACGTGTTACGTGAGAGCTGTCCGGGTTGCCTACAGCCACCAATAGGATTCTTTTATTCTGACAGCTGGGATTAGAATTTATGTGGTTCTGGAGAATTCTCATGCTCCAATTCTCGTGCTGTTGTTCTTATAGTACAAAATATGGTTTTGCATATGAAAGGGCGTTTTTTTCTTTTTGGGGAGTAATTTAGATTTTTTCCTTTATAATTCTTTTTTTGTTTTTTTCAATAATTTCATTACAAAATCATTACATTTTTTTGGGAAAAGTCTGGCTTAATAACAAGTCAAGATGTTCGGAATGTAACAAAAACCCATTGCATCCTAAAAATCATCCTCATTGCTTTTATCCTATTTCCCTAAATTACAGGGATATTAAAATTCTCAGTCACACTAATGCATAAGCCCACGCGTTCTCTTTTTTTCCAGTTGGGCTCCTAGGTAGAGGCAGTCGGAAGAGTAAATTTCTGATTGAATTGTTCAAATGCCAGTCTATTTTTGAAAATTACAATTTGGATTTTTTTTTTGCAATGGGACACACTATATTTGTCAATGACTGGTATGGTATGGCTTAGCCAATCCAGCCGCCAGCTGTCACAGAATGGCAATTTTGGAACTTGGATTGCACAAATTTTGAGGTTTGATCCAGTATCAGAATAGCTCAGATTAGAGTCCGTCGGAGTCAAATCATCACTACTCTTGAGTTGTCTCCTTCTCATTCAGGCTATTGATGGACACCAAAAAGAGGTGGTTCAGGGCACATTAGGAAGCATTCTTGCCACCACTAGGAAACCTACCCTGAGCCACTGGACTGACCCTTTTAATGATGCTTGAAATGGGATAAGCATCATCCTTTACAAAACCCTCAAAAAGTAACTTTACTATACTACAAAGGCCTGTTCACATATTTGCATGATGTTAAAATGTGTGTTGATTCTACAGAGCACCAACATTCACACACCTTCCCGACACACTATAGTGCATTGCAGTGCACTGGTGATTTTTGGACTGCAGTGGTGGGTTAAGAAGCCCAATTAAATGAACAGAACGTTATAACCCAACACATGGTAACTCCCAAGGTGAGATCACAAATGTGTGGAAGGACCCTAAAGGTAATAAGACATTGACTGTTTTGCTACATGACTAAAGATACAAAATGCGTGGTTATATTGAGATGAACTCATGGCACAAATGATGACATTACAGACCCATTGTTTTGCCTTTCTGGCCTTGTTTTATGTTCCTAAATACATGCATTATTCCCCCCTCCTTTGTTCTCCTCTCCCAAGCATCATGCAGGCAGTAAATCCCCTCTCTGAACTCCAGCACCATAAATCACTACTTTACACTGGATTTCTAATCATTTTTCTGAGTCTGACAAGTGTTTATAGAGAAGTGGATACTGTGTTGCCTTGTTTTGGCACATTATACATTCTTCACTTTTTATTGCGACTATCGTATAAACTATCAAATAAAGCCACGCTCCTTATATAGTAAGTGTCACAGCCCGTGTTCTGCTTTACTCTGATGGGTTCCATTTGGTATGAGTTTTTGTTTTTTGCAATCCCCTTAAAGTGACAGACTTTCAGAGAACCACATGAGTTGAATAAAGATTAACACCAAGCAGATATAAAAGACACAAATGGCGTGTTCAACTTATTAGGCAGGCCTTCCACCACATAATCATACACTAACAGCAAATGCCTAAAGTTCAAGTCATACCTATTGTGGGACCAAACTCATCTCTAGTCATAAGCTGTGAAATTCAGACCTTGACCATGTCAGACTAAGGTGAGGACATTGACTGATGAAGGTGTATAAATATATTTGGGCACTTTCCATACTAAAATTTTTGAGGGAGTGGTAAACATAGTAGATAAAAGCGGTGCCATATTTTGTGTAAGGTATAATAGTTTATCAATTCATTGCCTCCGCTTACACACTCAGCAGTGATGCTTCTGGTGTGTCATGTAGTACAGACAATATCTGGGGAAAAGCCAACCATTTACTGACCATGGTTTTAAGAAAGTCAACGGTGGATTTTTCCTATGATAAGGAAGGAAGTAGGGGGCAATCTGAGTACCTAGTTTGCTTGACTGGTAAGCCTTTTCTTTACTTTTTTTTTGCCCAGTGATAATCTAATTGAATTATAAAGAGCAATATAGGGAGAAGGTCCACTCCATGATGACCATGATGACCCAAAGGCAGTTACAGTCAAATCATCCATATTGTAATAGGGCGGGATATTTGTTGCTAGGAGTGACCCAGTACCTGGTGCAAAACAGGAATGCTCACTAGGACAAGGAGATGCACACTTTTAACCAGATGGAGTATAGTCAATTGCATTATCTCCCAGGTTTTGGCTTAAATATTGCAGTTAGGACAATTGGACATACACCAGAATCATGACATCCATTTATGTTGCCTTGATGATGATATACCTCCACTGAAGTAGAATGTATACATCCAAAACAAAGAAAAATCAAGAGGCTTCTATGGTGAATGTAATGGTAAATAAGAATGGGGGGGGGGGGGGGGTTATATTGTTAACCACAACCTCATAGGCCTTCTGCCCTCATTTCATTTATACCATAGCCTACAACCAAGGCTTTTTGTTCCATTTTTATTTTCCAATGGAGACTGTTTTTTCAAACTTAAAATTAGCACACAAGTCCTCTAAATCCACCGTGTGGGTGTTAGATGTTTGCATGGTACAGAAATAAAACCTTTGTTTAGTAATGGGTCAGAACTACTAAATGGAATGGTAACCACAATGCTTGGGTAGATCACTATCCAAGAGGAAGAGATAAAGTAAAGAGGTAACACAATAACCAAATCAGGGAAATTTAGAAAGTGTAAACATTGCTTACCTTTAGTTGTAGACTGGAAGTTATGTTCGACTGTGTTTATATACACATAGAAATATTCCAGAATTATTCTAATCTTTAAATGGAGTCTTATTCACCATGCCACGTGCCTAGCTGATAACTGCAAACTTAGAGGAAAAGCCTTTCCCATCAAAGCTTTTATGGTATGGTAATATTTATACACCAAATGCTGAGTTCCCAATAGTGAAGAGATAGGATGTTGGAATAAATACAAAACATATATTGTGACCCTCCCCCCAAAAAATGGAGTAACTTGAATGTAATTAAGTGTCATGAGCTTTAAAACTTTTGCTATAAGTTTATTACAACTCAACTCTGCAATTGACCAATTGTGGGGAAAAAAATAGACCTCTTTGGACTTGACAATTAATTCTGGCCTGCTAAAAGAGTTTTGCAGGCATGTTAGAAACAGGAGAATCCCCCAACTGTTGGTCAATGGCTAAGAAGAGTGCAAGACATCTACAGTATGGAGAAATTACTGAAATTGGGTACTAAAAAGGCCCCAAAGTTCTCTTAAACCTGGTTTTACTGGATTAAGTATTGTACAACTCTGGAATTTGGCAGGTTGCTACCTCCGACCACGACCGGGTGAACTGGTTGATCCAAGACACATTGGCGTTTTTAATTAGTGTAGAAAGTAAATGACATGTTTTTTCTGATGATGGATTGCCGATGTTCTCCCCCCTCCTCAACCCCCCTTCTTCCCCCCCTTTTCTTCTTCCATCTTTTATTTTTGATTTCCCTGTTAATGATTGCATGTGATATCAGTTCTGAGGCCCTGTTTTACATGTTGTGTGTTGCATTTGTTTAGAATCAGCAAATCTAACATATGTTTGGGTTGCAGGCTTTTGTTAATGTTCGGCAGCACACTTTTGAGCAATGTTGCTGTGAAATTAGCCCGATGCCGGATACTAAAGCACTTATGTTAAGTCTACTTTATTTAGGTTTAAGCAACTCAAAATAGGTTCACTTCAGCAGAAAGGAACAAAAAGCATTTTCAACTCCGAGTAAAGCAACACCAACAACCTAATTTCAGCAAAACACAAACAACTTTCACAATAAGTCATGCAAGGATTAGTAACTCAACAGTATGGCCACCAAAGCGGCTACACCAGGAGGGCACCTGGTACTCACAGGACACATGGACTGGCAGTGTCAGTCTTTCATCCAGCACCACCAAGGAGCTGCCTAGTGTTGCTGCTTTCGGCCCCACACCTTCCTCCAAAACTGACCCACTCGTTACTTCAGCCTGCCCCAGACATTCTTGTCATGCCAGTCCTAAAACCCAGTCTCTATTATGGTGGGATAGGAAGGCCCACTCAGATCCTTTCATCCTATCTCAGTCTGTCCCCTAATCAAATGGCAATTGCAGGTCATGAACCAAAGTCTCTTGAACTCTTTCTGCAGTTGGCAACCTATTCTCAGAGCGTCCATGACCTACAGCAGGGGGAAATAGATCTGCTATCCCGGACCCAGGACTGGAATCCTGTACACTGCTTACAAATCCAAAAGGCAAAACAAAAACACTTTTCCCATGGTCTCCCTTTTATCTTTTCATTCAAACCCATTAACCATCAGTGTATAGTGTAATAACCTGGGATAAGGTAATGCCCATGTGCTGCTACCCCAATCTTTCAATGAATGGATTCTGACAGTAAATCTTCTAACTTTAAATCTTCAAATTGGAACTGCCAAAACGAAGCTGCCAACTGGTTTCTTTCTATCCCTTGGTTGGATATATTTGTAATCAATTTGCTGTAAAATTCTGCAGTAGGTTCATCACACAAATAAATCTTTGGTCACAGAAAACAAAATAAATTGAGAAAACTAATCTTACAGGGCAACACTCCATCACATCTATTTCTATGACTGTAATTGTAGGTATATTATTTACCAATCAAAAGATGACAAATACAACACAGGTTTGTATTTTGTACAGAAAACACCCACACACTTCAAATGTGAATCAAGATAAATTGTAATATAAGTGCATTTTAGATGTATTTAAATCCCATCACTTATGTATTCAAGTTGTTTTACACTAGATGATAAGATTAGATTTGCCTGTTTACGATAAACACTATATAGAAAAAGTAAAAATGTAAAATGAAAAGAATACATATAAAACAAATAATAACATAATTATTTTACCTATATGTTGCTCAATGAAGTGTTGTTTTTGAATTTGTTGTATAGTGTAGTTTGGTATTTATATTATATATAATATATATATATACATATATATATATATATATATATGGTATATTAAATGGTTTTGACTATATACAGTGACTTGCTAGTTTAAGTTTTAAACCTTCTTAAAGGAAATTGGCTTTTTAAGGTGCTAGCACCATTTGAAATGTGCAACATCTTTACCACTTTGAAGGTGCAAAATGCCTTTTTGTAACACAATATATACAAATACAGCGAGCATGGGAAATTACTCCCCAAAGCCAATATTTTCATTTCAAATCAACAAATTGAACTAGCCATTTTTGCTCATGGTTTCATAGACTTCTAGGGTTCCTCCAAAGGTTGCTAGGGGTTCCTTGAGCTTTGGCTGATTGACCTCCAATGTGATGGTGAACTCAATGTTTTGTGCACAATGTCATTTTGTCAGTAGCATAACACCAAGGCGTTTTTTAGTTATTTGTAAGGGGGACATTATTTCCAATGACCGTTATTGTATGGCTTATTTATTTCAGTAACCTTTTATGGTTCTAGTAAGGGTTCACTAAGACCTGCAAATTTTCTCTGAGGTTCATCAGGGGTAACAAAGTAGAGAAAGTCTGCTTAAGACTATATTGTTCATTACAAAAATTTATGTTATGATGCAACAAATCAAAACAAGCACCAAGGGTATTGCATATTTTTGCAAGGCACTGTAGGAAAACTAAGCAAAAATGTATTTATAAACAGCGGTATGAACATTACATGGTGATGTTAAAAGGTCAGTCCTATTATTTATTTTATTATAGAGAATGAGAAAAGAGAGAAGGAAAGATGGATGGGATCACCCAAAACTCACGGGGCAACAGGGTTAAAATATTCAAGACCTATAGGAAACCAAAGATCAGACTCCATCTACCAGGTCCCACCAATAGCAAAAATGTAATTCTTCATCTAATCTATATTCACCTAATTGGCTAGTATTTCATGAAAATGGCCCAACTTCATCTTTTATCATCCCTACAAAGACATCAATGGAAACATAACAAACCTTTTATGTTATGTGGCTCCACATTTAATGTTCTAATGCTCCAAATATCAAGTTTTGCTGTTGTTTGGAACTTTAACTCAAACCTACTGAATAAATAAAGTTGTGAAGTAAAGTGAGGGCCTTAGCAATTCATTGTGGAACCCTATATGATGTTTTAGCCAACAGCCTCCCCTAGTTTTTTGTATTTATTTATATTAACTATTTCGTAATGTCTATCACTTGCATACCATGCTAACTGTTCTAGCTTATAACCACCTAATTAAAACCTTTCTCCTGTTAGAAATGTGTAAAAGACCTTTAATGAGACACGCCTGAATTGCCTGCTTCCAACCCCCTGTCTAGTGTCAGAGCTTAGACAGGAGAATGATATCATAACGCTTCCACCTCCCCACAAAACACACAACCACACACATGACAGTATTTGGGTTTGGACATTGAAGAAGTATTGGAAGACATTAGCAGACTGTTGTCACCCAATAACAAGACCTTCCAAAAACACGGACCTTTATAGCTTATACAAGGGGGATTATATGCGATTTGCGGTCTTTCGTCTAAAATAATTGTGATACAGAAGGAAGAACCCAGCATCAAAAGGGACTGTCAGGTCTGTTAAATTTATGATATTTTTATGTACCTTCTCCCAGAAAATATAAAGGAGCCCACTCCTAGATACATTGCAACGCTATGTATCTTAGCATTTCGGACCTGGTAAAAAAATACTCCCACAGCCGTTCATTCCGCTCCTCCAATGACCTACTAATGTCTTCCTCACTCATAACCTCATCACACGCATGGATACAAGACTTCTTTAGAGCTGCCCCAACTCTCTGGAATGGTCTTCCTTGTCCTATTTGGCTTGCTCCTACTTTCTGCTCATTTAAAAGAGCACTCAAAACCTATTTTTTTAAACTTGCCAAACCATCTTCTTCTGTCTTTTGAAACCGTCACTACTTCCCACCACTACATATCACCCCTCCTATTGTGTGTAAATTCCCTCACCTACTAGATTGTAAGCCCTTCGGGGCAGGGTCCTCTCTTCCTGTGTCACTGTATTAGTCTGTCATTTGCAACCCCTATCTAATGTACAGCACTGCGTAATATGTTGGAGCTATATAAATCCTGTTTATTATTATTATTAACAATATTAACACATATCTGAGGTCCATAAAAACATTGAATGCAGAATTGAGGGGACTCTGTACCACCATGTAAAAATGATGTATCCTAATTCTTGATATTTAGTGCTAATAGAGTCACTAGTCTGGGCAAAGGAAAAAATACCAAGGTCTCTGCACTTTTAATAGTCATTAACATGTTAACATTATGTAACGTTTTGGTGACGAGATGTATATGCTTTATATTCCCTTTATGGTCAGTACCATTAAATTTGTGGTTTATATGAATTACCTCTGGGTGGTCAAGCCTCAATCCAAATATCCAGTATAGAAGAAATGCCTGCCATCTGCATTCATCCTCATAGCTTGCCAAGAACAGCCGATGGATGAAGACAATAGGACAGCTACCCAAACCGCCAACAACGCCTCGGTGACATAAGACAGACAAGGAAATGGATTAATTGATAAATTAGTTGTTGTTCGATATTTAATGACTGTTATCCTTTTAGCACTGCGGCAGACTTTCTTATTTTCAAACTCTTTTCCTTCCTCCGTTGCAGCCTACACCAAACAAAATTATTTTTAGCTTTCTCGATGGCTTACAATAGGCCCGTTTAGCACAGCTGTGGCATTTATTGGGAAGATAAATAGCATTTTCCATTAGAAGTCTGTTGAAAATCCTTATTCCTTTGCCAGCCTCTGCAATAGCGATTTCAGCCGCAGCCAATCAGAAAAGTCTACAGTACAATTTAATATGAAATGTGGAGGTACACAATAGCTTATGACTGCTGCCTCTATCATTGGATTATAATGGAGTAGAACTAGCAAGACCAGTTGTTCATGGACTCACGCCAAGACTGAAGCTTTTATTGTCAAACTGTGTAACTGTTTCTGTGAACTTTTTCTTTTCCTGTTCATGTTTTTGCTGGATTTCTTCAGCTCTTCAATGTGAAATTTTAACTGTAGAGAAGTTCTGTAGCTGGGATTGCAGACAGGGTGTTTTAAAAACACATTGACATCTATCCAAATGAAAGATTAATCCCCTGAAACTGATATTTCAATGTTTGGTAAATGATTAGGGGTAAATATATTTAAATCAAATCTCTAAAATCTCTCTTTTTTTATTAAAATCAGTGTTCAATAAAAAATACCTAGTGATCACATTCCATGATCACTTTCCAAAAAAACATGCAGTTAGGTTACTTGGCTTCCCCCCAAAATTGACCTTACACTGTATTAAAGGCATATGAGGTAGGGCCATTGGATTGTGAGGGACAGCTAGTGACATGACTATGGACATTGTAAAGCGCTGTGTAATATGTTGGCGCTATATAAATACTGTGTAATTATAACATTTTTAATAATAATAGTAATGAAAGTTTAAAACCCCATAAAAAAGTCTGATGGATTGTCGATCTTTCATGATCATTTTCAGTGACAGATGAATGACTGAGCACAACATACAGTGGCATTCTGTTTAATGAAGACGGAATGAGGAGGACAAGCAAGCTGCACCCCACTGTGCTCTTCTTCATAAGAGTGCACAGTGGTTGTTTACAATCTAAGGTTCACCAATACACTGTGGCAGATTGGTAAATGACATTGGGGGACTGTTGTACACATGTCCCATTTTCACCCAAGATGAGCAAGACCATTTGTCCCAGGAGAGAATCCTCTGAATTGTGTACATAGCTTTAGATAGCAAGCTCTTTTGGACAGCGTTCTCTCCTTCTCCTGGGTTATTGTCTGCACTTTGTTTGTCATTTGCAACCCCTATATAATGTACAGCACTGTGTAATATGTTGATGCTTAATAATAATAAAATACATCTGGTTATGGGGTGACAATACCAAGTCCTTGATCCGGTAGTTCTGGCTATGATGATATTCTGTCCCTGGCTCCCAAATGTATTCCAGGCTTCAAATAAACTAAAAAATATATCGATATTATCTGGCAATGGTCTAATGCTGTCTCTGTAGGACACGACTAGACGTACAGAACCCTTTTCTTTATCTCCATAACAAAAGGTGGAGTGTTTAGTAGTTCACAATGGAGAGCTGGGCAATGCTGATGTCTCGCAAGATTACCAAGAGTGAATATGACATTCACCTATCAATCACTGCCATGGAAAACACATGGGCATTGGAGGTTCCCCACCAGAGAATATTTGTCCAATGTCAGATGAATTACTTTGTAAACCGACTCCCATAGTGTAGCCCCATTTTGTTCCATTAGGCGCCATTACTATTAAACCCTCAGATCAGAAAATAAAAATGATATAGAATACATTACCACAAGAAGTGAGTCGTGTTCATGTGTGGGAAGTTACAGAACAAAAATATATATTTATTTTTCTCTTTGTTCCTTTATATTTAATGGTTGCAAACCTTGTATATATTTTTTACTTCTAAATAATGCTGGGTAAAAATGTTTGACAACTTTAGAAATAATCCCGCTGCTTTTGTTTTGTACGGAAAACATATAAAAATGTTTGAGAAAATGATATTGAAAAAAGAGAGGCATAACCATAGGCTCTAAGCTATCAATACAGAGTGCCTGAAAGAATTAGCTTTCCCCAATTAGATATTTTTATTTTCAAACCTGAACAAGGAAATGGACAGCTGGAGTATGATTAATAGCTTTGGGAAGCATGGACATTTTGGTTGTTTTTGTTAAATAAAAAAAAAGAATTAAACATAGTTCTTAGTGAAAAGTTCTTTTTTTACTATAGACTATATTCTCACCTTGAGCCTGATTTCTTAAAGCTCTCCAAGGCTACGGAAGATACATTTTCATAAGTGAAGCTGGGTGACACAGCAAACCTAGAATGGATCTGGTTTAGGACTGAAAATATTAGCTAACAAATTGAAAATGACTTTTAAGAAATTCATTCCAGGTTTTATGGTTCACCAAGCTTCACCGATGAAAGTGTATTCCAGTCTTGGAGAGCTTAAACAAATCAGGTCCCAAGCCTCAGTGCCATGATGACATCAAGTTGAATATATTTTGCCATCCCTGATCCCTCCTTTCCCTTGTTATCAACATTTTATTAAATGGTTTAATAAAATCTGTTTTATTACATATCATTTTTTAGACACAGTAACATCAATAATAGACCTTCGTGCTTCTCTATCTCTCTCTGTACATCTAAAGGGTCTTCTGGAGTTCAAATTGTAGAAGAAAAAAATAGCAATTCATACACCCTAAAGATTTCCACATTGTCACTCACCCTGAATTATCGATTTCTAGATTGCCGCTTAAGGAATCATGGCCATCCAGAGACCTGCCCATTGTAGCTGCCCAAGAACATTGAGTGAAAAAAGATATTCAGGTTTTTTTTTTCACATAGAACTTGGGTACCTTCTAAAAAGGAGAGGTCATGTGACCTGATAAGCACAGTAGTACCAAAAAAGAAACAAAAAAACAAAACGATTCCTATAGATAAGACTGCAACATATGTCATATTATTACCAAATGCAGTTTGTAGTATAAAGAGCGACTTTGATATTTTTAACTAATGTGCTCAATAAAACAAACATTTCATTCTGGACTGACTTTTATTCCTACCCCATCAGTGAAAATGAATATACCTATTTTCTAGGTAGACCTATGTAATTAAATTAACAGCTGCATATTTATGGAAAGCGAGTCCTTCTTTTGTCTGACATTGCCGCACCTGCTCTAGCTTTATCTGGGTTGCTCGCTCAATGCCAGGTAAGATTACCAGGAAGAAAATGAGATTGCAGGAATAAAATGACACTATATAACATCTGTAAGTCTGGTGTGCTGGGATGTACATGTACTAAAGCATGTGAACATTATGTTCCTTAAAGCTGAACTATGGAAATGAAAAGTTATCCTGGCAGGGGGCCTTTCCTGTGCACTGCAAAGGTTAAGTGGTCATTTTTTGTAGGGAACCAGGAACTTTTACTTCCCTAACGCTTTCTTCTCTGTACCCCACAAAAGACTTTTTTCTAAGTTACTTTGGCCACAGGTGTTTTACATTATCATGTACAATGCAAAATCAACAATCCTGTATTAAAAGTGAGGATTCCAAGAAGAAACTTACAATGTGAAGCATCGGCAAGGAATAAAGTAAATACAAATATGTTTTGGCTGTCACATTCTGGCATGAAACTTTATCTCTTTAGTCCAGAATATAAAAAATAACATGTTTCTAGTATTCCAATGCAGCTGTTAACATCAAAAAATAAGTTCAGCTTAACCAACTTAATCATTTTGTTTTGGAGTTATCACAAACTCCCCCAATGGGCATCCATTGTATGACAGCTCGTTAAAACGGGAACTCCATTCACCCTGAGAAATTTCCTCTTAAGGAATTTCCTCTAAGGATGGGAAGGAAAGGAAAGTTGTTCCAGTGGGTTACAGGCAGTAAAAGAAACCTAATTAGGGTTTTATCCCCTTCTATTGTGAAATAAAAACAAAGGTTGTGGCTTTACATTTACTTTTAGTCTACCATTTCTGGAGTTCTCTGTAACTTCACCCATAATTAGGAGCAGGACTCGGGGGCCACAAACGGGCCAGATTTTAGTACAGAGTCATCCCTTACTTTACTTACAGTTGTCTGTGTGGTTATTGGCCCTCAAGGACTGGAGATGAAAACCTCTACTCATGTAAAGGAGGGTTGGTCATCTTCTGGAACTCACGTTATGCCAATATTATTGACTTACTACCCATTGGATTTAAACTTCCCAAATGGACATGAGTCCCACTGGTAGGGTTAGGCAAGGTGATTCCCGACAAAACCAAAACAGCCTAATATAACTATAAATTTGGTTCAAGATGCTTTGGAAAAATTTTTGGAAACAAAAAGTGCAAATAGTCTTTCCACTCCTTTTTAATTTGGATAACGGACACAATTGAAGCTGAATTTAAATCCGTTGTACATACCTCCCCCTATGTGATTCCACATTTTCATGCTTCCTGCAAGGTTGAAAAAAGACAAATGTCCTTCAAGTTCAACCACCAGGTTTTGGTGCCTTTGGCAATCTTGATTGGCAGGGCCAAGATGACGTACGTGGGCATGGCAGTAATCTGATTCTAGCTCTGGGACATGCCAGATTGTACGCCTAAATGTCCATGTCCAGCTCAGTGCACAACTTTTGAAGACTTGCCAGCTTTCATAACATTGTTCCACTTGGAATACTTTTCAGAAGAATGGACCACCACTGGTCCAACCACCCAAAGATTGTTCTTTTGAAAGGTATCTCAATTAAAAATTAAATTGCTGTGGACCAATTATATGACGGCTGCTGAAACCACCAAATTTTTAGTCTCCTTGCCTATATATAAATTCTTGACCCATGGCAATCCATAACCGTACCCCCTTTATCTTAATAAAACCTCCAATTGGTTTCCAAGGGTAAAGGCTCATTGCTTTTTGCCTTGCTGAATGAGCCTTTTTGCTTGTGTTTTTTTGGCCCCAATGTAAAATAGAGATCCAATCAACATACATTACATTAATTAGAGATTACTCCGTTCTCTATTTTGTCTCCTAATGAAACTCTCTACATTTAGTTACCCAGCTCTCCATATCCATCAATGCACTGTATGTGCTCCCAGTGTCGTCATGGCAACTATTCTTTGTCATTAAAAGAATAATTAGACAGCAGAATAGGAACTTAGGACAACTCCTAAAGCTTAACCTTTTTCCGCTGCCATTTTATATGTAATTGTAAAAAAAGACTGACTATGTGTATGTTTGCATAGAATGAATAGTATGTGAGTTTTTATTTGTTAGGATGACCTTTCAATTAAAATGTATTTTATATATTTTATTGTATTAATATGTTAAACCTTTTTGCCCCTTCGCTGCTGGAGATTGTTTTTGCACACCTGTCAAAATGGATATTTTGTATATATGTATATAAGAAGAAAAATGGTACTTTTTATACGGGACAATATTTGCACTACTGCTTATAAAATATAAATGTTTAGTAAAAATACGGGTAAATTAGTTTTTGGGCAAACATAACAAAGTGGAACTTCGTCTAAAATGAAAGATTGCATGAGTGCTGGTTCGGTATTGCAGAAGGGACAGGTAACGTCTTTTCTGCCATTAAACAAACTTATCTGCGTGTTCTCAATTATTTACTACCACTCACCTTTCCTTGCTCTTCACTGGTGCCGGCACCTTCACTCAGAACTCTTTGGTTCCGGATCTTTGACAATCTGGTTTGGGAAGGCATAACTGACGTACATGCAAAACTCTGTGTACGTGATAGTGAAGATTAGGAACAGGCAGGTACGTTTGATTGATTGTAGAGGAGATGTCACATATCCCTCCTGCAATTTTTTTAATTCTTGGGTTTAGTTCCACTTTAAATTTCCAATTCTTTTGTAAATATTTGTATTCATTTTTTAAAAGATATAGAAGATATGATTGTGATGAGTCAACAAAAAAACATGTCAAGTCTAGAAATTGTGTGCACCTGTGAATTGATAACAAACTTTGATACTTTATGGCTCTATTTATAAAACATGGAATCTGACATTTCTTCAAACACTTCCTTGTGGGAATATTCCACGTGTTGTCAGTAATTGATTCCGGTGAAGGAATGCTTGAGGGAAAGTCAGATTCCCAGTTTTATAAATGGAGCCCTATATTGTCTACAGACAGCGAGTAAATCTCATCAGTTTCGAGATAACCCTATAATGGCTCTAAAGAAATGATTCTCCTCTATTTGGTGTGTGCAGTAATACCCAACATTTTTTACATGAATATGGTTTACTTCTCGTGTACAATAAAGGTGTGTGGATTTTTATGTACTTGCATTCAATAATATTATGATTATTTTACCTTTTTACTATTATAAAGGAACTCATAGGCCCCTCTAGGTGATAATATTGTGCAGTGTCAGGTTCGTTTTTGGGGGCATCAGGGGGCCTCTAATGTCTTCTCTGCACTTTACAAATCAAGTACCAAACTGTATCCTGTTTTTTGTTTGCCTTTTTCTTTTTTTTCTTTTTTTGCTGTCATGTGATGGTTATGAATATGGTAGTGCTTAGAGAAGAGCAGTTTTTGGTTCATTGCATAGAGCAGGAATTGGGTGACAATTCATTCCTCACCCCCATCCTTTGTAAGTGTTGGGTTCAGGATTAGTGGTCAGGGGTTGGAGGCCCCACGTCCAGCTGCTGGGATCATTTCTATCTAATAGCCCTCAGTTAGTTGAACAAGTAAAGGTACCACATCCCCTTCTATCTACACAATATTTTATTTCGATTAAATTTGGGATTTTTGGGGATTTATACAATTTCACATATTTATTTGATTCATATACAACAAAAACATAAAAACAGAGTACACTGTACAATCACTCGTTGTGTTAAAACATCAGCACATTATTGATCCATTAGCATTGAATATGCAATATTCTGTCCATTTCTCTGCTTGTCTTCATTAGAAAGATATTTCAAATTCATTACATGTAAAATTATGTTTTCAAAAAGTTCCTCAAACTTTCACATGTTAATACCACGTCCACACTTTTGTGTGATTTGACAAAACCGTTGACTTTTTCAAACAAACAAGTCACAAACACAAGACACTCGGTTCAATGAACACCCTTGTTGGGTTAACATCAAATATTTGAAGATAGACCACCACATTGTGTCCTTCAACCAATTCAATAAAACTATCCTTAATAATCATTGGAGAAGACCTCACCACCCAACTGAGATACAGTAACACGTAGCCATGGACCAGATCTCTCCTTCCATGCAGATGGTTCTCTCCAACTGGTTGAACTCAAAACTGGTTAAAAAAACTCCTATCTGCTATAGTAGCCAGGATGTTGGCACTGCTGTCACCATAGGTCACCCTAGTCTATCTTGTCCAGTCTTGGAGAGCTTTGATAAATCAGGCCCATACACATACATACTGTTACCTTGTTCCGCATATCTGAATAATTAAAAGTAAGCCATCTTTTCTATAGAAGAAATTAAATGAGATATGTGGAATTATGTTCAAGTGGAAATATAGTAAGCATAAAAAAAGAACAATGGGGCTTTTTATGTATAAAAAACTTTCTATGAAAATCTTTAAGATGGTCATGCTCCCTGCTAACCAATCTAGCCTTAAAAGCATACATAATAATAATATTGAACTAGAAGAATCCATGTAGAGGTCTCAAGGGATAACAAGAGAAAGGAAAACGTAAAGGTTAGATTTGCAAATTTGCTTGGCTAGTTCATATGTGAAACCTTTTTTTTTGTCTTTTGGATTTTTTTTTCTTTGAATCAATTTAATAACAGTAACTAAGTGCACTCCTATAATCTGATTAGGCACTGGCTTACTGAACTAATTTTCTGCAAACTCAAAAAATATGTTCTGAACTATTCAGGAGATTTCTAATAGCTGCTTTAAGGAAAAAGAAAAAAAAGGTTTGGTTGTTGAAGAGCAGATAAAATAAATGTATTTCTATCTGCATTACTTTCTGTAATGACCTAGAAAATACAGTTTGCTAATCACAGTGTTGGGAGTGCTGAAATTTGTGGCCTCTGTAAACTGCTATTTAAAAGCTAAAATAACTGCTTATGTAACGGCAAGACAGGGCCATAAATACTGTGTAAAACATACTGCAAAGCGTATTTTAAAAAAATGATTTGCAATTGAGAGTCCATTAATAGAGTTTACTGTGGCTCATGTCAGGACAGAACTGCTGCAGAATTGTAAAACCTAAAATGTATTTTTTATTATTATTAAAAAAAAAAAAAAAAAGAGAGAGAAAGATGGAAATCTTACTGCTGTAAACAATTCATACCTGATAAATTGAAAGCACTCTGGATAATGCACATCTGCAGTGGAAATAAGACTCCTTGAAGAGGAATTTTAGAATTAAACAGATCTGGATGTTTAGAATAAGATTCTGGGAGATTCTTCATTGTTCTAATCATTGTGGGTGGTATGATGAAATGGAGAAATATTTTTTTTACAAATGTAAAGAAAATAATAAGATACATTATTAATATATATATATATATAGGAAATGATCAAAAATAGAGAGGAAAGAGGAAAAGGAGAGGCTTTTTTTGTATATTTACTTTCCTATATAATATATAAAACATACATTTTTATTAAATTGTAAATGTTAAAAAATGTATTAGATTAAAACAGTATTTGAATAATGTATGTGAATTATGTCATAACACTTTCAGTACCATACAACTTTTTGTACATCTAAAAAGCAGACAAAAGTACAGAAATCAGAGAGGGTCTCCCTTCCGCGTTTCGCCCAAAAGGGCTTCCTCAGGGGAGTGTGAGGGACCCCAAAGCAACACTGGAGGAAAGAACAACAAAACCTATATTTGCAAAGAAACCAAGAAATATGATGTATTATCAAAGTCAGCACTAAAAGGAAATGGCTTCCAAAGTCATCATATTTTTTTTTAATTTATCACTCACAGTTGATTGTAAGTGTCAGCAATATTCAAATTCTTTAAAAACAGCGAATATCAACTGCTGGGAATTAACTGCAGATTCGATTGATGAGAACATTTTTGGTGAAAACATAAAACAAAGTGTACCCCAGGTTAGTAACCATATATCTGGTTATAAAAAAAGGCAATAGCACTAAGCATCACATTAGAACCTGCCAGAGTAAAATGCTACCCTCCATGCAGAAGAACATCTCTCAAGTCAAACCTTGCAGCAGATGGGCTTCAGCAGGAAAACACATCAGGTGCCATTCCTGTCAGCTAAGAACAAGCACCTGGAGCTACAATTTGATTGGGCTTACCAAAACTGGACAAAGGCAGAATGGAAGAAAGTTATATGGTCTACAGTCCAAATATCTGCTACAAAATTCAGATGGGAAGATTAGAATTTGTAGTCAACAACATAAAAGAATGTTGCCTTGCATCAATGATTCGAATGGTGGTGTCACAGTCGAAATTCAGGCTTGGAGTCCAGTAGTCCAGTAGTAAAAAAAGCAAGCAAGCTCACAGTGAAGGCAGGCCTGGTTTGGTTCACACAATAGCAATATAGTCCAAGAAGCGTAATCAAAGGAGTAGTCAGTAAAACAGCAGCCAAAGATCGGTACACAGGTAGTCAGCAAACAGGAACATTAGTACAAACACAAGATATTGGCAGGAGCACAATAATCTGGCACAGAGGAAGTTCCACACAACCCTTTTAACCTCCTTGGCGGCATTCCTGAGAGTGCCTCCAAGTTAATTTTCAGTGCCAAAAGCATGCTCGCAGAGTCCTCTGCTTCCCCTGGCGATGCAGTATCAGGCAAGGTTTAGCTAAGGGATCAGGTTCAGAGCTATCCAGCACTTCAGGTAGCTCAGTGCAATGGTCCACTATCAGCCACTGCAGAAGCCCCAGGTTCGTCTCCTGACAGGTGGTGGTGTAATAGATGGTAGATATTTCCATGGCACGCTTTGGATCCCTCAATGCCATTTTTCTAATTTCACAGCCTACCATAGTATTGTTGCTGACCATGCCCATCCCTTAATGACCACAGTGTACCCATCTTCTGACGGCTACTTCCAGTAGGTAAAACCCTCAATTCAAAAAGGTTTCTTGAACATGACAGTGTTTTCACTGTACTCACATGGCCTCCTCAGTCACCAAAAATCCAATGGAGCACCTTAGAGATGGATATAGTGGAATGGGGGATTTACATCATATATATATATATATATATATATATATATATATATATATATATATATATTCCTTTTTCATAGCTATTTCAAGTATGTAAGTATGTAATTTTATGTTTTGGAATGTCCTGGTATTTAAAAAAAAACCTTACAGAATTACCGGTACATACCCACAAGGACACAAATACAGGCTTGAATCTCTAACAGCATAACTGCATAATACTTTGGAGAATTTATGTTCGGTTTGGAAACCATGGGACAGCTATAAAGGTCTGCTTTAACTGGCATTTTAACTAGATGACTCGTCCTATTTGAAAGTGCTTATCTGATCCTCTAGGAATCACAATCTGTTATCGCTTTTATGTTCTTAGCATCGTATTCGTATGCTCTCGCTATGGCTCACTGTACGTGCAGATTTTGTGCTAGACGGATGCATCAACACATTATGTTACTATTAAAAGTTCCATTTTATGCTATCTTGTCTGGATATATTTTTCTTATTCTAGTTGTTATTTTTCAAACTTTAATAAAGTGCAAAACAGAAGAATATATGTATTTGTACTTGGGATATAAAAACTGCAGAACTCAATGTTATTAAAAATGTAGGGTAAGCTGAGCTGCTTGGAGAAAGAAACAACTTTTGTAAACTTTGGGGATAAATTGTTCCACAATTGCTGCAGCTACATAATTCAGTGCATGTTTGTTTTAAGGCTAATTTACTGCTTGTTAATATGTGTTAATGCTTGAATGTCCTTAGCCTGGTCTGAGGATAAAATATTTAGGCTACAGGTAGGATAGTAGGCAATTCAAAGAACCGGATGGCACCATTAGGTACACTCTCCCTCCCATGTGCGCTTCCCTATTCCTATGCAATAGTATCATTCTGAAAAATCATGTTTACATGGGTTCGGGTATGCCTTTCAAGCCAATAGCGTTTGGGGCTGCCACAAATAAATCCAGGTGCAGACATACGCACAGACCAAGAGGCACCCCTGCTCTTCCCATATCTGTGAATTTGGCCAAAAACTGGCACTGATGGGTCTTCAAAACAAAGGTGGAGAAACACGTCTCATTAACAAACTGGTCTGCGCACGTTAGAATCTAGGACTGATGAGGCCAGTTTATTCCAAACACAAACAGAGGAACACCATATGATATACTTCATATAGGTTGGTTTGTTTGGTGAGTTGGTAAAGTTATCCAAACTAAAGCATTTAGCACTCACAACTCACTTTCCTTCCTAAACAGGACGGCTGAGTTTTCTTCCACCTAAGTCAGCAATTTTTTTTGTCTAATGGTGACCCATTGGCATATAATTAGGAGTGACCCTAGGAAGAATGAGATGGAAACAGGACATGTTCTTGATCAAAGAAGTTGTATAAGGTTTGCCCAATCATAGTGTTGGATTTTTGGTTTACAAAGTAGATATGTTAGCACCCTTTAGTTGCATGCTTTCTATCATTGCTTGTTTCCCTGTACATGAAGGAAAAGTTCTGCTGCATGCTATGGCAATGTACAAAGCAGCTGATTGCATTGCCCAATGTTTCGGGTTCCTGCTGAATAATGAATGAGATGTGTCAAGTTGTAGAGTAATTACAACAAAAACATAATGAGCCTTGAGCCAATGTATTGATTGGTGTGCACTAACAAGGCCAGATCCACCACAATTAATTATACAGACCGCCTTGTCTGGCATCCTTACAACTAAGCCTTGTGAGACTGGGAACTCCGTACTACACACAGACAGCGACTGACCCCATTGACAGAACAACCTTTTAATTGACTCCCTCACTGGGAGTGTAGTTCTCTGAGCCAGCCTGGAAGCTGAGACAGAGAATTAGAGGTGGGAGGTTAATTTGCCTAACAGGAAGCTTCTTGTACATCAGCTGCTAACGAAGATCCAGTCTATGCTGTGACTGGGGGACTTTAATCATCATAAACAATGATACAGTTCCGTATCTTGTACCTATACATCAGGAGAATCTCATTTATTGCATTGATGACTATACCAATTTGTTTCTGTTCATTTAAAGAATGAACAATCACTGGTATAATATCCACTTTGAAATTAAACTATCTTAGTAACACTCTGAGGTTACTGCCGCCAGTATTTCACCATTGGGGACTGACCTGCCAATTGAGCTACACTACAAGAGGGATTGCAGAGGAGTATAATGTTTCTTATTGCAATACTGAAAACGCTGACTTAATTACTGCAAACAATGATGCACATTGCCATTTAGCCTTCATTATCAGTACATACACTGACTTAATCTATATACCTAACAAACTATAAAAAGCTGAGCATGTGGGTATTACAAAGTTTTAATATTGATTGTACTAAGGATTGAAAATACAGTCTTGATCTTGGACAAGATAAACAAAATGAACATAGTCGTATATTGAAATATCTCATATTTTATGATAGAACATCGTAATATTTACATTAACTTGGCTATATCATAAAAATAAAATGTATTCATTATTCTGACTGTTGCAAAATTACAAAGTCACAATTCCTGAAAGAAAGGTAAGCAGCCCTATGGCAAAATGTACTGCTCATTGATACTGGGTACTCAGACGTAGGCAGATGCTTCATATACAAGATTGTTTTAAACCAAGTACTCGAAGAGCTCCAATGATACCATACCATACCTAGATTTTACACATATTTTTATTGGCTTGGAAAAATTAAAGCCAGTTTACACTTTGGTTCCTCATTGGCTTTTTCTAAGTTTATTTTGCATTTTGCCCCTTTCACTTGTGTAATTTGGTGAACATGTATCATGTAGAAATATATTTATGAATCATGCACACACAGTGGTTTTGGGCTTAGTGTTTCCATGTTTGTAAAATAATTTAAGAAAAATAAACTGCATTATTAATTTGACTTGCTCCCTAAGTTACCTATTATTCTGTCATTTATCTTGAAAAAGGGACAATTCCCCATAAGGACCCTTAAATACTTCAGGTCTCAGGGAATGCCTGATAAAATCAATTCATTGAGGGTTGGTGGTTAGAATGCCCCATTATAGTGATAATCAGAAAATAATGACCTTTTACAGTGTTAGCCTAGACCAAGGGTGTCTAATCTATGGCCCACGGGCAACATCAGGCCCATGGAGGTGCCAGATCTGGCCCGCTCCTCATTCCCTCTCTGCTCATTGTCTTGTGGGGATGGGGCGCACGCATCTCCTATGTTCCTCTATAAGATCGTGCTACCAGGAGAGGGAGCTTCCTGAGCATGCTCAGTGTTAGCTTCCTGAAAGTGGACATGAGCTATACACCCACCAATCAGCTGTAGCTACTCCCTGCCCTCCTTGTACTGGAGCATGACAGCGGTGTCTGTGTCCATGCACCTGTCATTATCCATATGTATAAACCTTCATATCTCCATCACCGGTTGTCAGAGAAACATTTCATTTTCAGGGTTCCCCTTTACGACTGCTCACCCCTGCACTACTCATTTGCAGATACTCACTTTTGCACCCCTTTTTCTAAACTGTTCACCTGGCACCCCTCTCCCATAGTTTCTTACGTCTGCCCCATCTTTCAGTAGTCGGCTCTGTTACCTACCTTGGCACTTGGCCTTTTTCCTTCCTGCCCTGCCTCCATACTCTCAATGTTCCCCAGCTTCTCTAATCGGAGGTAAGGGCAGCAGCAGGCAGAGACTATGGAGGGTGCGAGTGCTATTATCACCTCCAAGGGAAGAGATGAGAGGTACTTTCTCACGTACCCACTTCTATATTGCCTGCTTAAGCAAATGATCACATGGTAAAGCACTTTAATGAAACATTAAATTAAACATAAACCCAATTCCTAAAAAATCATCAACAAACCCTAAAAGATGCCATGCAATTGTTGCTGTAATGCATGTTGTTTTAAAAAAAGGCTGCATGAGATCAGCACTCAAATGGAACAAATGATGGGGAAAAAAGCTAAAAATGATTATTTCAGGAAAGAAAACTGATTATACTACACATTGCTTAGCTTATATTTTACATTCACTTTGTACATCCACTAAGGACATTGTGCTACTTCTAAATAAAATAAAAATACAAAAAAAGACACCTCGAAAAGAGTAAAAATCATAAGGTTTATGTAAAGTCTTTTCTAAACCAAGTGCTTTTAATTTTGACATTTAACTTGATGAATCATTTGATTACCGATGACTTATTATTGGTCATAATATATCTTCTGTTGCCAAACAAATTTTCTGGTGACAGTAGGGCGGTTTAATGAACAGACAATAAGTTCCCTTTCTGCAGTAAAGTATTTCTGTCCTTTTATTGGTGGCAGGGAATGAATTGTCCTCATAACAATGATCATTAACATTCAGTAATCGGTGACTCTCAAAGGATGCTGGGACTGTGCCACTCTTGCTCTCTACAAATTCCATTCCAGTGATGACATTGAATGTTGGAATGGAAATGGAGGGGGGTTTATTATTCACCACTCACCTAATGTATTCTGGAACTGGAGTACCAGAGAAATTAAAAGGACAGAATCTTGCATTTCACAGTAGTTGTCCCTATAAGCCCCTTTTTATATAGTTAGTGTTGTTTTTCATTAGGTATTCCGTTAGTAGATCTGCAATGTGGCAGCTTTTGCTAAGATTAGGGTTTAAGTTCCACTTATAGTGAGTTTCAATCTCAAGTCCAACCAGAGGGAGTTAGAGGGTTTGTTAAATTTATGGGTAAATCGGAATTTCCAATTTCAAAGAATTTTAAGGAACCCATGATGCCCTGCTTGACATTTTAGCTGTGGTTACAATGGCCTTTAATGGATTCTTTGTTATGTTCCAGCCCCTCTCACTATAAAGAGGGGGTGTATTGAACAACCATAGTGTCAGTGTGTGTGTTGAAGCAGCAATATAAAGCTGAAAACTGCATAGGGCGAGATAAGGGTCAGTTAGGAAAATCTACTATAATTCTAATTGCTAGTTCTTTAAACAATGACCCTTTTGATTTGTATTATTCTGGACATTTATTTTTATTTAACTTTTAAAACTGCAGTAGGGTAACCTTTAAGTTTTACCCTGGCCCCTATCCAGGTATGCAACCAGGAGTACACAAAAAGTCTGGGTTGCAAGGGAGTGACACCTCATTGCCAGGCCCCATGCCTATTCTCAACATTAGAGGGTGATATCTAAAAGTTTCCTTTTTTAGGGTTTTTTTTATATCCTCCCTGGGGAATTAGCTTTTTTTTTAAGTTTTTTCTGCCCCAGAAGTTCATATCAGTTACATTGTCCAGCCTTAGTAATACTAAGCAGATTCTTTGCATTATTTCTGCAAAAAAAGGAGTTACCACTTGGATTATCCAGTATCATAGACAAATTGTTTTACGTGCCAAGTTGCCTGAGAATAATGGTGCAAAAATACAAATGCAAAATTTTATATTGATCTAATTAATTTATTTTGGCCCTGACCATAATTAATATACAGAAAAAGCAAATAAAGTGCAAAACTACTATAGTTTTCTTTTAATCACACAGTTTGAAGACAACTAAATTCATCCTTTAGTTTTAAATTGCCAGTTTTACCCTCCTAGGCTTTTCCCAAATGAATTGGAAAATCATGTTATGAAAAAAAAGAAAAAAATGACTGTTGCCACCTGCCCCCAATTCATTCAATACTGCGTGGTTGGCACCTCATACTCTCGCCTTTATTTTTGCCATAATCTGGAATGACAACCGTTTACAAATTTACATTGAAATTTAGCTTGTCCATCGTGTCCATAATCTGAGTGACTCCATCCATGGAAAATCCCTTGCTTTCAGTAAAATTACTATTGACCACATTTTTTGTACAATAGTTTTCTGAATTCTGAGTTGTGTTTGCCATTATTTATATATACTGTTATGATGTCTAAATAAACTTTTTTACTGTGAAATATTTTTTGTTCTCTGGGGTGGGGGCAGGGGTCTTAAAGTGATCCAGGTCCATGGACTGGAATCCAAGGAATCAGTCATATTACATGTGTGTTAATTTATTTTTCTTTTGACATGTGCATTGGCATGTGTTACATTTAACCACACTATGGCAATTAAAGCGGACCTATCACCACATTTCTAACATAATATAAAAGGGTGGCTGATATATTTTTTAAATTGTTTAACGTTACTTTTTTTTGGGACGAAACCTGCAGCTGGGATACATTCGTCATAAGGTAACAGTGGGCTGCTCTTTGATCACAATGAGATTGGCCTTTTTTATTTACATTTTCAGGAAGACATGTCACTCCATCTCTCGTCTGCTCAGTGCAAGATGGGGTAACATGTGAAGAACCCAAAAGAATGAAGAAAGAAGATGGTGGTGCTGGACACAACATTGTGTGCCATAGAAAAGTGGGAAGCCAAGCCAGTGTAAGTCAGATTCGTTTGTGGATGGGTTTAGGACTTGGTATTGGGAAAGGTGAGTATTTTTTTCATGAAAGTTCTGCTTAAGCTCTTCCATTGGAACTTTCTGTTATCCCATCTGTTCTCATGTGTTACTGGTGGCTTCCAATGGAGATTACAAGTGACCAATTCAACAGGCATTATATGGCTTTCTTCACTTTTTTTTTTACTATCAGAAAATACCTAATGAGAAATGCCATGCAACCATCTCTGCAGTACATGTAGTAAAGATGTGGCTTATAGAGAAGAGTTACAGCATTGAGCTGCTATAAAGGATGAAAAAAGATGTTTTATTAAAAAAAAAAAATTAAAAGGTCAAAATAGCTACCTAAAATTGTGCTCATACTACATTTCTGCTCCCAGGTCTCTCTATTGCTTGGTAGAGAGGTAAGCGGTAGTCTCATATCAATTACATGTGACATAGGCACTGCCCACTGACTGTTGGAAAGTGCCCATCACAGGGTCCATATGGTCTTTTAGTGATATAAAGTGAACGGTGGAAACAATCTGTTGTCAGAACTAGAAAAAAAGAACAAAGAGCAGTTTTGATTCAAGCAAGATTTTCAGAGTTTTTGGAAGATGCTTTTTGGAAAACGTAGCCTTGAAGACATACATGATTCAAATGGGATTTTGTGTTTTGTTTTTTTTTTTGGCTTTTTAAGCAAAAATACAAAATGGGTTAGCAATGTGCAGGATAAGGTGGTTTAGGTTGTAAAATGCTCTGCAAAACCCAATGCACCATTAATATTTAAAACTGAACAGATAAGAAATAATTAAAACCTAAACTTTGGCCTTGCATGCTTTCACCCTGAAATTCTCCATGGCCTTTAAACGATTCTTTTTGCCAGCCAAGAGTCCTTGTTTTCTAGCTTTAGGATTTTATTTCCCTAATTTTACTTGCAGAATGTTCTTTCCCGCAGAATTATTCTTAGGTCATCTTGCCTGCCCTGCACGTTTGACATTTACCTACAGATTTGCAAGAATTGATAGTAATTCGATTCAGCAAATAAATATTAATCGTGCATTAAATCTGTAGAACTGGATCATGTTTAAGTTTGTTCCCTACAGACTCTAGGTTATCTTTTCTCTTAGAAATTCAACAAAACATGTTATGTGACCAGGAATGCCTGAATTTTATGATAATGTTGAAGGCGTGATAGTGAAAATCTTGTATTATCTTGAGATCTAAAGGGTAAAACAGAACTAGTAAAACCTTTAGATGATGCAGTATTCCTAACCTGAATTCACTATTTCCATTCTTCTGCTTAGCTGGAAAATGAAATATTAGCTCAGCTTTTGTTTTCAAAGAGCCCAAATGGTTTGGTTCTATAAATGCTGACTTAGTAAATATAACTTGTAAATCAAAGCCCTTGCTGGTTGGAATCTATAGTAAACTTAAAATTTCTTGGTGCTCTTCTACATACTGTATGAGAGCCAGTATATGCATATTAGCCATCCTAGAAACTGTAATATCTCAGGAAGAACGCAAAAAAAAAGGCATTCTGGGTAATAACACATGAAACACATTCTAAGGTAAAACTGTTACAAAAAATGAGCCGTTTTGACGTCTTTAATGACCTCTCATGGGGTTGCTGGCAGTTTTCTGCATTGCACTGCACATTGTTTAGAAGCAATGCAATGCTGCTGCATCTGTAGCATAAGTGTCATCGTAAAAAAGGTTATTAGATTTTATTAAGAACAGACAAGACAAATGAATGCCTTTGTATATAGTTATGCTATAGTACAAACAGTACAAATAGTAGAAGGGAATGGCTGTTTGTTGCCTGCTAGCAATACTGAATGGCCATTTGTTGCCGATGAATTGTCAGGAGCATCCAATTTTGACCTGCATATTGTCACCATTTCACATCTATTGAAATGATTGCCTTTTCATTGTTCAATTATTGCCACAATTCCCTTTTTTTGTTGTTCGCCACTTGTTACAATTCCTGGTTTGTTGCCTTGGTATGGTGACACTGTAGTGACAGATTTACTGTAAGAAAACTAACATTCCTAAAGTCACTCCAGTCATCTAATGGCCTCCAAGATTTCAGCACATATTTATTTTTTCTAAACAAATATGGAACAAGGAATCTAAACCCAACCTGATAAGCTATAGTTTTCATTTAAAACCAGGCTAGATGTCATCAAATCAGGATTACTTTTTTAACAAATCCATCTTGGTCTAAAAAATGGTTAACAGGAGTTTAATATATAAATGTTACTACAATAAGTAGGATTACAGAGTGCAGAGTAATTGCTCTGTGGTACTTACATTAACTGGTGTTTGAATGTAAATCCAGCTTAGACCAGGAGAACAGAAATGAATAGCAAGACGGTCCTCAATGAGAATGGAAGCAACAAACACCTAAACCCTGTGCAGTGCCGTCCGAGCTAAAGATGGCATTGTGGGATTTATGGAATCCTAAAACTGACCTAAACTCACATTGAGCATTTTATTCTGTTTTTTATTGCCAACTTTGATAATTATATATTACGGGTTATGTTTAACCTCTTACATAAACTGGATCCATTAGTACTGTAGATATTATCCTATCCTTAATCAAGCACAAAATGCTTACTGAAGTGTTTTGGAACTCTGGATGTACATTTTAAACAAGCAATATTTGTCTTTTCTCCTCTAAAGCATGATTAACTACATCTTTATTTTGTCTCTGTGATGTCTCATTCATGGGATCTTCACACTTTTTTTGTAGACTTGAGGCCACACATAAAAATATCACAACAGAAGGCCATCATACAGAAATTAAAGATGTGTAGTCAGTCATACTGATAGAGAACGTGTTATAACCTTTTAAGAAAGCACACTTTAAGAAATCATCTGCTTCAATACATTTTAATAACAGCTTTTTTATTTGCAGAGCTATAGAGAATCAGAGATTGGGCAGATGTGTATTTCCTGGAATAAATCTTTGTAGGCAACATCTAGTCAGCCACAGGAACCCAGGTATTATTATCCAGAATTTATATAGCACCAACATATTACACAGCACTGTACAAAGTCCATAGTCATATCACTATCAGTCCCTCAATTTAATGTCCTTACCATAGTCAAATGTCTTTATTACAGTCAATTTTTGAGGGAAACCAGATTAACCTAACTGCATGATTTTTGGGGATTTTGGAAGAAAACACATCCAAACTCCCGGCCAGGATTTGAACTTGTGACCTAGTGCAGCAAAGCCAAGCATTCTGCCTATAAGCTACCATAAGGTTTAGGAAAACCACCCAATAAAAGTTGGATAGGTGATGCTGCCTTCTGATGATCTATGCAAAGTTAAACTCCTGGGTTTAGGCAACTTGAATAAAACACACAAAAAAATGATTAAGCATAAAAAATAGATTTTATACGCACCTGTCCCCCTACCCATGTGGCTGATATTTGCTCAGCTGAAGGACTTTGGTGGCTTTTAATGCCTCAGCATCTGACACACTTTTAGGAGTGTAAGATTCCCTAATAACTGCTGTAGTTCCACCCAGCACCCCCCTACATCTCTATAGAACATAATAGTGGCTGGGCAACAAAATCATATCATTCATCAGATACTTGACATTCAGCACTCCTAAGAGTATGGAATATGCTGAAGGATCTTCATTCAACAAGGCTCTTCAATAAAGCAAAGAGTCTTGATTGCTGCAGTTTAGTAACATTTCCTGCACTATTGTTTTAATTTATCACAAAGAGTACCTTCTACTTTATTCAATGGCTTCCACATTAAAATACCCTACTACTTTTCTTTCTTCATGCTTGTTTTTTCCAATCATTTCCTTTGTTTTACCTGATATCCTTTGGCTACGTACACACTTGCAATGCTTTTCATCTGATAATTGGCACAGGGCTGATATCGGACAAGAATCTGGCGTGTGTACTGGGCCCGTCGTCCGAATGACCATCCTGGCGGGTCCACGGACGATGGACGACGAACGACGAACGCTCGTAATGGAAGTGAAGAGTGCGCCCCGGGGTGCCACTCCGTCATTCTGCCCCTCCCCTCTCCATAGAGCAGAATGGTGCTGTATGTCCATCGCTCATTCATGCATCGTGCAGTCCTTAGTCGTTGGAAAGGATCGTAAAAGATCCTTTCCAACGACAATTATTGCACATGTGTACCCGGCTTTAGTCTTCTTTGTAGCCGCCTCACCTCATGATATGGCCTGTATCTTTCTTGATTGTGACAACAATTATGGAACATAAAATGTGTTAAATTTTCCTGCATAAAATGTGTTAAAACAGTCACAAACAGAAGAACAGTTAGTTGACAGGACAGATCTATGTCACCCTATAACAAGAAGTGTCTGAACAAGAAGTACCTGAATGAGAGAAACGCTGAATCTTCTTTTCAATAAAGGTTTCAGACTTGAAAACCCTGAAAATGTCTTTGTAATAACATTAATATGTCGAAATTCAAATTTTATGAATTGAGTTTACATATATAAGCTGAAATCTTTATGGCTGTTAGTTTCTTATCAACATATTCTTCCAAATGGAATTTGACTTGTTTATTTGCAAGACCACAAGACCACAAGTGTCCAAAAGGATTAAAAAAACAATACAAAACACTCAGATGCTGCCTAATGAAAATTTATTATTTTATTGTTTGAGTCCAATGGTCCAAAACAGCAACAGCAGCAAGATCACACAACTCGGTTTACCCCAGGGAGTGCCCATTTTCATATAATCTAAATGGGAAGAGTTAGACGGAGAAACTGGTATTTCTCTCCATGTATCCAGAAATTGTTAGCATCAGCTCAATTCTATGATATCTGTAATTACCAATTATACACTGATCTCAACCAATCAGAGTGTTTCATGACCATTGGCTCATTTTGGGCAAACCTCCTTGTTACATTATAAACCAGCAATTATTTGTATGAGATTATATTTTTTATAATACCAGCTGCTTTCTTTCTCATGACCCATCGGGGCATCAACAACCACAACTTTTTTCTTATCAGGTCACTCCCACCCCAACAAGTGTAGGAAGGAGGACACAAGATGTTCACAAGGGCACAGACCAGGCAGTTTACACAAAACCACCTGTATATCCATACTACATGTATTCAGTATTCCATTTTTTGTATTTAACTTGCTAAAAAAAGACTAACTCTTAGATTGCTCTTTTGTAGCAGCACCAGAAAGCCTTACCAAGCCTGCTACAGACATATTAGTTCATAAAAATATGGCTTTGGTTACCCCAGTTGGTGGGATTGTTGCTAAACCCCGAGCTGCATAAGAAAATCACACTTAGAACGGTATAAAAATAAAAAAGGCCACAATTATAAATGTGCTAAAACCACAATTCAATATGACTGCAAGAAAATTTTGCAGCTTTGCACAAACATAACACCCCCAACAGCAATAGGTCCTCCAGGAAATTAGTATGTTATAATGAGATTGCTGTAATGGCAATGTCAGGAAGTTACATTATATTATAGGAAATTTCATTGGCAGATGAGTGGCCATCCAAATTCAAAATACACTCTTGTTGTGTAAGTTTTTGTTTATTTACACCATTATCTATTGATCCTCTACTGGTTTTATTGGTCAAATATATATCCTTTTATGGTCACTTAGTGGCAGCTTAGAAAAAAAGTCCTGACTGGCAGGGTATTTTGATGGTTCAATGATCCCGTGTGCATGCCTTGCAGCTACCTCATTCCTACCTGGTCAATGAAGATGGGTGAAGACTTCCAACCTAGACAAAGATCGGTCAAAGATGACAACAGCTGCAGCAGAGTGACAAGGGACATCACAGCTGTCGCAGCACCAGACCAAATGATTTTGGAAGGAATGTTTGCCATAATGTGCATTTAGGCTTAGCAGGTACTGAGCTACATCATCCCCACCTGTCTAGTGAAGACAGCCAAAGACGTGGCGAAGGTGATGGTGGCAGGGACATCAAACCAGTTGCAGCACTAGAGGGGAATTCTTTAGCACTTAAAGCATACCTAAACTGAGAATTTTCACTTTACATAAAAGGGTAGACAACCCTTTAGAATAAAGAGGCAATCAAGAATGAATGGGAGCACAGAGCCTCCCGGTATATCTATGTCACACATCCCAGGAGGCAGATACCAGGACGACGTGGGACCCGATGGAAGAAACCTCCTGACAGATTGACTGCTCTGCAGGATTGAAGGTAAGTGGGATTTTTTTTGTTTTGGGTAATTTTGGGTTTATGTCCTCTTTAGCTATGCAATAATGTGCGGACAATGAAGATGGATAAAGACTTCAGACCCAGAAGAAGACCAGGCAAAGATGACAGGGGCAGGGAACATTGCAGCAAATGCAGCACTGGAGGGCAATGCTTTGGTAGGTAAGTCTGCCCTAATGTGCAAATATGCTGAGCATGATCCGGAGCTACATCATCCCCACCTGGACAAAAAAGATGGATGAAAACTTCAAACTCACACGAAGACCTGGCAAAAATAAAAGCAGCAAAGACGAGGGACATTGCAACAGTCCCAGTGCTGGAGGAGAGTGAATTGGCAGTTAAGTCCGTGATAATGTGCAAATATACACAGAAGCTTTGTGATCACCACTTCCCCAATAAAGATGGCCGAAGACTTTAAAATAAAAAAAAAAACCTGGGGACGATGTCAGAGGCATGGGGAGGAAAATTGCAGCAGTCACAGCTCTGGAGGGAAGTGCTTTGGCAGTTAAATCTGCAATAATGTGCAAATTTGCTGAGTCTGTTCTTGAAATGTCATCCCCATCTGGACAATGAAGATGGCTGAAGACTTCTAAATTAAATACGACTTGGTGAAAATGATAGTGACAGGAACGAGGGACATTGGAGCAGTCCCAGTGCTGAAGGGGAATGCGTTGGGCAAGCAAGCCTGGCATACCATGCAAGTATGCATAGGAACCATATGATCACCACTTGGCCAATGAAGATAGATGAATACTTCGAATCCAAAGAAAGGCCTGGTGAAGATGGCATCAGCAAAGATGAAGGAAATTGCAGCAGTCACAGCTCTGCATGGCAGTGCTTTGGTAAGTAAGTCAGCCATAATGTGCAAATATGTTGAGCATGCACTGGAGCATTGTCATCCCTATCGAGCCTATGCATCCCTATGTAGATGTCTGAAGACTTTAAACCCAGAAGAAGACCTGGCAAAGGAACGTGGAACATTATAGCCATTGCAGAGCTGGAGGTGAGTACTTTAGTAGGTATGTTTTCATAATTTCCAAATTTTCTGAGCATGTGCATGAGCAAAGTTGACAGTGGCCAGGACGATGAAGTGAATAGAGTTGCGCTTTGGCAGTGCATACTGGGACATTATGGAAAAAGCCTGACATGCTGGCATGGCTTCCTGTGCTGACAAGTGAAATCCTGGAGAGATGGAGAGAGCAGAGTTACAAAGAGTGGATGGAGGACAAAGCATCAAACACTCCTGGAACAGAATACAATAAATTCATTTGTCAGGAGGTAACAGGTCCACTTTAGAGAAGACATTAGAAATAAAGTTTTATGTTTAATATTGTTCTGGAAGGAGCTGATGCTTGGCACAGAACTGATAACAGATGTCTGAAAGCAAACATATTTCATATATATTTTTGTGCTCAAAGCTTTCCAGTTTATTCTTTTATGATTGAGATGAATTTGTATTTATTTAAAGCTAAACTCCAGACAGACAGAAAATACACAAATTAATTCAGCTCTAGAATCACGAATACATCTTTAAATGTATTTATTTCAAATGTTGTGAGTACATTAATTTGATATGGCATGAGCATCTTGCAGGAGAACTCAGATTGGAGGAGGGAGAAGCAGCATAAGGAGCAAATCATTTGTACTACAGTGCCATGCTGATAGAGGATAGCCCAGAACAATGAATGAGATAATTAATGTATTGATTTACTTTTAGTGACCAACCACTGTGTGGGCATGGATAAGACCAGTCACTATTACTAAACTTCATCATGCATTGTCAGATGGGGCTGAGCTGTGGAAATTTTAGGAATGGACAAATAGAAATACAAATACTGAATTATGTGACAAGAGATTGCAGGTCCATCCTTAAACCCTGTAAGTAGCGTTCTGGATATGGCTACAATTACTTTAAATTTAAAAAATGCAAGCAGACAAGTTCTTTATTGCGGTAGGATAGGCAATTGTTCACAGTTCTTTACCTACATCCACCTTTCTTTGCTCTGTTGGTGGCAGATATTCACCCAACCATCTTCATTGGCCAGGCCTGCATGATGTAACTCCCGTTCATGCGCACAGTTCATTCCTGGGAACTAGCTATGCCATACATTGAGCTGTGCATGCTGAGGTCAGTGGACATTAAAAAGAAGATCATGATCAGGCAGGTAAGTTTGTTTTATTGCAGAAGGGACCAAGTTGTGTTTACCTAATTGATCTAATCAATGTATTCTGACTAGTAGTTTAATAATTGCAAGTTCAGGAGTCCTGTGTAGGAGATTCTGCCCGTTTAATAATTTTCCATTCATAATAATGATAGGAATTCCAATCAGGTTTAAATGATTATCCATACAAATACAATTCAGTGTTTACCGGATAACATTATCACTTCCTGGTCTATTTGAATTGTTCCTTGCCATTTAAACTATAACAAGGCTGATTGGCATTATCTGATAACGTACATAAAAATTAGCTGTAAGTGCAAACAAATTATGCAAATTAGCTAATAATATTGGAGAGAATTGTTTGATGTGATTGTAATGAGAGGGCTCAGAGTCAGTTACAGATTACCTTCAGCCAGACAGCTAAATACCCAGTTGTATTTTTGTTTTTTCTTTTGTTTGTGGGGTGTGTGCTTATTCAGAAATTTAACACCTGGGTGGAAAAAAAAGTTCACAAAAAACGACTGCACAATGTGTGGGCACTGGCCATATCACTTTTTCCTGAAGAGAAAGAGGCCTTGAACACTAAACTTGTTCTCCACCAGGGTGCAAAGCTCCTGGTGGAGAACAAGGATGCTGACTTGGTCCACCTAGTTGAAAACAGGTGGCCAACTTCTCAGAGGACCACGTCTATCTGAATAGTGGACTGGGTTTCCAATGAAGACAGACCGACCCAGGTTGGGGTGACCCAGACTACAAGGCCATATGCCCGGCTTTCAAGGAAGGATCTGATGGAGGCTCCTGACGGAGAACAAGGATGCTGACTTGGTCCACCTGGCTAAAACCAGGCCCCCTCTTCCTTTGATTTTATTTGAATACTGGGCTGAGGCTTCGGTGAAGGCAGACTGACCCAGGATGGGGTGAGCCAGAGCAAAAGGCCATATGCTCCCGCCTGCCTGACTTGCATGGAACGACCTGATGGAGGCTCCTGATGCAGAACAAGGATTTTGACTGATTGGTGACCAATTCCTCAAAGGACCTGCTGAAGCCACGACTATCTGAATACTGAATCCCAGGCTGGGATGAACCAGACCAAAGGGTAAAGATCAAGTACCAATGTCGTACGTGTTCACGTGATAAGTACTAGAGTGTCGATGTACAGGACAAAGGTGGGCTTTCTGGCTCATAAAAAAATTCCTCCAAACTTGGCCAAAAGGCATAGCCTAGGAGGCAGCACCAAGCTGTACCAAGTGTACAGAAGTGCTGTGACCTGGAGCCAATCAAATTGTGTCCCCAAACACACAGCAACATATTTAGGCACCACTTGACCGCCAATCCAGGGGCACAAGCACTGCAGATCTTTTTCATTTTAACCCCTGACCAAACAAGGGCAGCACAATTCCTATCTGCAGGCATTTGATATAGACAGAGACAAACTCTGCCATGGTGGTAGGTCAAACCAACCAATTTTCACCACTACTAACTTTATACTGGAGTTTTAAGATAACCATTAGATGTAATCATTTAGAAGTTGAATTTAAGATTTAGAACAGCACAAAAAATATGTTAAAGAGTACATTTTCTATATAAAAGTGTATTAGATTTAAAAGACGAACAAGAGAAATTTGGCTCCCAATGAAGCACAGTTTGGTGCTATGGCATAGCCAAATTTTTACAAATTTTTGGATGAACCACTAGATTTATTACCAGATCTTTAAAGTGTCTGTAAACCCTAATAATGACCCTTTCCTCTTTGTTCCTTATTCATTTTCTAAATATACCATTAAAATTGTTGCTGTTTCTATTTTGTAAAGGTAAAAACAGAAATAAAGATCTTTTTGGTGCCAAAACAATTCATATATTTCATCTGCTAATGCAACTGTTTGACTGGAGTTCACCTTTAGCTTTTTATGAATATTGTATTATCTTTAAATCCAATATTTATTTTCCTATAAATAGATAGTAAAATTTAACCACATGTTTACAATGTGCAAAGCACATGACTGCTTTGCATACTCTTTTGCTTAAGTTATGGCTGAAATAAATTAGATTAAAATAACTTGCCAGAAGAATTCTACAGTAACACAAGCGTTCCGCCTTTGAGATACTGTGCTGGCAAATGAATACAGAAAAGAGAATTATTTGCATGGCTTTATTAGTTAAAAAGGTAACATGGTATATTTATAAAGTGCATGGATACAATATTTTGTGTATGGACAGTTTAAAGTCTATGCAATTTTACACACTATGTACACACACACACACTCATGTGAAAGGGTATGTACACCCCATGGAAATTATTGACTCTGTCAACATATTTAATCAGGCAAACATTAGATCTTTCAAACAGTGCCTACAGATGATGTACCTAAATAACAACAGAAGGAAAATTTGCCTTTTCAATCATGTATTCACAATTATTATTGGTAGATTTAACTTGGTACTGTTGAAATATGTATACCATTGGCCCCAATAAGCTGGCATTGTCCCCTTTAGAGGTAATTACTTCTCATAGACATTTTTCAACCCTACCATTAGTGTTTGACATTGTCTGGTGACATTTGTGACCTTTCCTCTAAAATCCTTCAGTTACAATATGTTTGGGTTTCCTAAGCTACCTCTTTCATACCCTCTACAATGTTTTAAAGTGATTCAAATCAGGGCTTTGACTAGGACAGTCATTATTATGTTTAAGGATCTATTTACCCTTTAACTGCAACTTTCTCACATTCTCATTAAACAAACACTTTATGTATTGCAGATCATACCTGACATGATGACTGCAAGCTGCCCAAACAATAAGGTAACAAAGCAGCTCCATTACTATACTTCACAATTAGTATGCAGTTCTTCTTAAAAGTTATCAAACTAGAAGGTGGTGGAAGTAACGCATTATAAGAGGCGAGATATGGAATGGTGGGAAGTAGTGAGGGTTTAAGAGACAGAAGAAGATAGGTAGGCAAGTTTGAAAAAATGGGTTTTGAGTCCTCTTTTAAATGAGCAGAAAGTAGGAGCAATAAGACATGGAAGACCATTGCAGACAGTCTGGGCAGTTCTAGAAAAGTCTTGGATCAATGTGTGTGATGAGGTTATTAGTGAGGAAGTCATTAGTAGGTCATTGGAGCACGAAGAGAATGGCTAGGGGGGTATTTTTCTATCAGGTCAGAAAGGTAAGTGGGACAAGAACTGTGGAGGGATTTGAAGGCAAAGCACAGGAGCTTGAATTTGGTTCTAAGGTGAAATAGGAGCCAATGAAGAGGAGTGGTGGGAAGGATGGATGAGTCTGGCTTCAGCATTCATAATAGATTGTTGAGGAGAGTGTCGGGTTAGTAGAATACAAGAGAGGAGGATGTTACAGTACTATCCATGCAGTATTATTACCAAGGTATTTACAAGCTCTTAAAAAGTGGGATTTTGCTGGACCCCTGAAACTCATCTGGTTTGGCCCTTCGCTCTACGTTCTTTGTTCTGAGCTTTTTATTACTATCAAATCTAGTTGGATTATTCCTACTTCACTTACTGTCCCAAAAACAGAGGTTATCAGCTTAGGAAGTTTCCAATTTTGTAACTTTGTTTGAGTTAAATGACTATTGGTATGACCCTTGTATAATACCTGGCCTATGGGCTTCAAGAGAAAGCAAGGTGCTAACTACATGCATTTCATATTTTTACCTGTGTGAACGTTGGGTGAAGGTGCAAAAACTGGTAGACTCATTAGTCCAAGCTGAGTAACACATTGATATAACAATACAAAAGGTTCCATGCAAACTTTCCAAATAACCTTAAAAAAATCAACAAACCATCCAAACTAACCTGTTTGAAGGTAAAAGTACTTGGGTTCCATTCACTATGGGCTTCATGAAATTTCTTGACCTTCACCAAGGTTGTTTGAAAATACCCATTGCAGTGATCCTTGGACCAGGCATGGTTGGAAGCCAAGGGCAAGCAGTGTTCTATTTTATTGGTGGTTGGCAGGAGAAGAACTTCCAGTTCCTACCTTTTACCCTCAAAACATTCTGATTTGACCATTATTTTATCCTAACAATCAGGGATTATCGTTAGATATATGTGATTTGTACTTCTGCAGAGAAAAGCAGATCTGAATCCAATTGTGTTTCCCATATCTACCCAATGTAAGCTGGGATGCCAGTTGTGATCTAAGAACTGGAATAACGGTAAGCGGTTGAATTGCTTTATTGCCCAGAATAGTTTAAAAAAACAAGTTTAGGACAAGCATTTGCTTAGTCATTCCATGTAGCTAGGCTTTTTAGGATGGTTGAGGTTAAAGTGGACCTTTCAGTACCTTTAAATATGACCATATGAATACATTTCTTATATGTGGCCAACCATATACAACAGCAGTAATATTTTTCAGAAAAGCTTCAGCTTTTAATATTAAAAATATATCCCTGAGCTTCATGCGGTGTCTGGGCTGAGATAATGCCATTGGTCTACGGCAGACAGGAGGAACCATTTTCTTATTCTCTTTCTCCTCCATCTATTAGCCAACAAAATAAAATCATTGTGGCAAGGCGTTTAGTTCTTTTTAAGTTTTTCCTCCATTCCATGCGCTGTTGAAGACCTCATCATCGATCTGGTGACAGAGGTGCAAAAGTAGTTCAACCTATATAAGTCTATCACCATGTATATATTGCTTAAATTACATTACATTTTTACATAAAAAACTCAGCAAAGACCCAGTGTGCAATGTTGGAAGAACATTTTTTTTCAATATATAGAGATACAAAAGGAACTACGCTATCGAAAGTGATATTCTATATTTTATTTTTATCAAAATTTTGTTTAAATTTCATGGAGATAATGTTATACATCCAAAGTGTGTCATGTGATGATTTGTTGGAAATACAATAGTACATCTGCATAGCTTCCCCTCATTAGTTTAATAATGCATTCCTATACATAACACTTCTGTAGTATGAGTACAGGAGTAATAGTATTCAGAAGAATTTCTTGCCATTAAATGATAACCTTGTTAAGAGTTTCCAGATCAACGACTGCTTTCATAGACTTTGGCCTCACTAAATTTTTATTTTAATTAACATAGAATATAAAAGAAAAAAGCAGTTAACAACAAAATTATGAGACAAAACTAGGCATGTTTTCCAGGAAATCATATATATTAAACAAGTTATGATAGCCAGACATCAAATAAACCAAAAAAAGGTAATTAAAGAAATGATCCTTACATCATGACCAGCATGAAAGGATGTCAAACGGTTGTTCCTTGGTTCTTTTTATATTGTGTTCTGCCATTTTGTTTGGGACAAGCCTTTTATTTACAACCTCCTCCTCCCCAGAGGTGACTGGACTCACTATATCCAGGACTGCGTGGCACTCACACATCATTAGGTTCTGCAAGATTTAACTCAAGATGGTAATAAATGTATTCATACATATTTTTGCTGTTTTGTTTACTCAGTAATACTGTGAATAACATATTTTGGCTCTTTCAGACTTCAGCATTTTACCACTTGCTCAATCTCACTCCCAACCATTCCCTTTAAACTGTATAAAAGCCATTGGAAACCACTTTCACAAACATTTGCACACAGTTGCATTGCATTTGCAGTGAGGTTGTGGAACAGTTCTTGAAAGCAACATGTCTTCTCTGGCCATGTGATTGCATTTCTTCCTCTGCAAATGCAAAGGCAACACGTGCAAACTAGTTGACCTGCTCTTGGAGGTATGGCAGCAGTTTGTTAAATGGCTTGGTAGAACTGTTTAGTTTTTTTGACCGTAGGGGCCTTTCTTTACCTAGGTAGCTACATTCACGTTTCCACTGTATCTATGACCATTGGAGCCATTGTTGCCTAGATGTCTACCTTTGTTCATAGCATAGTAACAGATGGGATTTGTAGTTTGCAATAGAAAGATACTCTCAATTTCTGCTTATATGAAATACCAAAGACTTGGCAATTCTTGTAAGATCAACAGGTATTTTTGTATATTCTGCACAAGTTCCTAGCCTAAAAAAGGGAATATAGATTCACCACCGCTTCTCAAGACTGGTCAGTTGCCATAAACTTTTTGTTGTTGGGTTTAGTTATCCATTAATAGTCCCATTTAAAGCTGGGGGCAAGATGGATGATGACTAACTGAATATAATTAAAAATCCTTAAATCTGCCTTTTATCTTTTTACCCCTGAGTAACTCATAAAATATTTTGCAGGTCTTGGAGAACCCCTGGTAAAATCAATTTATTTGGGGTCAGTGGGTAAAAAGCCTCCTAAATTGGTGGCCAATGAAAAGAACGCTCCTATTTCTGTACACTTATACTTCCAGACACCTACAAACATCATTGGCCCCAATATGCTGCTGGCTCTACCAAGTGGTGCTGACCCCAGAGCTATGACGGGATTGTTGGATGGGAGGTCAACCAGCCATGGTGTGAAAAGCCCCATACAATCTTATAAGGAACCCTGGTTGAGAATGACTGACTTGGACTGATAAAGCAATTCTAGTATAAGAATTATCATTTTGTGTTTTGGCTTGGTGCTAAATGATTATATTTTGTCATTTCAGCAGCTCACCACTTGTAAACAATATCCTGATTTTCTATTCAATCTGAGTTCTTTAAAATAAACCAAATGGGCTCCAATTCTGCAAGCTGACTTGCTAGCTGCCAGTATAGGCAGCTCTTTCATTAAAGGATTTTTACTTAGCAAAATAAAAAAATACTTCATACATTGCTTTAACCTTATTCCTCCCCCCTGACCAGACTTCCCTTGGCATTCCATGTCCTACAAAAGGGGTTAACGCACCCGAATCCTAAAACAATGATTACATTTTCTGGGAGTAGAATAGTTAACCTGACTCCTATGTGGATGGCAGTGTTCCTATGTGGAAGATTACAATCTCTCTCTCAATGCTAGTGGGGGAGGGGAGTAGGCTCACTGAATTATTCATGAGATGCTTGAATTTTGCATTTAAATCTCGTATCCTCTTGATCTCAATACTATATATGCAAATCCCTTCTGTACAAGTCGGATTCAGTAAAGCACTGTGTTAAAGAAGGAGGAGAGTGCAGCACCCAAAACTGTTGTTTGGATGGTACAGTGGCACCACTTTTATTCTGCAAATCTCTGCTATTTTCATATTGCATCAGCGCATAGAAATGTGCAGGAATAAAGTTCCATTACATGTCACAAACACTTAATTCGGCTAAACTAAAATTGAATAAATGTTCCTAGGCTGGGGTATTTTTTCTTTAAGCTGCCAAAAACTATTTCTGGCATTTGCAGAGTTTTTTTTTTAATAGTCATTGGGTAGGATGGTGAGATCACCAATGGAAAGAGGCCATTTATGATCATGGTAGCACCCTAGGTTAGACTCACACTATGTCCTATTCTGCCCACTCATGGGGTCAAACAAATTACCTTCATTTCAGATTGGAAGGGCCAATCAGATGTTTTGCACAAATTGTTATAAAAAGGTACATACAAAAAGGAAAAGAGAGTATGACCTCAGGAATCTGCAAAAGCTCCTTATTGCCCATTCACAATCTGGGGGCAAGCTGATGGTGTTGCTTTACTGCAGGAGAAGAAACCAGAGTCACTAGCTTTGTTGGGCTAGTATGTTGGACTTTTTAAATCTCAGGCACACAGGCAAAATATATATGTATTTTATCTGTGCTAAGCTGTGTGCATTTAGTTGGAACCATTCGGTCTGGTTTTTTTAAAGTCCTCTAAAATTGGAGAGGTTAGACTATCATGGGGGATTCAGCAAGCCTTAAAGAGATCTGGTGCAGGACACAAAATATTTGTCATTTAATAGCAAACAATTTTTATGCAAATCAATTAGGTTTGCTGGATCACCCAGGTTCTACCTTGATAGCCTATCTACTCCAGTCTAAAGAAGTACTAAATCAGGCCCATAGTTATACCTGTAATACAGGACTGCCTGGAAATGTGAACTGGCATTTATCCCATGTATTGCACCAATGATGGCCAACAAGGCTGAGCTCCATGCAGTTTTAAATAAATGCTTCCTAAATTTTAGGCTGTATGTCTGGTAAGAAAAACTGTTTCTGATTGCTGTTTCAGTTTTTATTGCTGTTTGTACATTCCTATCTTGGTGATTACCAAACCAATCATTTTGATGCAACAACATGCAAGGCAAACAGAGAAGAAGCGTCTATAAGTAGGAGTTATAAGACTTTGTGCAACTTATGGTATGGTACAGCCACATCATGACTGCTGAACTATACAGACCAAAAGTTGCTCTTGCTGTGCTATATATTGTGCTCAATATTATAATAATAATCATGCCACATATAGCTGGGTACACAAAGTACTGCAGCCTGTACAGGATCACGTAGCCGAGGGCTGAATGATCTTGAACTTCAGCCCTGCCTGTGATGCTGTGAAGTGAGCTGGAAAACATGACTTGTCAAGAATGGTTTAGGAAACATTGCTCCAGGATATGATCAACCATTTAATCTATCTAATACAGTAATGGGATTTGTTATCTGGACCTAGCTATCTTTAAAGAACTGAAAAGGAGAAGACTGAAGAGTAAATAATTGCGGCTACACAGTATTGATGTCACATACACAATCATGATCACTGAAACATTTCTATTACAATCATTGGGTTAAACTTTTTAAAGTGTGAGGTCTTGTGAGCTGTGAGTACAGAAGGATCATTTACACAACCACATCTGTACGGACACTTAGGTAGGTGGTGCCATTCCTGTACTGTCAGTGGTTATAGCAGAGATGGGTTTCTAAATGTTTTTTGGCACGTCATACATGTGTAAGTGCACCAGCGCTGCCAAGTTCCTCCCCTCCCTACAAAGACCCTTTTTTCAAGGTGGTCACCGAATGTTGAAAATACAGGGTAAAGGCGTGAACAAATATACATACATATAATGGTTTGCCACCAACTGGAATATAATATGTCAATTCCCATGCCATTTAGAGTATTGGCCTTTTCCCATCGATCTTGCACACCCCTTGCATAGTCACAGAGATGGCAATGAGATGCACAAACTTTGATTTTTATGCAAATCACATGCACATTTTATGCAAGCTGCACTGACTTGAAACTTTTGATGGACTTATTTTGTATTATGTGCAGTTTGCAAAGAATTTGCATGTGACTTTCCATTAAAGTTGACTTTTTTTGCATTTCAACTATTTGGTTTCACCATGCTCCTTGATTGGAGCACAGTGGTTGTGGTTATGCAGAGGATGTTTCCCATACAGAGGGTAATGGTCTTCATCTTTAGCAGGCTGCCAGGGAATCAGTCTGGGCCAAGGCAGAAGTACATTGTGCACATCATCAAAGGCCATGATGTGATTGAAATTTCCTATAACATGTATAGTCAGTGGCATAGCTGCAGGTACAAAGTCTCCAGTTTAAACCTCACTATACATCATACAAGCTGTATGTACCGGATTCCTAAAGAATAACTAAATCAAAGCTCAACAGTATGATATGTTGCAAATTATCAGCCCTTAAATGTGGTTTCTACAATCATTTTCTTTTTTTCAGTTGAGACCATTTTTAGCAATTACAGAACATACATGTTGATCTTGTCCCAAATTCAGTGACCTTGTGACTTCCAGTGAATTGTACTCGTGTAAACTACTAATCTTCTCATCGTCGATGTGTTAGAAATAAACAAAGGCAGACAAGTTTCATTGTCCAGCTTGGGTGCCAACCCTGGGTTCTTCTGTAAATATAGTGGAGGGGCGCAGCCAACCTAGGATAGGAAGTGGATTACTAATAAAAATAACTACTTCAACCACTACCTTTAGTAAACTGCAACATATTTCATTTTTAGTTTAGCGTTTATATCTATTTTAAGCAATGTTCAAACATTGGATATAATCATCCATGGGTGTGTATAGCAGCACAATATTTAAATACAAAATTAAACACCTACATCAGCCATCCATTTTTGAGCTATTTCATTTTTTAACAAGATATCCACTTGCAAACGTCATAACCTAAAATCAAATTTATAAAAGGAAAATAAATGTATATCTTTGTTTGCAGCATAGCAGAAGATGAAAGCTTCCAACATAGTAAGCCAGCATTATGTTGAAAAATCAAGCAACAGAGTTAATTTCAAGAAAGTAACACTCCTGCAGGGAACAGAAAAGTAGAACACATCAGAGCAGCAATGTATTATAGATATATTTATATTGCTTATAAGTGTATACCAGCCTATGTAAAAAAATAAAAATAATAAATGTAGCTTTTGCAATGTTGTGTAGGGTATAATTACAGACAAATCCATAACACCATAATGTACATTGCCACTGGCCTTTTATCCTTCTGCAAACTATCAAATTACAAATTGTGTAATGTATATTTAAGGTCATTTAGAAAGTATTTTGCATTCTGTATCTGAAGCATTTCAGTTCTGTGGCAGTGTATAGGAGTTATATATACAGAGCCAGGGATGTACTGGCATGGAAACAGAGGTAACAAGTGTTGGGGCTTGGGTTTAGGCCAATTGTAAAATCCACTCAAATATCAAACTTTTGGTTCTAAAATAACCAAATGAATTCCAATTCAAATATTGCAACAATTAGCTAGAGCAGATCTTCATGTAATCAGAATGCTGTAAACCCCAATGTTTTTGCGGTACGTAATGGGGAGTGTTTTATTGGTGGGTGATTATCAGTTGCAAAACTGGATAGTATATTGTACCACCATAATGCTAAAAGTTTTACATAAATCATATGCCACTGGCTTCATTCAGAGATGAGAGGAAATAACAGTAATGCAGTATAAAAGCACATTTGGCCCCTAGGTATTCTGTCTGCCAATTTTCTTTTATACACCATTCGTGTGCACTTGTCAGCTTGATTGCTATTAAAATGTATCTTGTATAAATAGGAGTATAATTGTAGACATATCTTCAAACCTGTTTGGAGTTGGCCACAAACATACCAGCAAACAAACCAGCATTAATGTTCAACACCAGCACAAAAAACAAAGACAGGTGAGGCAACATTAAATGCTCATCTGTCATTGTTCGGAAGATGCCATTGGTATAGCAGGCCATCGCATGATTGGAACCGCCAATACCCACAGTTGGATGAAAACTGTCATAAACTGGCGACCAGATTGACTAGGGCCAACTATACCGATCATTGGCAGATTGACAAGTATAGTAGGCCACCAGACGGCTCATTAAAAGACTACAAATTCCAATTTAGAATTTCCGATTTGATCCAGTATGATTTTTTTTGTTCCAAGCACTTCTACTACTTTTATATGATGGCTTTAGGACATATCATATAGATAGATGTCATATAGAATGGATAGATAGCTAGATAGATAGCTAGATAGATAGATAGATAGATAGATAGAGTATATATTAACTATAGTAACTAAAAGTACAGTATATAGTTAGTATGATATAAATATATATATATATATATATATATATTAATTCAGTTTTGTCACACACCTAGTCTTGAGGCTTTTTAGCTTCTCAGGTCTTGAAAAGGTTAACCATGAATGTAGGGTGATTGGTTTTCGGTGACATTTTAGATCTATTGTTGTGGTTTATGATGTCATATAACACCTCAGTGGAAACATCTGGTGGGATTCGCCACTCCTCCCCCCTTAACTGCTACAGAATTATAGGGTATACTCATAGCATATTTTTTTTCCTAAATATTGACAGGTTGATCTAATACATTAAGCGCTAATTATCTATTAGCTAATTATCTATTATAACTTTAGAACAAAGATGGTCCAATGATTATTGATTGTCTAAACCCAACTGTCAAAATGACCATTGGGTTTAGACAATTGGGTTTAGATCTATTTTTATATTTTTACCATTGTCTAATTATAATGCAATAAAATACAAAATAACAATACATAATAAATTTCATGATAATTATATCAGATATGAATATTGACTAAATACAACCTGCACTGTACTGGCATTTATTAGGTGAGTGCAAGGACAATGGTGGTGTGTAAATTATAGTAAGTGAATTTTTTTAAAAGCACAAAACAAGAAAAAAATATAAAATTTAGGAAAAAAGTAGGTTTTTATGCAATTTGTATATATTAAAGAATTGGTTATGTTTAAACTGTTTAGAATGATGTTGGTTTTGCATAGAGCTCTGATAGTGCCTTATTGCATGCTTTGGTTTTGTGCAGAGGAGGTGTTAAGCCAGTATATAAACAGTTTAAACACAATGTTGATATGGAACCACAGTAAAAGGATTTTTAAAGAACCGTGAGCGCTGATATCTTTGCTATTGGGATGTATACAAAACCAGAATTAATTAGGGTGTCCGGGCTTGGCCTTTAGGCTAAAGAAGACTTAGCACTCCATAGCAAAAGTCTGTCTCACCATCCTTCATGTTTTATAGGACAAAATAGGGAGAATCTAATATAATAGAATAGTGAGACCTCTCATAATAGCTGCAGCATGTCAGTAGGGCAAGATAGGACTACCAACATGCCTTCTCTCAATGTTTCTAAATTAGAGGAGCATTAGTCTTTAAAATCTCCATGGAACAAATAATGGCTTTCTAGATCACCCAGGTTCTCCCATGATAGTCTAGCCTCTTCAGTCTTGGATAGCTTTAATAATTCAGGCCCATGCGTTTAATTGTAATGCAGGATTACCTATAAATATAAACTAGCATCTATTCTTCCTACTTCTCACATCTGATCCTCACACCGAATGAAATTCAGAAATGAGCTAAAAATTAATGTACAAGAATATTTGACTTAGAAAACAAGAATTTTGTCCACCTATTTGCATCTATAAATTCTGGTACTGTTCAGGTTTAGTTGGTTTTTAAAGCTACCATCAGACCCTAAGAGGGGATACATTCCAGTGTACATCGGCACATTCAAACATATGCAAACAAAATGCGACATCGTGCAATATTTTACATAGTAAACTGAACTCTTGAAGCATTTAAGTCTTATGAATGTTAAATAATGCTTCTAATTTCCACGGCTAAAAAAAAATGTCAAGAGTTTGATGCAAGACTTTCAGGTTAGTATGAACATTCCAGCCAATTATCTTTAATTCATCCCTAATTTCCAGACATCTGTAGATATTTGCTTAAGCAGATAAGTTTCCGTTTTTACATCTTAATCTGCAACTCCATAAGCCTGTACTATATCATTAAATATGACTGGGCTGGTATAGCAAGCTGCTGAGCTGTACAGCTGCACCTCTTACTATAATAATGCCTTTTACAGGGTATGCATAGGGTATATTTATGTGTCATTTGGCCATGTATAGATTTAGAGGTAGCAAGATATTATTTAAGTCATTATGCTACTTTGTATTACATTTCCTCATTCTATATAGTAGAACAAGTGCTGTGTATCCAAACCCAAGAACAAAAATATATATTTATAAAATATATTTTAGTTTACCATTTTTTTTAATGTGAAGACCACATTTAAAAAAAAAATCTGTAATACAATTCAATGTCTGCATAATATTATTAGTTCAATATTTTAAACTGTTTTTTAAAATTTTTGGACATACATCTTCAGTATTGCAGCATTTGTCTGCTTCTAATATATTACTATTATTAGTAATATTATTAATAATAATAATAATACCAATAAACAGGATTTATATAGTGCAAACATATTACACAGCGCTATTCATTATATAGGGGTTGCAAATGACAGACAGATATAAAGAGTGACACTGGAGGAGAGGACCCTGCACAGAAGAGCTTACAATCTAAGAGGCGGGGGTAGTAACACACATTAGGGTGGGTGAGTAGTGAGGGTTTAAAAGACAGAAGAAGACAGGTAGGCACGTATGAAAAGATTAGTTTTAGAAGCTCCTTTAAATGAGCAGAAAGTAGGAGCAAGCCGTATAGAATGAGGAAAACCATTCCAGAAAGTCAGGGCAGCTCTAGAAAAGACTTGGAGCCGTGCGTGTGATGAGGTTATGAGAAAGGAAGTCAGTAATAGGTCATTTGAGGAGCGGAGAGAGTGGCTAGGGTATTTATTTTATCAGGTCAGAAAGGTAAGTTGGACAAGAAATGTGGAGGGATTTGCAGGCAAAGCACAGGAGCTTGAATTTGATTCTCCGTTGAAATGGAAACCAATGAAGAGAACTACAAAGAGGCAGCAGATGAAAAATGGTGGGAAGGATAGATAATCATAGATATACATATTTGACCAGTGGTGGACACAGCCAACAGTGGGCTCCTGTGCAGGACTGATTTGCTCCCCGTAACATTACAATTTGGCTACTGTGAGGGCCCATTGTTGGCTGAGGAGGGTCCAGAGCCCTTGTGCAGTTGCACAGTTTGCACCTCCCAATGTCTGTCCCTTGTATATGATGGGTTTTGTAATCTCATATATAAAAGTGAGTACCCATTTAGGTGTTTCATATCATCCTGCAGTTATCATTGTATAAATAATGGCTTTCAGAGATTTATTTTTTAACATGTATAACAAAGCAATAGCTCCTTCCTTAAAGAACCTTTTCAGGGGGTATATATTTTTAGGGTATATTGATGATCTTTGGGCTTGTGTTGATGGCAACAGTTTAAAATCAATGGGATTATTCTAAGGTCTTTCGGAATTCATTGGCAGGTGCAACTGACTTGCTCCCAGTGGGTTTGTTTTTCAGACACATGGCCTATTATGGGAATGCAAAACCCATTTGAAATGAACCAAACAGGCCCCTATTCACTGTTGCTCCTAAAATATTTAGAAGGTATTCACTCTACTATAACTTGGTAACATTAGGTGGCCTATGGAAAGTGTTAACATAGGTGGGGTGGCGGCAGGGTTGTCTAGACATAGACAAATATTAGTCCGAAATTCAGTTAATGATGTCTAGAGGTCACCATGCAAATAACTGTGGCATATGGCCTCTTCTACTGCCTACTTCCAGGGGAAGGACCTCATCATAACCCTTCATCATTACACCATAGAGATTTGCTCTAAATCAGATTTTCTTGGTCTTTGGATTAAACTAATGACAATTAATACACCAAGTGGGGGCATATAAAGTCTACTGATAGATACAAACCAAAATTGATCAGAGAATCAAGTGGTTCACTCTGGGTCATCAACTAAATGTACAGAGCCAGCTATCATGGTAATGCAATCACACAATAACAACAGCCAGAGTTCACATGGAGCTTTGGATAGATTTCATCTGTCAAAGTTTCCGTATTGATGTAATTTACCAACAGCCACAAGTAGATTTGGACATTTAATGGCAGCTGTCCAGGAACCAAAGAACCAGATTGTTGGATGTAAAAAAAAGATTGGCAGTGTGGACCAACATTAGCTTGACCTCTATTGTGATCTACGAATAAAACTTTCTAGAACTTTGCACTCCATGGTGGAACCCTTTAAAACATTAATGTGCATACAAATACACAAGTTTTATATGGCACATTATATGATATATTTAGTACTTGCTCAAGTTCTTCTAATAGGTTGCCTTCTAATGGAAAAAAAAAGTTGACTTTTTTGTTTTAATAATTTTTACTGTCATGTGTGTTGTCTTGCAAAAAATAATGTATTTCTTTGTGTACAGTGGGAACATAGAAAAATAAATACTGTGACAGCTGAAACCAGAAGAGGTTTGTTTACCATCCATGTCATACCTGATTGGTTCCTGATCATTATTTGAGACTGGGAGCTGCCAGTGACAATGTGGTTTCACAGCAAGAAGCCTTCAGAGGTGTGTGCTTCTAGATGTGAAACAGAATGTAGATTACTCTCCTCAAGGCACAAAACAATAACTGAGAATGTTAATATACAGAATAGGTTAATAGAGCTTCAGTTTTCCACCTAGTTATCACCTAAGCACCCCGCAAGGGTTGATGGTCTGGGAACCCAGACTACTTTTGCTGCAAAATGTCACCAGGCATGTCCCCCAGGCTCTCCCCACCAGAAATAAGCAGGAAATAGATGGCTTTGGTTGAGGAACAGCTGATAGGGCTAACACAAGGCAGGGTGAGGTCAAGGCAGGTGGCAGACACAAGAGATATTTGAGGACAAGCCAAGGTCAGGGCAAGCAGCTGACAGGACATGGTGGAAAGTGAGCTTAGGTCAAGGTCTGGAAGGAAAAGTATAATGGGAAGAATGAAGAGTAAAACACGTCTAGAATCCAGCAATGAGTGCCAGGACTGAGGAAACCTGAGTAGCCTCCTAACTCTAAGTTCTTCCCAAGCACATAGGCACATGTTTAGCATGCAGATTTGTGTGTACATGCGCACATGTCCTGCTGCACAAATAAAGTCGCATGCATGGTCATGAGTTGACTTGGTTAAATAGGTAAAGCCTGTACCTCGGGGGAATTAAATGGGCTTGGGGGGAAGGCAAATATGACCAAGACGGGGGACATCTAAGGGTTAAAGTGCAGAAAAAGAAGAGAGGCTTAGGGGGTGGAATAAATTAGAAGGGGCGGAGAGAGGAAAGTGGTGTATAAGGGAGGGGAGGATTATTCAGGCAAAAGGAGCAGTACAGCTTCCCTCCCTTCCTGATGTTAGTGGTTGAGAGGGGTGATTTGGGGTTCTTGGGTTTCTCGGTATGGTAGTAACTGTTGCGGGGGTGGCTTTCTTAGGTGTAGCACCTCCCAAAGTGGTGGTGGTAAACTTTGTGGTAGAGGTTCAGGAAGCAGAGGGTCTGTTGAATCGGTCTCATTACCAAGGGAGGGCAATGCACCTGGGAACAGGAGGATCAGTCAAAAGGGGGGCAAACCCAAAATTGGTGTGTTGGTTAAGGTAAAGATGGCTTGTTGTTTCTGTGATGTTATGAAAATTGTTGATGGGAATCTTTTAAAAGATAAAGAACTGTTGTAAATATTAAACAGTCGATCAGACCAATTTTTTTTTAAAACAAGTGGTCTGGTGGTTTTCTTGGGGGCAAAAGGGGGGGGGGCGGGAAAGGAAGGTAAAAGTGGTATGGGGAGGTGACACCAACGCTGCTAGGTCATGGCATGAGCACTAGAAGATGCAGCTGATGTGTACACAGAGAAAGAGGAGGAAGCATGAAAGGTACACTTGGATCCTGTATATTGAGATTAGGCAATTATCAGGGAGTAGCTGTCAAACCTCAGGTGATCTCTGACCCTTTGATAGAAGATGGAGCCCACTCACGTTAATAAAGTAAAACTAAATAAAAAGCAAATATAAATAATTTATAGGTAAGGCTGTACATTTAGAATAATTTAGGCTTGCATATCTGTACTCCTGCAGAAACACACATGATGGGTTTTCTGAGTAATCCACAAATCTTTCATTTACTCTTTCAAGACACCAGTACATTTTTTCACTGTCAGCCTCAGGATTTCTGGTTAAACCACTAACAAACGATTCATTTTTTTCTTGTTTTCATAGAATACCTCATGTGCAAAATGACACCCTTTATCTGTGCATAACAGTGCCCACTGTGGTATAAAATTGAACTCAGCAGTATATATATGGAAACAATAGAGTGAAGGCCTTTTACATTTGGTTGCAGTTTATGTACGCCCCTCCACAAATGACACAGTGGTACAAATGGGCTTTTTCCATGATGAAATGTTAAAAACATATACACACAAACAGCCAGGGACCTCCCCTGCCAAAAACACTCCCTTTATTTTTTTGTTTAATAAAGGCAAATCAGAATATGTAATAATTGGATACTCCAACAGTGGGCCCTCCGTGCAATAATTCCTGATTCTACTCCTGCACCTATGGGTTCATCTTTGTCTGCAACTCCTATAAGGGGGCCCTGGAAACCATGGTGCATGATTTCCCCAGGCCTTCTTCAGCCCTGTACCAAAATTTTGCATATATAAATACAAAATAAGCCGAATATGTCTCCCGTCAGCCACCACTGGTGTTCTAAAACATTCTATGCTGCTGGGGCCGTATCTTCTGCTGGGCAGGTGCTGCATTGAGCTGCCGAAGAGCACAACTGCTGCACATTGAGATTTTCTGGCTAAAAGTAAAAAACAGTAGCAGGCCAAGTACAGGTAAAGGTAATTACTTTTGCTTTTGTGTATAATATTCCCTGCAGGTATTCTCCATTTACTCTGTCTGATGGGGAAAATCTTATATTCCACTAATTACAAGTGATGTATATTTTGGCCTCATTCACCAATTACAGAGGTGGAAGGTGTAGATCACATGCATGCCCAGCCATGGTATTGATGGCACTGGGACAAAGGGACACTAAAGTGTTTAATTTTGCACAGGGTGTTTGAAACCTGACGTTGACCTTTTCTATAATATGAAATAAATAAAGGAAAGATGGGAAATGGGACAACATCGGTGGGAACTCCAGAGCTCAGCACATGTCTCTGAGAGTCCCCTAGCAATTAAAAAATGGTTAGTTGGTTGGTTGGTTGGTTTAGTCCTCCAGCATCTAATAACAGTTACAGAACACTACATAAGATTATCCTAATTATGGCAGACAAAACATGCAAAGAAATACTACAAATTCAGCTGGCCATCAAGGTAGACCACAATCATTCAAAATTAAAGCTGGGAGGTCAATAAGGGTCGGTGGATGGAGAACTTTATTGAGGGAACTGGCATGTAGGGCAGTTGTCGGAACAATCTTCACTCTGAAGTACAGTCATACAATAGGTTGGAATTAATAATAATAATGCCACCATCCCCCAAAAAGTGAGAATTCTTGTCCAGATGGTTCTCTGAAGTTTGGAAGGTGAGGGGCATTACTACCTTACAAGGGCCCTGCTACTGGCAAAAGACTTGGATATTACATCCCATCCTGTATCCACCTCTACTGAGACAGAAACAGTCTATACTACCCTCCAGCCTGTTAAAAGCATGTCCTAAATGGATGGAGCCCTTGTCAAAAATTGCACTGGGGCCCATAGATCTGTAGCTTTGCCACTGATTACAAATGGTTTACGGAGACACTTTTTTTAAACCACAAACCCCACATAAAGGACCAGTATCTTCCCAAGGAAATTCAATTACTAAACAAAAATTGAAGAACCTGGAGCCTACATGGCATCTTCTTCTCACTTCAGCAGGACTTTTACTAAATATACTAAAATTAGAGCAATGTCGAGAAGGTTAGCATAGCACCTTCCCATTCAATGACTATTAGTGTTATTATTTTTATTAATAAACAGTATTTATAATAAGAGCCAGATTACGCAGCACTGTTTAAATCTTTTGGCTGTAAGCCCAATGCTAAGGAAAAGCATGGGGAACATCCCTGCTAGATGGTGGTTGTTAGGGTGCAAGGAGTCCATGCATGTAGACAAGAAGTGTTTGCAAGAGGTACAAGCAGCATAGTGAGGCAATAAAGAATAAAAAAACAAAATGTTATCCAGTAAAGGTTTATCGCTACTTCAATCATTACTGGACAGTAATTTATGGAAATCATGGTATGTGAATACGTCCGAGAATGTTGCAGAAATTGTCCTTTTATTAGCTTTTTATAAGATGTCCAAATAATCACAAGGTACAGGAAACCAGATATCTCTACAATGCAGTTTAACTAACAAATCTTCAAAAGGAAACAGCTACATTTTAAGGAAAAATAGAAAATTGTATACAAAATTAGTGTGAGCTACTTCTTTCTTTTTTTTTCTTTCCATGTCACTCGTTCTATTCATGTTTGAAATCTTCTTCATAAGGAAGCCAAATGACTGTGACTCAATAACGCACACATGATTATCACAGAAGTTGTAATTCGGTTCTGTCAGTTTTGTGTCAAAACATTGATTCTGCAACAACTGCGGAACATAGCGGGATGATAATTGATTAACAAGGGAATTATTTATTTAATGCCTTCTACTCATGCACATCATCATCGCACTGCCTTATCAAATAGGCCTCCTTCTTCAAATGTTACGTTGTGTTTATTCCACATACAATAATCCTGGAGTTTAAAGGATCATTGTACTTTCAAGCTAGGTACAGTTATCCTGTTTACCTCCCTTCACTTAAAGTAACCCACTTACCATCTCCATACATTCATACTTACCGAGATGATTGCCCATGACATGATTCTGTTTGCCCACATCTACTGGCACCAGCGAGAGTCCACACTTTCCATGATGCCGATTATCCATCCCCCCACTTCACAGAAGTCTATAGCCTGTACTGCACAGGTGTCACTAGAAAATGATAGAACAACTGGTTTTAAATGCTGTCCATGTCCCCTCTAAGAAAACACAGTTTATCTATTTGAATTGGTGACCATTGCTATTGGGGTTAGTAGTGGCGTAAAATGATATATTTTCAGCCAACAAAACAGTAATATACTCACACAAACATAAACATACTGGTAGGTTAATTGGCTTTTCCCAACATATATTTGCCTTCAGCTATGTTATGGATGGAGATGGCAGCTATGGTAAGGACATTAGATTGTGAGCCCAAACGCCGCCATCAGAAATTTCTGGGCCCCATACAAGTAAAGTCCCTTGCCCCACCACCCTCATGTCTAAAAGTTCCAGCAATGCAAAAAGCAAGCGCTTTTCATCTGGGCTCAGTGCAGTAGTACCCCTTGTCCCACCTGATGGCAGCTATGGTGAGTTCCTCCGAGGGACAGTTTGTGACATAATTATGGACTTTGTATGGTGCTGTATAATATGGTGGCAATAAATACATGGTAAAAAAATTACATTTTTCAATTTTTAGGTGAGATTTGAGGCCTGATTTATGAAAGCTCTCCAAGGCTGGAGAGGATACACTTTGATCTGTGAAGCTGGGTGATCCAGCAAACCTGGAATGGATCTGGTCCTGGATTTAAAACATTTGCTGTCAAATAGCAAATGACTTTGAAGAAATCCATTCCAGGTTTGCTGGATCACCCAGCTTCACAGATCAAAGTGTATCCTCTCCAGCCTTGGATAGCTTTAATAAATCTGGCCCTTGGTCTCAACATATTTTTAAAAAAATCAGGGGTAACAATTAGTGTTTTTGCTTTGGATATACTCTACACTCTTTGGATATACTCTAAAGCCCACTCAAAAAAAATCAACTGAAAAAGTCCAATTTTGTTTTTTTTTAATTGGACCACCAGTATGCATAAAAAGTTACTTACCTTTGGTCTGGTTTGCCATTTTCAGAAGAATTGTTTAGCAACCTTATTTTTACATTACAACCATGATAGCTAGTTTGGAAAAGAACAATGGTGGCAGAATGTTTGAAACAAACCCCACTGATCTCCATTGTGGCCCATGGTATTCTCCACTTTCAAAGTGGGAAACTGTTACCAGTAAACTACAAAGTAATGATCAGGCTGATCATTTTATAAATATGGTGATCACTATATTTCCATCTGCAAGTGTTGATCCTGCTGAAAAGTTTAGATCTTTTTACATGATTATCCCTTTTAAAAATGGGGTGAACAGGATGATCCTCAGAAAAACAGTTGCACACATTCCCCAAATTTTTGAGTATTGAATTCTGGACAGCAAAGCAATATGCATGTGCATGTTTGTGAGCATTACAGCTCAGAGTTGTATGACAGTTGAACCTTACAGTAGACCTGAAGTGGGTGTAGGCTGGTATAAGTTTTTCTCATACAAAGTCAACAAGCATGTTTCTGTGGCTTCAAATGTGGGTGAAGATTACCCGGTTACACCCTCATCAGTCAGATCAATAAGCCATGGTCTCACTATAAAATAAAACTGATTCTTTACACTTTTTGCCAGTCAAATCGGAAAAACAAAATGTATGATTGGCTTTATTCACATCATTACTGCCTACTGTCTAAAATTAAAACAAACCATGGAAAAAGGCAGCTCAATCTAGCTCAAACATTCTGGTTATGCAAATTTCTTGGTGAGATTTATCTTGATGATAGTCCTGTGAATAGCTCTGAACGAACTTTCCAAGGAATTCTTAGATAATGTTCGTTCCCATCAGTCGACCTAATTTATTAAAGCTCTCCAAGACTGTAGTAAATACTATTATTTTTTGCCAAATGTATTTATTCCTGGACTGGATCCGTTCTAGGTTGCTGGACCACAAAGGTTCATCTATAATAATTTATTTTCTAGTCTTGGAGAGTTTTAATAAATCAGACCCATTGCATCTATGGCATATGATTTATTAAAGCTCTCTGAGGCTGGGGAAAATACACTTTCATCTGTGAAGCTGGGTGACCCAGCAATCCTGGAATGGATTTTCTGAAAGTCAATAGCTATTTGTTGGCAAATGTTTACAAATTTTGGACCAGATTCATTCCAGGTTTGCTGGATCACCCAGCTTCACTGATGAAAGTGTATCTTCTCCAGCCTTGGTGAGATTTAATAAATCAGGGGCTATGTGTTTATCGGATGATGGGGGATGTCGGTGGATCTACAAGGAATGTTTTGAAACAATAAAGTCTCCTCTTACACAGTGATTTAGGAAATAGTGAATTCTATTTTCCTATCCCATTTTCCTAGTCCTCATCCTCTGGGTACTTCCTCTCCTATGTGAAGAAATAAACAGTGACATACTTACACCTAATAGGATGCATGCTTTTCCATGTGTCAATGTGTCTAATAATGCAGTGATCTCCATCCATTGTTAAAGGATATAAGGATATAATGCATGGAAACATGACCATTAGGGATGAGCGAGCGAATTTATTAAATTCAGTCTTGCGGCGAATTGGGCCACTCTCGCTTACCAATATGTAGGCCAGAATGGCCTTTGTAAATTCAGCCAGCGAGGTGGAATTTTTGGGACCTGCAAGACCAATCAGGGGAGCTAAGCTGTCAGCTCCGCTCCCCTGATTGCTGTTGCAGCCCTGTACTAGGTGTTCCTGGATAGAGAGGAGGATTACCGCTGCTGCATTTATGAATTGAGCTCGTGAGAATCCTCCTCTCAGTGAGAGATCCCCGGGCACTACAGGTCAGAATAAGGGCTTGCCGTCATTCTGACCTGTAGTGCCCGGGGATCTCTCACTGACAGGAGGATTCCCACAGCTGTATTCATGAATGCAGCTGCGGTAAACCTCCTAAAGTGATTTCCTGGATTTCTTAAGGTTTCGCAAAATTTTGCCAAAATTTAGCAGACCCATCGGAACTTTGAGGAAATTCTTGCGAGAATGCCATGCATTGACATGGGGTGTGCTTTGAAAAAAGCAACTTGCAATACATTTATATGCAATGTACTGTGTTGGATAGACCATCCAAATGAATAGGCTGTTGAACACAAAGCAACATGCACAACAACTTGTGTGCATTTTTCAAAACACAACACTCATTTATAATGGGAACTTACTAGTTGACTTATTGTCTATACTCTTGTTTAAGCCAATTTTTGTTATTTGGAATGTAACTTGAAATTTCAACTTGTAGGCAAAAGATTATTAGAACTTGTTATTATATGACAATGGTACATTTCTCATTTCTGTGTATTTGTATAAATGAGATGTGTGCAATGTGATATATGTAAATGCACTCTAAGCAGTCAAAACTTAAAAATAAATGAGATTTGGCATACAGAACAAGGTTACCAATTTGGCGTTTAATGTTGCTTAAAAATCAAAACTAACTCTGCTTCTCTGTATTTCTACAACAGATGGCTCTTTCCTTCATTTAGCACCAGAATTTTGGTAGGCATCCAGAAAGGAAAGTCTTCTCTTCATCTCTTTTAGCTACACATTTTTAAATAATCGCCCAAAGTAGCCTCCTATTGGAGTATCTATAGGCAAAATCAGGTATGCAGAGAGAGGGAAGGGTTAGGCCCATCGTCATGTTTTCACTCCTCATGATTCACTCCTCTATCTGTACTAGGGATTATCATTTCACAAAAAGAAAGTAATGGGAAATACTACATTTTAGATTTGCACCAAAAAGAAGTAAAGGGAAAACTTTCAATGGGGACACTGGAGACAATTATCTAAGTGGAGAATTTGTCCCACTTTTGGAGATTTCCAAACTTTTGTCTTTGGGAGATTTCCCTTTGCATGTTCCCCTTTGCATTCTTTTTTTCTCCACCTGAGTGCTGTTAGCCAGACCCTTAAAGATTATAGATTATAGACACCTATGTTGTGAATGGTATGGGATGGGAAGTTAAAGATTAGGGTGTTAGTGGTTTCATCAGTGTTTCTCAACCAGGGTTCTATGGAACCCCAGAGTTCCTCCAGAGGTTGCTGGCGGTTCCTTGAGCAATGAGCAGTTTGTGACTGTCGGGTCAGTTTAAATTACACCAATGATCTTTTTAGCTATCAGTAAGGGTGACATTCTTCCTAATGGCCAGCAATGTAAAAGGCATTCTACCTATTAACAGCCACACTAATGTGCTGTGAGCTGTGGATATAGTAATTATTGCAGGAGTTCCCTAAGTCCTGAAAGTTATTGCAAGAGTTCCTCCATGTTAAAGAAGGGTCATTCCCCCTTATACTAGTGATCAGGTGAGTCGGGCTCCCTTACACAAGTGATCAGAGGGGGAATAGCACCATACCAATGGTAATCAGTTAGTTGTGTATAATGACTTCAGAAAGCCTGCAACAATATTAGAGGTATGGAGGATCAACTTCCAGAGACCCATCATGCTGCTGGGAGGAAACCGATGAAAACAAGGAATAAGGTAACTGTCAGTATTTTTTCCTTTTTTTCCTATCTCCTACCAGGGGTCCCCAACCCCTGGTCGGCGTCCCACTAGTGGGCTACAGCCCTGGTCGGTGCACCCCCAGCGGGATCAGGAAAGGACCCGCTTGGGGGGGCGCACTGGCCAGAGCCGTGGACCATGTCTCTCACATAGATCACAGGTTCAGGGCAGTAGGCGGGTTGTGTCTCTGGACTCAGCACACCCACTGTTCCATTGTAGGCTCAGAGTGGGTGGGTTCTGGCATCATGACGTCACACGGCTCCCCAGGCATGCACGGTCTGAAGTCTGTGCATTTATTGGTCCGTGAGCTCCAAAAGGTTTGGGACCACTGTCCTAGGTAAAAAAAATCAGCATTTAACTCTTGCAATGTGTGTCAGGGCAAGCTGCCTTGACTTGGGCTTTAACTACTATAGCTCTTGTACGTAATGGACAGGAGTGATTTCTACATTTCCATTATTTGCCTATTTATTAAGCTATTACATTTTCCTTTCTAAGAGCAAAAAAGTAATATATGTTTTAAGTCGAAGCCAGCTTTCTTTTGGCAATTTAATATTTCCAAAATGATTTCTCTTCTTTGTAATCTTTGGAAAAAAAAAGTTTAAAAAAAAACATTAAAAATGTTTTTGATCATTTTGATTTTCTTTCTTAAAAAAAATAGTTTTACTAAAAACAAAAAGCATACCTATTCTAATTCTGTTTTAAAACGACACTAAAATAATACTTCTGGGAGAAAGCATGACAAAATTATTTGTAAATGAAAAAGGCGTTTCTTTCTTGAGCACTTTCGTTTTTATATTATTTTTTTTAAAGAAAAAAAGCAAAAAAATATATCTATATGAAAAATTGAAATAGGAAAATAGAAATGAAGAAAGGAGCAAAATATTAAAAAAGATAGAAAAGAGAAGAATGGAGGAGAGTCAAAAGAGTAAAAAGGAAAACATTTTTTCTTTAAATTATGCCAAAATCATCAATTAATCGTTAATGCATCATGCAATCATAAAATTGCACACCTTGTTACATTGTTTTATCTCATATGGATACCTACAGACTTAAAGCAAGTGTAATTTCAGCTGCAATTTAACAGAGGCTGCTGCTGTGTAATACAATAAAATAAAGTAATATTATAATATATAGCAATTCCTGGCTGTAATTTTGACAGCTGGACATTGTTGGTAACAGTGAATAAACTGCAGCATTGGGAGAAGACATAGCAGATTATTCCCATACCTTTGTTGTTGTTTTTTACCTTTCAATAAAGAAGATGCCATAAAAAATGTATGAAATATGTTCAAAATACTAATATTTTAGGTAAATTTTATGAAAAATACATTGAAACATTCACCTTTTTGCAGCAACAGACAAGGGGTGCACGTTTGGCATGCTGTTTTTTTCTGGTTTACTGCTAAGCTGTCTGCAGACCTAACATACAGATCTGAATGAGTGAGAGGAAGAATGTGCTTGTCTCCAGGTTTGCTTGATCACTCAGGTTCTCCCATGATTGTCTATCTTCTCCAGTCCAGGCCTGTTGTGATTTTCCCTCCCCCCTCAGCAACATGCTAAACAGAATAATTATTTTAACAACAATTCTCCGATTAGATGTACATTTAACATATCTTATGCATCATTTTTACCTTTTAAAAGCTTCCTATGTGTACAAAGGCCTTGGTCTGCTGCTAAGCACCGTCATGTTGGATCTGACATCTGGTCCTCTCAGCAAAATCAGAACTTTCATTCCAGTATATTGTTGCCCTTCTCTCCTCTCCCAGGTGCGATATAAAAGCTTTAGTAGGAAGGTGAGGGGCCCCAACTGGGTTACCATAGGAAGATTTTGGTAAAATGGGGGCACCTGTGCCATGGTCATTGACTCTGACTGAAGTAGTCAAATTTCCAAGAAATACTGCAATTGAAAAAAATAATACGGAGTGATTGTGATGTTGATTTGTTTAACTTTTGTTGATACAAATTCAACCAATCTACACAGCTTTTCTGGATATTCTTGATTTTTTTTTTTGAAAGATGGTGAATTTCTAAATTTTTTAGGGGATAGAAAGAAGCACATCCGAATTATGCATGTAGATGGGACACCAGTTTTAATGAAACATTTCTTTAATTATTCAGAAAGGAATAATTTACACCATTGATGACCCCATTACAGCTGTTTGGAAGTCACTTACAGTAAATTCCTGTAGGTCTCCAGGCCGCTCACAGTACTTAGTGCCCAGAAAGAGGCTGCAGGCCCACCCTTGCTCAAACCAACTGCAAGCTAAATGTATACAAAATTTGCATAAAGGGAAATGAATGGGACTTGATGATGTTTCCTAAAGAACATTACGGATTCGTCTGTTGCCTTAAGTTGCTCTTAATATATTGGCAATTTTAAATTCAAATTATCGTCATGAAAGTAAAACCTCCCTGCATATTCCTCAGAAATATATGATTATTTTAATTTCTATATGTGAGAGCTGTATGAAAGTATGAGTTCTGCGGCAACGTGAAACCAGAAATAATTATCTTGCTCTATGTTCCTGAATCATGCATGAGTGCACTAGTAAGGCGATCTTTATTTTTGCAGAATAAATGGTTCCTGTAATAACCTCATTATCTTCCATTTCATTTCAGGCTTTGTAACATGAACAGAAAGCTTAATTCTGCACCCCATGAGGGGGGGGGGGTTCTGTGGAGGCCATAGTGGGCGATAAATATGAGCGACCTGCTGCAAGGTGATGGTCAGTTATGTATGGACCTTAAAGAGGACCTATACTCTATAGGTATACATGATTACTTGCAATTGTTATTATTTGAAGATAAGTTCTAGACAAAGAGAAATAGTAATAAAAAATGACTATATCTTATATAGCTCCTCCATTCTGTGAAAAGCCAATACCATCATAATCAACCATCAGCCACTTGGTAATGATACCCCCTGTCTTTGGTACAAGACTCAATGGTTCTCAATGGGATAGCAGGTGGCATTCATTTTGGGGAATAGTTGACTTGGGAATGCTCACGCTGTATAACTTTTGGGCCTGCTCATTGCGGGCCTGATGTATTAAACCTCTTCAAGGCTGGAGAGAATACACTTTCATCAGTGAAGCTGGGTGGTCCAGCAAACCTGAAATGAATCTGGCCCAGGATTCAAAATATTTGTTAGCAAAATTACTTTGAAGAAATCCATTCCAGGTTTGCCGGATCACCCAGCTTCACTGACTAAAGTGTATCTACTGCAGCTTTGGAGAGCTTTATTAAATCAGACCCAGTGGGTGGAAGAGCAATAGATTCCTGCAAACAAAAGGGATGTAATAACACTTTGTCAAGATTCAAAAAATTGCATGGAAGAGTTAGGCTATGCTTAGACTGGCAGTGGGGTTGTGGTTGTGGCACCTATGACAGCCCAATGGAAAATGATTGGCAGCAGCAGTGATTGGTTTAGTACCGCTCCCTGCTGCCTGCTATTAAATGTGCAAATGCTGCTTCTTTAAGAGTGTGTAGTATATAATGTTCAGCACAGTGTACAGAGGGAAGCAGTGCAGTATATATCACAATTTACAGGATGGAGCAGTGTTGAGTGTGTTCATACAGCACAATGTACAGAGTGGAGCAGTGTATAAGATATCATTTATAGCACATGGCACGAATCTCTCAGTATGAACAAAATTGCTTATTAGCACAGCAGACTAAACTGCAAACTGTGTTTCATGAGAATTCATGGAATGTTTAGTATATTAGTTAATATATATCATAGAATATATCCTGGCACATGTATACCAACACAATTGGTATGCATTACATTTCTACTATATTACTATTGGGTGAGAAATTAAAATAAGCATCTTTACAAATGCAATACTCAACATAAAGGAGCTACTAATGACCTTCTACAAATTTGAAGCCAAACTCCGGGCAGATGTAATAAAAAATAATAATAATTAAATTTAGTTAAGTATTCATTAAAAATGCTTAGATATACTTCTACGTGTCACCAACATAAGAACCTGTATCTATCATGATATTAGCTTCCTGGTTACTGATGCTGGGAATGGCAGCACCCTCAGACAATAATGGCTGTGCAAAAAGCTGTCTATCTATTTCAGTGGCAAAGGCAAAAAAAAAACAGATTAAACTTTATCTTGGGTTGGACTTCTGCACAGATGTGAAGTGTATAGATTTAAGGAATCTATAAATAGAAGTCATTATTTACTTTTAAATTTATCTATCTATCTATCTATCTATCTATCTGTCTATTATCTATCTGTCTATCTATCTATCTATCTATCTATCTATCTTTGTATAGTTAAAAAAAAGTAATATTATTATCTCTCTTACACGATGCAAAATGAAAAAGCCAGAAAAGCAAGTGATTGAAGTAAATAGTGGTATATATATATATATATATATAAATATATATATATATAAAAATTAATATAATCTATCCTTCCGTCTACCTACTAAAGAAATCTAAATCTATTAATACCTCTATTTTTATATCCTTCTGTTCATATATATATAAAAATTAATATTATCTATCCTTCCGTCTACCTACTAAAGAAATCTAAATCTATTAATACCTCTATTTTTATATCCTTCTGTTCTACCTATTTATGTATCCCTCTATTCTATCTATCTCTTTTTTTTCGCTATACTATCTACCTATCTATCCTTGTATTATTTTTATCTACTCAGACTAGCAATCCATCCTTCTATTTTTTCTATCCCTCTTTTTCTATCGATTTCATAATTTTACTCTATTTATCTAGTTATCTAATCTGTACATATTTCTATATCTATCTATCTATCTATCTACTGTATCCATATCTATTGTATAGCTCTTGCTTTTTCAATCTACCCTTATATTCAATCGATCTAGTTATCTATCCGATAATTCTCTCTATTTCTTTCTATCCTTCTATTCTATCTTTTTATTTATCATTCAATATCTATCCATCTATCTATCTATCTATCTATCTATTCTCTCTCTCTCTCTCTCTCTCTCTCTATATATATATATATATATATATATATATTATCTATCCTTCTGTTACATTCTATTTATCTATCCTTCTGTTTACCTACTAAAGATATCCAAATCTATTAATACCACTATTTTTTATCCTTCTGTTTTACCTATTTATTTATCCCTCTATTCTATCTATCTCTATTTTTCGCTATACTATCTATCTATCTATCTATCCCTGTAATATTTTTATTTAGTTAATCAGTCCATCCTTCAATTTTTTCTATCCTTCTTTTTCATTCAATTTTATATTTTTACTCTATCTAGTTATCTAATCTGTACATCATTCTATATCTATCTATCTATCTATCTATCTATCTATCTATTCTATATATCTGTAATTCTATTTATCTATTTTATCCAGTTATCCTTCTATTCTATCTATCTATCTATTATCTATCTATCTATCTATCATCTATCTATCTATCTATCTATCTATCCCTCTTATCTATCTATCTATCTATCTATCTATCTATCTATCTATCTATTCATCCTACATGGTATGTATCCAAGACTTAATGCATAACAAAGAGATGGGGTGGGGGATGATTTTCCACACTGCTGTAGGCTCTCTACCTTTGCAGGAAAAAATGTAAATGCTGAAAACACTAACAATACAATAAAAACCTACAATCGGTGTCTGAGCACTGTCAGATTGTCTCTGCGGCCATGGTAAAGGCAAAACAGCTTTCCCAGAGGTTAAGGACCACTTGTTTCAAGTGCAGCTGAACTGCAATGAATTCTATTGAATTGCAATAGAACATTCCGCAACTTGTTTAGTGGGGGAGATGTTGGGACAATGCCAATATTCAGCGTCCTTTTATTGTAAACCTCATAGAGCCTGATGGAGATGAAGCGGGAAGTGCAATACCAATATTAACTAATGTGAATTTATCACTAACTGGACAAGCTAAGAACCCTAGATCAGTCATTTGTATGACTGTAAAATTAATAGCATACATACACCAAGGTGCTGGAAACATTCCTCGGGGATTTGGGTCCATATTGATCTGATAGCAGTTTTCTTGGTTGCACATCCATATTGCAAATCTCTTATTACACCACATTCTAAAGGTGCTCTATTGGACTGCGATCCGGTGACTGTCAGAGCCATCTTAGTACAGTCAACTCATTGGTGTGTTCTAGACATGAATATGAGATGATTTGATCTGTGTAACATTATCCTGCTGGAAGGGGTCAATAGAAGATGAGGACACTGCAGTCATAAAGGGATGGCCATGGTCAGCAGCAATACTAACATAGACTGTGACCTTTACAATGCAAAATTACTACTGAAGGGCCAAAAGAGTGCCAAGAAAATATCCCCCCCCAATCATTACACCTCCACCCCCAGTCTGGAACATTGATAATTCAAGATGGATTCATATCTTCATGTTGTTGATGCAAACGTCTGTCCCCACCATCCGAATGTCTTATCAGAAACCAAGGCCTGACAGATCAGGCAATGTTGTTCCAATCTTCCCAAATTTGGTGAACTTGTGTGAAGTGTAGCCTAAGGTGCCTGGTCCAAGCTGACAATGGTGGCACTCCATGTGGTCTCCTTTTGCTGTAGCCCATCTGCATTCATATAAGCTCTTCTGCAAACCTCGGGTGTAACAAGGTTTTTGAGTTACCGTTGCTTTTTATCAGTTCAGCCCTGAACATTCTCCTTTGACTTCTGACCTGGCATCAACAAGGCATTTTCATCTAAAGAACTGTGACTAACTGGATATTTTCCCTTTTTAAGACCATTTTCTGTAAACGCTAAAGATGGTTATTCATCCCAGCAGATCAGTATTTTCTGAAATATTCGAACTATGCCATGTTCACCATGCAATACCTTTCTTCCCCATTGAGATGCTCGGTTTGAACATCAGCAGGTCTTTATGACAATGTCTTCATGCCTAAATGCACTATATTGCTTACATGTGTTTGGCTGATTTGAAATTTTCATTAACAAGCAGGAAATCGTTGTACCTAATAAAGTGGCCAGTGAGTGGATATAAGTGAGTGTCTTGTACAAACAATGTATTTACGCAAAGCAGGTCAGATCCAGCCTTTAAACTGACATGTGCTCTGCTCAATATAGTTCAATAGGATTTTGATGACTTGCATTTGAAGTGCATTCCAAGTACATGTCAAAAACAGGAAAAGATTAGAACACTTGTGGGGTTTCTTTTAGATACAGGCCGCTGCTACCCCTCACTTCCTGTCCCAGTGACAACGTTTTTTAACGGTCAGAAAATACAAGAAATTGTCGGTGAGACAGAGAACATAAAAAGAAATACAAGAGGTTCTGGCTTCCCCTTGCTCCAACTTTTGTTCAGATTGTCATTAGAAATTTACCCTTACTTCCTGTCTGATTGGAGCGATTTGCAGTGATAGAAAAAGGTAACTCCTCTAAAAGAGCCTCGGAAGACTGTAAAATAAAAAACACTACATGGGTTCTAACGGTTTACTGTGCAACTAACAGGCGTTTATAGAAACGATAGTTTAAGAGAAACCTAATCTGAAATAAATATAGAGGCCACTAATCCTGAAAATACAATTTGCTTAGTAGTCTCTGACACCAATACTTTCTAAACCAATGGTCCAGAACAAGCATGCACACAGTAAAGTCAGAATTTTAATCTAATTTGTTGCTCTGATAACAGTCAGGCACGTAGAATATTCAGAAGGAGATCAGTAATAGGAGTTTTCTCTGTACACGTTTTCATTGAACTTTCCTGGTTTAGTTACAGCCCTGACACCTCCAAACTTTTGAGACATCTAGTAGTTTAAGGTACATAGGTGACTGCCACGTCCGGTATTTACAAACCATAAACGATAAATGGACAAAATATGACAAATATTTTTCTTTCACAACTACTTTTTCTTTATTTTCACTTTACAGAATAACAAATAAAACAATTTAGAGATTGGATGAAGGTTTAGTGCAAAATAATGCTTTGTAAAAGTTAAATAATACATTTTTACATAGCTGTTTATATCCACCCAAAAAAGGGACAACTGAGGAGGATAAAAAGTCTAGAGATAGTTGGGGAGGGGGAGGAGGGGTACGCGGACCTATTTTTATTTCTTTTCTGGAGGTTTTTGGACACTGCATCAAGATTTTACGTTTTACCTCTATCCCCCAGATCCAAAACACACCTACAGTCCCTATTTTGTCTGTAACCGGAGGATCTTCTGGGCAGGATCCTCCTCTCTCTCTCTCTCTCTCCCTCTCTGTCTTGTTGTTTCAAACAATAGACACAGCTCCCTCCCTCTATCACACACATACACACACACACATACTCAGCAAGAGGCACTGAAGCTCACACAGGAGCCCACAGAAGAGAATTTTTGTTTTGCAAAAAAAAAAAAAAAACCTCACCCTTTTTAAAAAAAAAAATATCAAGCAACCGGTTTAATGCCAGGCGTGTGATGGACGTTAGGTTTTACCCTCCTGCCCCCACCAGTGTGGGCACCATATCTGCAGACCCCACCTGCCTCAGCCCCCTGGACTTTTACCACTGCAACAAGGTACCGTGCTAAATACTCTGCCACTGCTGTTATTGTGCCCATGGCTCTGCTTCTTTCCTGACTGCTTGATGGCTTGAGTGGGCATAAGGAATTAAAAAAAAAAAAAAAGGGGGTTGTTCCTGCCAGAAGCAACTTTGGTGTGACAGCCAGTGGAATGGATGCTGCAGAGTTCTCTCCAGTACAAGCTCCAGCGAGAAGTTGGCTTTGGACGGTGGTGACACGATTGATGCCAGGACCGGGGCTGGCGATGATGGTGTGCCATAGGGTTGGCAGGATCGTGCCCCTTTCTACGTTGGGGGTTTTTACTGGAGAGGACCAGGGCATCATCTAAACTGACCATCCTGCTGGAGATGGGTTGGCGATGTTGCTTCTTTTTTATGTAGATGATTGCAGTTTGTTAGTAAGAATGGCAGAGGGTCATTGGGTTGTGCATGCTTGAATAACTTGGTGCCTGCTAAGTACAAGTTGTATGGCCACTTGATATGGGGGGTGATGACAGGTGCGACTAAGAGGGTAGCTTGTTGAGATCACCGGTAGAGTTGTGTTTGACAGTTCATGGAGTTGTGATGTATGTACTAACACTTGTCTGGTCCTTCCATTCATGCCAACATCATGCTGTAAGCTTAAAGTTAGTTTCAGTTTTTAAAAACTAAAAATTTCGGGGACAGATTGCTGTTGACTCATCATAGCGTGCTAATTACTGTTCTGGTCCACTGGCTACATCTCTATTACCGAACACGCAATAGATTTCATGTTATCATTATTATTTAAATATTGTTGCATTGGAAAGCCATGATTATCAAAAATTGTGTTTTTGGAGAAGCTGAATCCATGGACATTTCCAAGTAAAAAAAAAATTGCATTGGGTTGTTAGGAACCGGGGATGCGTGATCGGTTTCCTTAGCTTTGAACAGGTGACATGTTTCTGAGAGTACCAGGCATGGTTCAGCTTTGTCCCAAGGAACACAAAACACCTTACAACTCCTCATGGTGACTCTGCTATTGGCTACACTTTGGTAGGCTGTCCTTTCCAGTCCCAAATCCCGCTCCAAAACCATTCCTTCTGTCCACCCTCCCCTCTCTGACCATTAAAAATAAATGATTATAGGATCACGCCTTCATTTCCATGTGTATGGAAATGTAGCCGGCTTTAACTCTTTCCAGCTCAGAGCAAAATCAATACATTGTTTCAAAATGTTTCTTTTTTCTCTTTATCCTTTCCTCATCACTGTTTGACCCTGGCTTGCAATAATAAATGCAAAAAAAAAAAAAAAAAATTGCAACAATATGTGAGCTGCCATATATAGTGCTTGAGCAGGATGTATCAAAATACCCATCATTCATGCTGTAGGATTCAGAGTAAAGTTGCACTGGGCACAGTAAGACATGCAAAAGGCATTCTAAAATATTGGCTGGTATTCGTAGCTGTTGCAACTAACCATGTTCCGGATTTTAGACAGGTTGATGCGGGTGAGTATGCAGCTTTTATTTTTAATGCAAATTTATGTTTTTTTATATTTGATTAGAAATATGTACATTGAAAGTAGATAAAAGGGAGTTGCTAACATTTCTGACTTCATTCATCAATGCAAAAGTAGTTTTTTTTTTTTTTTTCTTTTTCTTAGCAGCACCTGAACCAATTTGCATTTGTTGGTCAACATCAAGGGGTGAAAATGACTGCAGGAATAATTTTCACCCTATGCTAACTTGGCAGACCCAAACAGGTTTGGGGCAATTTAAAGAAAAGGAGTGAGCGTGCAAGTGAGTCCTTTAGTAAATCAGCCCTGGAGTCTTTGAAAAAGAAAGCATCCCACAGGTTGATGCCGTGTTGTTTTTAGCTATTGATGCTGAATGAGGTACCGCTTTTGGTGGAATGCGTGGTGCTGTGTCCGCCCATGCTTTCTAGTAGTTATTTTCTTTGTGATGGATCCTCGCAGGGCCTTTTGTGTTAGAACAAAAAGTTACAAGAATTGGCAGTACCTCTGTTTACACTGCTCTAAGCTTTATTTGCTGTTTGTGCTGTGGACATAAGCAGCGGTAACCCTTTGCTTGCAAGAAAAGGGAGCTGTAGATGGCTCTGGAGGGAGAAGAGTTGAGGGACATCAATGGGACAGAGTTGGACATCAATGGGAGAGATTTGGACATCAATGGGATAAAGTTTGGACATCAATGGTACAGAGTTGGGGACATCAATGGGACAGAGTTATTAAGACATTGATTGAAACTGCTCTCTCTCACCTTGACATGAACATCACAGCATTTACAAATATCCAACTGAATATAAATTAGAACATCCATGAACTTTGTAGCATTGTACGCCTAGGTCCAAATTTGCATTTATACATTTGTCTTCCAAGGAAAGTTAAGGTGACGCAAGAACCAAATAGGTCTTAGTTTGTCCATGCACAATTTGATATTTTTTTGCAGAATTCAACGGGTCATAGACTATGTTTTGAATGTAATATAGACGTATGCAAAGAACAATTTAAAATATGTTTCCAATAGGTCTCTAAAATATTTGTATACAACTCTCACTTACAATAGATACATTTTTAGGTGCGTGTGCATTACTGTTTATTTAAGTGTGCAGGACGTAATAATGTATGCATGTGTATATTATATGAATGCGCCTGTTTTTGAATACAGAATATGGAATATTTAGTTTGCATTAGATTATGGTGACAATACCCCAACGCATCTGGTGAACACTTAAATAATCTTTAAAAACTGTTGGCTTAAGTGCAGTCAGTAGTCCAATAGATCCCCGTTTTTGTAATCAGCCGGGGGCCAGCTAGCATTACAGGCCTATGTAAATAAGGCACATGCTTAGTTGTCACCTTGTTGGATGTACTCAGCCCCTGTAAAGTGCTACATGCTGGGTGCTTAAGTGGATTCTTTCCATCTATTTATTTAATGGGAGTGGAAAAATAGGGAACTGTTACTTTATTTTAAGGAATTACCATACTGATATAGGATTAAAAAATGTTGAAAATGATACAGCTGAGAAGTCAAATAAATAATGCAACTTGGCAAAAGAAAGTCACGTGTTGAAATGGTGATGTGTTTATTGCTACTGTATTTGTTAATGTATAAACAGAGATATATTATATATGTGTGCTTAATATTTATATATATATATATATATATATATATATATATATATGT